>NC_135444.1:23734774-24091274 GCF_051991255.1 Vanacampus margaritifer
TGTTTATGTGGTCCTTCAGAGATTGAACGTTTTGGATGTTGGTGGCCTGCAGGGTGTCTTGCGTTTTGCGAGTATCATCGATCCAGTCGCTAAGGGAGGAGCTGGACTGCTTGTAGTGATCCAGTTGAGGCAGGTACTGCTGCAAGTCCTGCAGTCTGAAATCCATCCATTTATTTGAGGCAAACCGTTTGCAATCTTTTTTTCTCAAATGTTATTGATGAAATGTCGACAAGTCAGTGCTGTACCTGGTATCTATCTGTGCTTTTATTCGTCTCCAGCGGTCCGACAGGAGGCCCACCTGCTCAGTGTATTTTGACAGCATCATGTCACACCCGTAGAAGGGCCCACCCACCTGGCCGTTCCAGTGGTTTGCCTTGGCAAGTTCTGCCTCCATGGAGGCCAGAACATCACTTTTCCCATCCAACTCGTACTGCATATTCTACACAGAACATGATCAAACTGGTGAGGGGAAATTACATTTTGTAGTTTTTTTTTTTTTTAACCCAAAAATTTCAGGACTCGGGACCTTAGAGACAAACCCTCCCAGGTTAGCTTAGCGCTAGCAAGCTAGTATGACAGACACGACAAAACGTTAAAACTTGACCAAAAGCAAGGGAAAAAAACCGTCCTGTGTTCTGCCGTTCTGCCGGTGCACGACAAAGAGTCCTTGAGGTTAAAGAACAGAACAGAATATCTCTCAGTAACATACCTGAAGAGTCTTCAAGTAGTCGTTCACATCTCCCAGCAACAGAGAAGTGGTCTCCTTCTCTGTCAATCTCGCCTCATGAACTTTAACTATATCTTCAGCCCGTGCCATGCTTCCCAGCAGGTCCCTTAGAGCCTGGAGCCTGGTAACAAAAAAAAAAAAAAAGGAGACGATTTGATTTCATTGAATCTACCTGGATATTCTTCACCGCTATACAGTATTGACTTCTTTCTTCATATAGACTCAAACCATGATTTGATATTTTGACCTTTTGTATTGTACTGCCATTTTATTTCAAACAATAGTCAGGAGTTGTGCAGTGTCTTACCGAAGGAGATAAATTGTTAAGTTACTCTCGAGACTGCCGAGACGACGTGTGATGAATTCAAGGTCACTGCGTAGGAATTGAGCTTTATCAGAATCGTTCATGCTCTCCAGCTCTTTCAGAATATTCTCTCTCAGCTTCATGTACTCCTCTTTCAATGCGTTGACATCAAGCTGTGCGCTCTTTAATTTTATGAAATCAAAAAAAAAACGGAATCGGTGTGCAGTAATGGTGACGGATAAGAGGCTTGTATTTTGCTGTTTACCTCCAACTGTGTGATTTTGAGGCCACAGTCTTCGGTCCCGTCATCTCCCAAGCAGATGTGAACGTGCTGACTCAGCAAGCCCTCAGCCGCCTCCAGCTTCACTCTGAGCGCGTGCAGCTCTGTTAAACTGCGAGACGACGCGGCCACCTTCTTTTTCACTGGCTCCGTCTTTACCACTTTCTTCACTTTTTTCACCTCGATCCTCTGCCGCTGTTCCTCGAGTTTTCTGGCATCTTCATCGGCAGCCGCTGTCATTATAATTAGCGGCTGCGGTGCTTGCTGGGTTTCTACATGAAAGAAACAAAAAAAAAGAAGGAAGAGGAAAGTACCAAGTTGAAATTAAGTCGAGCCCAATGTGTACTCTACCGGTACTTTCATGTAAGATTTCAATTTCACAATACAGGCACACTCTGTAATTAAACGTCAATATTGAAGTTTACTTTAACTCATTCACTGCCATTGACGACTATAGACGTCAAAAATTCATTTTAACTATTTATATTAGTTTAAAAAAAAAATCTACTTTTGCTAACAAGAGTATGAAAACCTAGAAAAAAATATTGTAAATTTAGAACAGATATGAAATTTGTGATTAATCGTTAGTTAACTAGTGAAGTCGTGATTAATTACAATTAAAAATTTGGGCCTAATTTAAAACAATATATATTAAAAAATAAGGGGTGTTTAATCGTAATTAATCGCATGATAATTTTATATCTGTTATAAATGTGCAATAAAATAATTCTAGGTTTTCATATGAAATGAAATGAAAAAAATGTTTAATAGAAATAGTTCACATGAATTTTTGACGTCTACAGTCGTCAATGGCAGTGAATGAGTTAATTGTCATACTTTTTTTTTTTTAACCGTAAGTTCAACTTACGGTAAGCAGGCAACTGCACCAGGAGAGTTCCGTAGTAAGCCTGCGCCCCGTTGAACTGGCTCTCGATGCTCCTCCTGTCAATATCAGTAAACATCTGCGATCCTTGGCAACTCAATTTGAACTCTTCATAATGAGTCTCGAGGCTGTTGAGAAGCTGGGAGTACTCCTCGGGACTCATCCTAGAAAGCTAAAAAAAAAGAACAATACAACATGAATCGTGGCTGGCGTGGCCCGAATGAAAACATAAAATGATCATCATTTAAATTGATGAGCTTATTCATCACCTACCATGGAGATGGTGAGAGCTTTGATGCGGTTGATATCCAGAAGGCAGTACTGCCAGGCAATAAGACTCTTAATGTTGATGTACAACTGGTTCCACAAAGACATTATGGACTCGTAGTACTGCTCATTTCTGTCGTAAGGAAAGAAAGAACAGAAATCTCTATTGTTTGGATATCATTTCCTTTATAGTTTCGCTTTCACCCACAAGAAAAGTAGGTGCGATAACGATAGCAGCAGCAGCTATGATAATAATGTCTTTTAAATAGCTTTCACTAAATGATTTCCTCCTTTTTGACTCTTACAATTCTCTGTCGACCAATCAGTGGACAGCAGTGTGTCAGTTGGTGGCGGTGATGCGCCATTAAGTTGTTCACCAACCGCCAAGAAACAACCAAGAAGAAGTAGCACACCGTACTACTACAACCGCTATCCCGTGTAGTTTCGATGGTGCGGTACGGTACAATTTACCGTAATAGAAATGACCAAAACGCGCTTGCTGTCCTGTGCTGCTCGGTGCAAATGGATCATATGCGCTTCTCAGGGTTAGTATGACTTACTTGGTAGCCAGATTGATGCTGAGCGGGTTGGGAGGAGGAAGGATCAAGCACACCGATGGTATGGTCATATCTAAGCCCCCCGGCCCTGTGACCTCCCACTTGCTGCGCTGACTGTTGTCCTTCAAGATGGCCTCGTCACCCTTGCAGATCACCTTCTGTAGGATCAACAACAAACCCAACGGTTTCGAATAACGAAAAATGGCTTTCATTTCTATTTGACATAAATTGGCGTTATAAACACAAAATAGACCAAGATAAATCCTTTGAAAACTTTTTCAACCAATAATGTGACCTGTACAAATGAATAAAAAAAAAAACGAAAACATTTTGGAGAACTGAGGTAATATTGCACCTAACTGTATATGTGACTGTGTTCAGAATGAATTTAGCACATTTTTTTTCCTGTTTTGTGTCAAAACATTGACCTGGTCTTGTTTGAATTCACACAGGGCTTTGACGATCACAGGTCGGCTGCTCTTCTCTTCTGGGTTTCTGGATTTCAGTCTGACGATGCTCTTGGACTTGTTCACGAGATGCTGAACTTGACTCTTGTGGTCCCTTAGCGTCTCTCTCTCCCTCTTCAGATGAAACGACACAAAGATTTATACGATCATCCAATCCAATCCTGCGCAGGTATGCGGTCAATTTCTTTTCAAGTATAATTGATTTGTTTGCAGTAGTTTGTTACTGTTGTGGTGGGGAAAAACGGTACCTCCAGTCCCCTGAGCATCTCCAGCAGGTCTTGCAGTGTAGTGTTCTTGTCACAGGTGAACTTTTTCCGAATGGATTCCTGTTGCTCCTGCAGTGTTCTGCACGTCTCATTGGCTTCCCTAAAGAACTTTAGGGAGACGTATTGATGACGTCTTTGATGAGATGACTTCTCTAAGGAAAGTTTGAGGAGTTACCTGGTCGTACGCCGCGTTCTCCTTCAGGTGCACGTCAATGCACTTGGTGATTTGAAGGAGCCAACTCCACTGCGTCTGCAGCGTGTCCCTGTAAGCCTTGAGAACAACATGCAGACAGTATATGGAAATTGTTGTCGTTAACTCTTTCACTGCCATTGACGGCTATAGATGTCAAAAATTCATTTTAACTATTTCTATTAGTTAAACATTTTTTTCCCACTTTTGTTAACTCTTTGACTGCCAGACGTTTTCAGAAAAGGGATGCCGTGGGTGCCAGCCGATTTAAGCATTTTGACTGATCTTTCAAGGTCAACAGAAGATTATGTGTTTGGACTATGGAAACACACATACTACCAAATGAAAGATTGGACTCTCATCTTTCATCAGAAAAAAAATTTTGTTTCTACCTTATTCCGTTTTTCAGTAATCAATAATAAAAAATGGTTAGTTTCACTTCTGTTTTGAAACAAACGTCTTTTAACGTCTTTGGCACTCCTCCATAGGATTTTACTAAACGTTATTTAACGTTTTTGGCAGTCAAAGAGTTAAGGTTCCGGCAGCTTGTGTTAGCGAGCGGACGCTACCTCGATCTTGTCTGAAGCTGGATGTTTATTCTTCAGGAGGGCGTCCACTCGCACCTTCAGTTTGTTCAGATGCTTTTCTTTCTCCTCGAGGGCACTCATCAGCTTCTATCAAGTACAGCGCGTGTTTGTGGTTAATTGGACGAGTGACGGCACTGCCAAAATGTAAAGCGATGCATAGGATTGCCCCTACTTCGTAAAAAGCCCATTTTGACATTCCAACGTTCCGTACTCGGCATTATTCTCTTTTGAGGTGTTGTGTCACAACAACGTACGCGTGTGACGTCGATACTAACCGAATAGCTTTCTTGCTTGCGGGGGATGTACTGGTCCAGGTTCTTGTCACCCCAATCAAAGATTAACTCTTCTTCTTCCTTGTCATTGACCCACATGATCTCTTTGGACAGTTCTTGAACGATCTGCTGGAGCTCCCCCAGTTGCTTCGTCCGAGCAAATGACATTTGCTGTAGCGACAGATGCATATTCAATATAACAAGACCACCGCCACTTATTTTGCATTTATGGCATTTGTTTGACCTGGAGACTGTCCCACTCCTGGTCCAAAGCGTGAAGATTTCCTTTGTCTCCTTTCTTAACCTGCGGGACGATATTCAAATATTTGTAGAATTTCACAACTTGTACTGAATTTATAGTGTGGACGATTTTTTTAATTTTTTTTTTTAGACCCACCAGGTCACTCCTGGCTCGGTCCACTTCCGGGCTGTTTTGGATTGAGTTGTGAAACCTCTGGTGGCTGATCAGATTCTTCTCTATGCCAGCGGGATCTTCTCCCCAGTATGTCGTCTCAATCAGACGCTAGAGAAAGCAAACAAGCAAACAAACACACGGCATACTGCACACGTGAGCAACTCTTATTTGGCAAAAGCCATGTGAATCTCGCCACAAGTTTGCTGCGGGTGCAGCCACCTTTTGCTGTCCAATCCAGGCCACTGCATCATGAAAGCTCCTCCCCGGCTCCTCCCAAGAACCGGAACTTCCTTTGCCGCTCCTCCTCCTCTGCAAAGAGCCACTCATGGCCAAGTGGACGCCCTTCAGCTGATCGTTACAAAGCTCCCAACTATAGATCGGGGAGAGATGGATGCAAATCGGAAAGGTGACATGCGGGGAAATACTTGCAATTGCTTGAGGTTACTGACAAAAGTCCATATGTGGTCAAATGAGGAGTTTGCAGGGTTTTGTTTATAAGAAACCACTGCAGCTGAGGAAGGACAACTTATCTGAAATCGTTTAAATTGGTTTGGCGTTGCTGATGATTTATTGGTTTATTGGATTTAATGAATACAGTACTCAGCCACTACTGGTCCCAAGTCCCGATTTTTTTTTTTTAAGGGGTGGGTTACACCTGGAAGGGCTTGATGGGACATGCTGAAAGTTGCAACATCATTTTATGGACTACATCAATTTAATTTGTGTCAGAGCCCCCCCCACCCCAAAAAGTGTTCAATTCAAAACGCTTACGTTCTGACGACATTGTCACTCGGCTGTCCCATCTGCCGCAGGTCCATTGCGAAGCCCTTCAGTTGGTCAATTGTGTCCTTTGCCCTCAACATGTAGTGCTCCGCATCAGCCGTATTGCCTCCCTGAAATGCACAATTGCAGATTAAATAACAACAAAAACAGGGAAATGCTTAGATGCCGTGCTGTTAAATAAAAAATAATCACAAGAATCTCATAACACACAGAAATAATACAAAACTCTGTAGAAACAGCAGGAGGGAGGAAAAAAGGAAAAGAACAACACTAATGAGGACAAATATTTTCAATACTCGGCAGGGTTAATTAGTTGTGATCTACGACTTCACCACTAGGTGTCAGTATATCATGCGCACTCATTCTTTACATGCATCTTGGAGGGAGATTTATTTTCTCTGTAAATGTCAAAACAAAGCATTTTAGAATGTACCTGCCAATATTTAGATGTTATTTTCTTATAATTTCTCATTCAACACACATTTTTCATCTATCCTTTCGGACACAAAATTGACAACACTAAACTGCACACGACACTGAACTAATTCAACACTAAAGACAAGCACGTTCTTAGGAAGTTGTCGTGTTCACTGACTGTGACTTCAAATCAGCGGATGTTTAACAGCCGCGATATGATTTTGTTCCAAATGAAATGTTTGGCTAACTCAAATTGTCATTTTGTCATTGATTGTGACAGTTTTCTAATAAAGAAAAAAAAAAAACATCAAGAAGAAGTGACACGCTGTCCACAAGCATTTTGTGTACTTATGGTGTGGACGCTAATAAGATGGAGCAAAAACAAATATGAACTCACAGACCTGTAGGGCAAATTCGGCTTTGCGCAGGTCGTCTTGACACTGCGCTTGAAGAGACACGGCCCTCTGATGGATGTCGTTGAGGCCACTGCACAAAGCAGCACAGTAAAGCGATCATCACGTTGTTGTGAAAGAAAATTCACCTCAAATTGTCGTTTACAGCCATGACATTTTCACCACCTGCAGTCAACGAGAATTTATTGCTGTCCAACTTCATTGTTACATATTGAGAGCTGTGTCTAATATTGTGACTCAGATGTGTTGTCCCTAAATTAGGTAATTGCAGGAAACGGCACTCATTATGATACACAGCAGCTAAAAACAAGCACGCATACGCGAAAGGCTCACGATAAGAACCAATTTCTAAACCTTGCTAACTGTAATCATGTTGAGTATTATTGAATGCAACATTTTTATTTATTTTTTTACAACGGCAGATCTATTAGATCTCATTACTGTGTGTGCTGTTCACAATGTTTCACAGCGTTACACTAATGTGTTGTCAAATGTACATTTTTTGCATGCAGGTGAATGAAAAGGATCGATGCGCTTTCCGTTTGAATTACTAACACTGACTTCTTATTTGCCACCAAGCTAATCATAATTTTGATACATTAAGGTGTCACCGAATGTCCGTGTGCAGTCGATGTACTGGATGCCGTTTACGGTTTAAGATAGATCAGGGGTGTCAAACACATTTTTTCCCACAGGACACTTAGAGTTATATTTAATATCATTGTCACAAAGGAACAACGAAACTTAGTTTGGAGCATCCATACAGCAGAGTTGGTCAAGTGCAAAACCCCACAAAATAAATAAATAACTGTTTTATTATAAAAAATATATATTATAATTATTAATATATTAATATAATTATTTATGTAATATTTTATATATATATATAAAATTCTATTATTTAATTAATTACAATTATTCAATTATTTAGAATTATAATTATTAATTATTATAAAAGTAAATTACTACTTTTGAAATCAGCAAAATATCAATGTTATTAATTATTACACCGATTTTAGCAAAGATCATGGAAACTGACACACAGGATTTCCTTTTGCGGACCACATCAAAAGATGTGGTGGGCCGGATCTGGCCCCCAGGCCGCAAGTTTGACACCCGTGGAATGTATTACGCAAATTCACGCAGTTGTTATTACTGAAGTGCAAAAGAAAAACGGAGTCAGCAGAAGTAGCAAATAAAGCTCAAAATACTGTAATTGGTCAAAAGTGTTTTACTGTTGGGCAACTCTCGTTTTCATTGCAACGTATCCTTAGCAATTAAATGAGACATTTATAAAGTAAATCGCCAGCAAAAAGTAGTCTAGCGTAGACTTCATTTGTATCAAAATGTGTGAATGTTTGCTGATCCGTTTTCCGGTACAGTTTTGCTTTCTCAACATTTTGCCAACAAATTATTAGAGTTGGAGTCAACGGAGTCTTTTCGGACTCGCTTTTCAGGAAAGTTTTAGCAAATGAAAGTTCAAATGAAAATTGCCATCTCCTTTTTCCAACTGTACCTAATTGCGCCTCCCGTGCTGGACGTCATTCTTCCTATGGTGTCGACCGCCATCGCCCCTCCGGAAGACTTTGTGTTGTATCCGTCCATCAAGTGGTCGTATCCGTTGCCCCCCGCCTGCACGAACTCGCTGCGGGTGTAGCGGAAGGACCCCCCGCCGGTGGTCATGGGCTCTCCCCTGCGACTCGAGCTCATGTTGCTCAGCGCGTTGTGAGAATCGTACTGACTCATGGCGGCCAGCTTGCTCGGGTCACAAGATGGGACACCGGAGAGGACTGCACGCCAGTCGCTGCCTCTCCCTCCACCGGCCACGAGCAGACTGCACCCGTGCTCCAGGTGGCTCAGGGTTTTTTTTTTTTTTTCTCGTAAGGCCACACCTTCTGCCCAACCTGCTGAGCCAAAATGTTTCTTCCACTCTGCTTCTCTTCCTGCCCCTCCCAAGTCTACCTGGAGCAGAGTGTGTTCGTTTTAGTATTTTTTTTTTTAAAGCACAAGGTCACCCAATGTCAAATTCGCGGCCCGGGGGCCACATCTGGCCCACCACATCTTTCTATGTGGCCCGCAAAAGCAAATTATGTGCATCAAAAAAAACGTCTTCTCTTTAAAAAGGGTTCAGATATTCCAAGCATTTCTTGTTATCAAGCCAACATTTGAACACTTTTTACTGGCTTCTGATTTTAAAAATAGTTCACCAATTTGTTGTGTATGTTTTTTGGGGTTCACGGTCATAACGGCCCTTCCAATGGAACCAGAACTCACAAAAATAAGTTTGACACCCCAAAATAGCAATAATGACAAATAGAGAAAATATTTGGCTGAACAGAGGGAAAACAAATCTCTCTCTAGCTTCTAATATTGACTTTATTTTTTCCATTTTTTTTTCATCGGTTCTCAACCCCTGGAGTACCCCTATACAGTCTGTTTTCCATGTCCCCTTCAGCCAACACAGCTGAGGATCTTTATCAGGCTTCATGCAGAACTTGCTGATTAGCTCATCGTTTGAAACACCTGTGTTGGCTGAGGGAGACTCGAGTAACGGGTTTGAGAACCAATGGTTTAAGTAAAAAAACTAAATAGCTTTTTGTATTCGTCCGTCCGTCCGTCTTCTTCCGCTTATCCGGGGTCGGGTCGCGGGGGCAGCAGCTTTAGCAGGGAAGCCCAGACTTCCCTCTCCCCAGCCACTTCAGCCAGCTCATCCGACGGGACCCCAAGGCGTTCCCAGGACAGCCGAGAGACATTTGCTTTTTGTATTGTAAAATATGAATCTAAAAACAAAATGTAAAAACTGGTTTAATTAAAAAGTGTAACGGTTCTTCCATTCTGCACTGAGTTTAACACGGCGCAGTTATGATGGCAGCACAGTGCAAGCATGTCCATATTTGGCGTTGGTTGCTAAGCCAGCAAAACAATATGGCTTCTATGTTTTGCAAATCTGGCACGAGGTGTGGCTGAGTTTTGGTATTTTTCCAGCCTGTGCAAGCAGATGCAGCGCAGCGACTCTTAAAAAGGGAATATTGCCGTTGTGGGTGTGAACAGAATTAACTTCATTTTCCGCCAGCCAAAGCGGCTAAATTAATTTGGCTGTAATTTTTTGTTTTTTTTATGGAGAGCTCAGTAGTGTTCATTTGGCTGTGATTAAATAACATCACCCTCTTAAAATAATTGCCTCAGTCATATTTTTTTTTGCAAAAAATATAATTTTTTGCCTAAATCATCTCCTCGTGCTGCAAATGGTTCCATTTTTCCATTTAGTTTCCTGAAAAAAGGACGTACACGATTATTTTAAGAAGGCACCGCTAAATATTGTTTGGAACTGCTCCAGATGATGTAAGTGGCACAGTTGTGTTTTTATTTCGTAGTGATGGTTTCTATAATTGAGACACGATATTATCTTCTGGTGCAACAACGTGCCCATTGTTTTGTTTTTTTTACAACCTTGCGTTAGCTCATGCGCACAGCACCCACTTTCCCTCCAGCCAGTGGGCGGAGCCATCATGAAAACAAGTTTGGCGAGCAAACATGAACGTGTCTTGGCTTTGGTGCTGTACATGGAGAGGATACAGATTAGTTCACGAGTTATTTAAATGCATGAAGCAAAATGATCATTCCGTTTTCAAGCAAACTGCGAATATTTTTGTAATACGTCATGACATGGCATTCGCGGAATTGGTCAGGAAAATGAAAAAGGTGAATGGGAGCAGGTAGTTCTAGCGCTTCTTCCCAGGGTGGCCCCCACCTCGCTCCCAAGTGTCAGCGGGTTCCGTTCCCTTGACGCTTACATAACAAAATGGATGGAAGAATGAGTAAGCGTAGCGTGCGCTGTTAAGCCTTGAAGAAATCGCTCATTAGTTGCACCACTGGCTGTTTAGTTTAAGTAAAGTTCCACACCCAAGTCTGCTAACATCGCCAGCTGTTGAGGAATGTAGCGTGTGTGTGCGTGATCATTAGTGATGTCTTGACATGCACTCAAGTTGAGTGTGTTTGAAATGTGTTTTTCAACTTCAAGTCTCGCCAACTGACAGAATACGTCATTGTTTTAACAACTCACTTTCTATCTTTTTGGGGGCATAACGACTATTCCACGTCACTTCCTGTTTACAGTCGGACCTGCGTTGAGCATGACATTTTGTGCTGTGTCCAAACTGCAGCGCGGGGGCCATTTGCAACCACCTTCCATTTTTTTTTTTAGCGGCCCACAACGTATACTGTAGCTGCTCAAAATAAAATGTCAACTTCATATAGATTTGTATTGCTTTGGTTGTCATTTTGGAGATTGACATAATACAGGGGCGGACATTCTCGAGTGTGTCACAGGGTTGCTGACCAGCCCAATTTTCACTTACCACCTCTTAACAGAAAACGGTGATGTCGTTTTTTAAACAATATTAAATGAATCAATTAAAAGTCAAGAATTCCAAAGGGATCTTCTATTTGACTGTATGCGTCGCTTGGCCTCGTCTCCACCTCATCAACACAACAAACCACCGTAAGACTTTTCTCAGACTTTTCTTAGCAAATGATTTCCATTAAGTTTTGCCCTGCGGCGGATGACAGACAAGAACTGGCTTTTTTGGCTCGTAAGTGAACTTGCGCAGACGTTTGCAGGGCAGCATTCCACTGCAGCTGCGCTTTCTGAAAAATGTCACCGTGTTGTTGTATTTTAGCAGCGCCGACGGCTGGTCCAACCATAGTAAGTTTGGAACTTGAAGTCTGGCAGGAGCACGTCTTCGTAGTTCACTTGCTGCCGGCAATGTTTGGGCGTGCGTCTTGCAGGTTAGCCACCATTCGTTCCTGCATCCGACAGACAGGATCAGGCAACTACGGTTGTTACGTTTACTCGTATGTATGGATGGACCAATTATCAGTGCCGGGTATTTGACGTTTCGACAAATATCGTCATTGGCCTTTTTACGAATAAAAGCCGATACAGAAAACCGTAAATTAGCTTACATTCACATGCATTTGTCACTCAGTGAGATACAGGGAAGTTTTTATTTATTTAAATTTTCACTCAATGATGACACTGGAAACTCCCTACACCTTTTTTTTTTTTTTAATAAAAACAAAAAAATGAATTAAGAAATTATATTGAAAAAAGTGTCAAACATAGTACAAAACCTTAGGAAACTATTTATTTGCTCTTTTTTTTGTGTGTGTGTGTGTTTTTGTAATTTATTTTTTTATTTATCTTAACACATGCTGATGACGCTGGAAGCTCCCTGTAATTTTGGTTAGAATTTTTAAAATTAACTCATTCACTGCCATTGACGGCTATAAACGTCAAAAATTCATTTCAACAATTTCTATTAGTTTAACATCCCCCCCCCCCACACTTTTGTTAACAAAAGTATGAAAACTAGATTTTTTTTATTGTACATTTAGAACAGATATGAAATTTGTGAATAATCGCGAGTTAACTAGTGAAGTTATGCAATTAATTACGATTAAAAACGAATCGCCTGATGCCCCGAATTTTTAATAATATATATATTTTTTTATTTCATTCACTGCCATTGACGGCTATGAACGTCAAAAATTCATTTGAACTATTTCTATTAGTTTAACATTTTTTCCCACTTTTGTTAACAAAAGTATGAAAACCTAGAATTTTTTTTATTGTACTTTTAGAACAGATATAAAATTTGTGATTAATCGAGAGTTAACATGCGATTAATTACAAAAAAAAATTGTAATCGCCTCTTGCCCCTAATTTTTTTAATTATCTTTAAAAAAAATAATAATAATTATGGCAGTGAATGAGTTAATAACAGTACAAATGACATAAAACATATTTGATTCGATATTGCGCAGTTCATTGTAAGATGAGCAAAATGAGAATGCGCTGGCATCGCACCTTTGCATGACTAACTGGGATTTGTTTTCTTTCCACAGCCTGATCGAAATCCAGAAGGAAACCAAACGTGACAATTTGAAATCATCATGTCAGGTCCCACACGCGACCGGACAGCTTTGTGCAAAAGCACACGTCAGGTGAACCTTTTCAGTCATTTTGCAAAAAAAAGTGCTGTCAGGTGGTGGAAATAATTGCCTTGCTTGTTGAGGGTGTGGCTGCATGTGTGCTTTCAAGAACGAACAATCTCAGGGCCCAAAAAAAAAGCAGCAACGTGCACAATGGCCCACTTGTATTGGCACTGCTTGTCCGCAGCAGCGCGAAAAGTTGCTCGAGTGCTGTGTTATGCGTTCTGGACGTCACAGAATGTGGACTCACTAAAAGCTCATTTCGAGATTGTGAAGAATTGTTGACGTCTGCAAGGTGAACAGAAGCCGAGCAGGTTTTGTTGCGATGCGCGTGGGTGTGACCCTGCAAAGCTTTCAGCTCCGTCTGCTGACACATCTGCACAAATCCACTCCATGGGACAAATTTTGGCGCCCGTGCGCTTAGCGTAAAAAAATAAAAAACGGGCACAGTTTCATTTTCATGGACGTAATTTTCCCATCCATTATAATAAATAAATGAACTAGACAAAGTGCAATTTCTGCATAAATTGTGTGGAAATGCTGAAACCTGAATGATAATAAAAGCTGAATGCGTATAAAGTAAATCGAAAGATAAGTTACGAATGATCAATTGTAGTTGGATGAATTATTATTATTATTATTATTTTTTTTTTAAAGACAACTGCATTAACGCTAAGGAGCTTCAAGCGGGAATCGATCCCGGCGACCTCCTGGTTACTGGACAACGCATTTTAGCAAATGTGCCTCTGAGCAGTCGAGAGCTGGTCATGATCATCAGTTGAATGTTTGGAAGTGGGCGTGTCCAACGTCAGTCCCATTGGAAATGAATGGGGGAAGGTTATTTAACGTTAAATTGTGTGAATACTGTCAGTAAAGTTGAATCAGACGATATGCACCCACGATCGTGTGAATTTTTTAATCAAGTTGAAATTTCCACGGTGTAAATCGAAAGAATTATGCGGGAGTTATTGCATTGCAAAAAAAAAAATGTGAAGAATAAAAATTACAATAACATGTGGCAATGCTTTTTAGCATTCCCACAATCAATCAATCAATCAATCAAAATGTTCTTTTGAAAGTTGTAGTAGGCTAACCGTGAATCCTAAATGTAGCCACCGTGTTGGCTGCAGGTGAGCAGGCAGGAAGGCTCCAGGTCGCTCGTCCTGTGCCAATGCTGTACCTGTGCGGCAAGGTGACATGGATACGCCTTCTGGGACGTGGAGTCAATGACCGGCAGAGGGGGAGGGGGGGGCTGAATACAAAGAGGGTGTTTGAATGATACCCGAGCTCGTCTGGGTCGCTGCTCTGAAAGGAACAACAGAAAGTCATGCACACATTTCTTCTAGGCCGACACACGCAGGAATAAATCATCTCGCTACACACTTCAGGTTGAGAATCAGAATCGTCTTTATTGGCCAAGCATTTAAAAACACACACGGAATCATTGTGCAAAATTGTAACATTTTTATTTTACTACTGGTTTGAAATTCATGCTTAACCAATCAAGCGTGCAGAGCAAAACACAGAAATTCTTTGCAACAACAACAACAAGCAAAAACAGTTATTGTCAATACTGTAAGTGTGGAATAACTAGAAACATTCTATATCAAGTTGTCATGTTTTCTACTGGAGTGCAATCTGCATGAAAACATTTACGACTTCTATTTGCATCTCACCCTGCCCTTGGAAAATTCAATGTTACAAGCAGACGTTCTAATACGTCCTCGTTACAATTTCAAGGCGGGGTCACTTTCTGTTTTAAGCACCAGGAATGCCGGCGCTGCTCGGTGCTATGTGGGTGTGGTTGACACATGACGCACACGCAGTTAGTCCAGCTTCTCCATCTTACTTCCGCAGAGGAGATCTACGTTTCTGTCAAATTTCTCACATTGTTGCCAATTTTATGGACATATGGTAATTTTCTGCCTCTTTCTTTTTCAGACATTTGAAGGCTATTTAAAACTTTTTCTGCTTTTGTACTATCATTTTTTAAATATTTTTGGCAATTTTTTGCTTTTCCTCGTCCCTTCTGGACTTTTTATGTTCACTTTTTAGATATTATTAGGTCGTATTTAAACATTTTCACTGCTCTTTTTCTAATAACTTCAAAAGATGGACTGTGAATTTTTTTGAATAATATTTTTTTTAATTTAATAATTCATTTAAATCATATTTTATCTAAAAAAATATATATGTAAAAATACATACATTAATTTCTACTAATATTTTTATAGATCCACCATGAGCCACAGGAGAGGAATAAAGAGCCATGTGGCTCGAGAACCGCAGGTTGCAAATGAGTGAGCACTTGACCTCAAAGATGCTTCAGCAACGCTGTGGGAAAGCCTGGGGTCAAACTCACAGTAACAAAAAGCAATTCAACAAAACAAAAAAAAGTTTGCATTCAAACGCTTTGCTCTTTTTTTTTTTTTGCTGGATTCATGTGCAACCTGCCCAACATTGTTATTTTGACTGCAGTGCAGGCTCCTTAATATGTCACTGTCACAGTTGGAATCTCAAGGTCACACGCAGGAAGGACCAGCTGCAGTCACAGGCACGCCCATAATACCAATGTCAATCCCCCTACTTGCTAATGTTTCTCTCTTGAGCAATGTGACCTTGTAACGACCCAGCAAAAAAAAATGTTTTTTTAATGACGTTTCATTAGTGCTGAAAATTGAAAACGACGCAAGGACGTGCGTGAATTTTGTGATAATTTGTCGCCCCCGCGCGGCCAAATAGCGTCACATCACCCGTTGAACCCAAGCGCTCTATTGTCTTCTCAAACCTGCTCCAAACCAAAGGTTAAGAAAAGGTAGCCAATAAAATAAGTAGCAATCCACGGGGACGTTGAAATCCGCAATATAAAATAAATGCCGTTAAACGATAGCGACATATTATTGAGCCTGCTTGAATGATTTTCGGGTAAGAATGTGCACAAAAGAGATCATTGTTGCCTGCAGATGCCCGTCACTGGTGCAATCGCCTTTTGCAGACCATCCAATCGCAGCGCATAGCGCAATCGGGGAAGGGCGGGTTTAGCACCCCCCCCCCCCCCCCCACTCCCCAATCACCCCACCCCCTCCTCCTCACAATTTCAGCGACCCTCTTTGGGTTCGTGTCCCATTGACGAAGCAGCCACATATTCCTCCGCGTCTCTAAATGTAAGAGACCAAACAAGCTAACCGGCGATGGGAGGGGGCCCCGGATCATTTGGACTTGAAGACCTCCGGCGGGGTCGCGCTTCGGCTTGGACCGAGACCCGTTGTGGCGCACACGGATGAGCGGGCGGCAGCAGATGTTTCCATGATATTGTCTTCATTCCGCTCGCACGCACGCACGCACGCACGCAGGCCCGGCTGGCCCACATCAGCTCCACATGGATGGATCCCACCGTGGGAGGGGGGCACATGGAATACAAAGCTCTGCGTGCTCGCCCGAGCAGCTCGGGGAGATTTCCCACAGCCTCCTGAAACAATCTCTGCACTCGGACCCCTCACGGACGACATGAGGGCAACTGGGATGTGACTCGATTCATAAACCACACACCCGCTTTTTTTGCAACACCCCCCCTCCCCCTCCCCCTCCTCTCTTTTTGCTACGATCAAGATTCCGTGACCCTCTTTGTGTCGGACGAGGCTTAACGCAGGAGGGGGTGGCTTTTGCTGGGCCGGCTGTTGCGCCCAGCTGCTCCGCGGGGTCGGACAGCGATGGCAGCCGGTCGCCCGCAGGCACAGGACCACCCGCCCGAGAACGGCTTCACCCCGCTGGATCAGCCGGCACCCAGGCTGCTGCCGCACATCGACGCCTCGGTTCTGCCGTCTCTCGGGGGGTTCGGGAGGCACCAGAAGCAGCTCGTCGTCCTGACCTGGATACCGGCATTGTTCATAGGCTTTAGCCAGTTCTCGGATTATTTTCTCCTGGCGCAACCCAACGGCACGTGTTTGCAACCTTTGGCGAACGATAGCAAATGGACCGCGGAATCGTACCCGGCAACCGGCGTCGGTACCGGCGACGTGCCCGCGCTTCAATTCCAAGTCAACGGCACGGGGGATGAAGACGGCGACGGCGGTGGTGATGTGCTGTGCGCGTGCAAGGAGAGGACGTTGGAGCTACACACGGGACTCAGTCAGAATGTGGTTACCAAGGTAACGAGAGGCACGACACCATTTAAGGGGGCACAAATCTTCACATCCGTCAACCATTTGCTGCATGCCTTCAGCATCAAGACAACAGTAGCATCTGATACAAAGACAAACGGGTCTCACCTACTGACCTCAATTTGAATGTTGGATGTGTTCGCCACTGCACCCCCCCCTAAAAAATGCAAATCGGTCGGGCCCTAGTTTCCGGGTACTTTTGGCCTGCTAAGTCAGAAATGGCATCCGTTTCATTGAATTGGGTCTCATTTTTGAGTTATCAACATTTTTGACAATTAAATGATGGATAAAATGTGCTTTGACAGTCAACAAAATGTACTTTGATCGTTCCTAAGAAGTAATTTGCGCTTCGACGTTGCCTGCTTTTTCATTTGTTCACTGCCAATATTGACAAATTTTCAAAATTTTGGATTGATTTTTACATGGTTTGTGTTGAATGAAGATAAAATTTGTAATCTTTTGCATGTCCAAAAAATTGGAGATGAGACTTCTTTGTGAAAAAGCTCCTTGCAAGGATGATTTATTACAGAGATCTCCGGTCACGCAGTTGAATATCACGTAAAGAGTGCCATCCAAGAGTGCGTGCCCCCCCCCCCCCCCCCCTCCTGAGAGACAGCTCTTTATTACAATCCCAGTTTGTACAGAAAAACGCCTCTTCTCCTCCCCTTTGAATAAGACAACAGATTGGTTCTCACAATATGTTATGTTGATCTGCACCTGTTCATTTTTTTAGACATAACAGATTCTCAGTGTGCCAGTTTGCACCTTTTCTCCCCAAAACAGAATCTCAATATGTCAGATTGAACTTGACAGCTCCTGATGGTAGTGGGAACAGCGTGTGTGTGTGTGTGTGTGTGTGTGCTTTGAACTTTCTCACGCAGGACACTGAAAAGAAATTTTAGACAAAAACAAGGCACCAGATAGGTTAAGGTCGAGTTATATTGAGTTTAACATTATTTCACCTGCTCTACACATCTATAACTAAATTCAACATGGTTAAAATATAAAATAAAGAAGTAAAAATGTTAATAATGTTACATTTGCAAAAAAAAGTCCAAAAAATCTTGAAAAGACATCTAAAGCCTGATCAAAGTTGTAGCTAAAGAGAATACCAATGTCGTAAGTTGCGTATTATTAGCTCTTAAAAAAAGAAGGAATATCTGAAAAAAAATAAGTCATTTTTTGATGAAGCGGCATCAAAATACCCGAAAATGTTCTCAGTTTCTTGACACCAAAATGTGTGTTATCATCACCTCCAACTCCCCCCCCCTCCCCCCCCCGTTTACATGAGAACAATTTGATATCTTTCATTCTTTTAAACATTTACATGATGATGATGTTTAGGAGGGCAAAAACATTTGAACAGTGCTTTCAGTCTCGACATCTCCAGCGAACTCTCCATTGACTCTAATGCAGTTGACATCATTTGAATAATTCATCGATTTTTCTGCCATTATGTCGAGCCGCGTTGTTTTTCCAGCCTTTTTAGTTTCTCACCTTCTTTTTTTCATCCTGCTTCGCCACATATTTGCTTCTATGTGGGGGGTGACGTGTAAATGACGCGCGAACGTCTGTTCAAGACCGATCGTAATCGGGCACGCACACGCGTCCTTGTCTGACTTTCAAATGGTGGGAGCTGCTTTGCGTGTTCAGCGACTCACGTGGATTTGAAAAGAGCGGAAAGCCGCCACTTGATAATCGATAAGCGCACGTCACCGCACCGTGTCCGTCCTGCAAATGCTCGGTAAAGACGCCACTTGGAAACTTGCAAACTGTTCTCAGATGTTTACGTTGCTGCTCGTTGTACTCAAAAGCTGAGAAATGTCTTTTGAGATTTTTCTTGTGTTTGTGCTTGCAGTGGAACTTGGTGTGCGACTCGGCCTGGAAGGTCCATATTGCCAAATTTTCTCTGCTAGTGGGTTCCATATTTGGATACCTCGTGATGGGTATCATGGCCGACTGGTATGTTTCTTTCTTCTCCATTCCTGTTGTCTGTTTTTAACTCTTTGACTGCCAGACGTTTTCAGAAAAGGGATGCCGTGGGTGCCAGCCGATTTAAGCATTTTTGACTGATCTTTCAAGGTCCACAGAAAATTATGTGTTTGGACTATGGAAACACACATACTACCAAATGAAATATTGGACTCTCATCTTTCATCAGAAAAAAAAGTTTGTTTCTACCTTATTCCGTTTTTCAGTAATCAACAATAGAAAATGGTTAGTTTCACCTCTGTTTTGAAAAAAACGTCTTTTAACATCTTTGGCACTCCATAGGATTTTATTAAACGTTATTTAACGTTTTTGGCAGTCAAAGAGTTAATAAGTTAGGGCTGCTCCATTATGGAAAAAAAAAAATTGGTAATGATTGAAATCATTATCTTTCAAACGATTATTTTTTTGTCACGAAACAAGAAAGTGTTTAAACATTTACAAATATTAAGACAAATGCAACATTTTGGAACACTATTATTACCGTATGTAAGTTCCTTTTGGACCAAGCAAGATTTTTTTAAACTAGTCATTTTAAAACAAAAAAAGGTGCAAATGTAAACAACTCAAAATGAGCATTAATACATTTATTTTGGATTTTGTAATAATTGAAATTGTAATTGAATTTCAATCAATTGCACATCCCTGCATATAATAAGTCATATGGAGCATTCCAGAAACGTTTGCACATATTGAATAATTGACTAACTTATAGGTAATAACTTTTCTCTGTGGCAGCATGAATATTATGTGCGCACGTTCGCCGACACATGGACACGCACGCACATGCACTTAAGGGACCACCACGGAAATAAGACGATGGCTTTATTGTGTTTTTATCCTTTTGGCAGCAGTTGTGTCGATGTATGTTTTTATTAGGGGCGTCAGGCGATGGAAGTTTTTATTCATAATTAATCGCATGACTTCAATAGTTAACTCATGATTAATCGCAAATTTGATATCTGTTTGGAATGTACAATAAAGTTTTCATACTCTTGTTAACATAAAAGTGGGATTTTTTTTTTTAGCAATTTTATAAAAATTCATAAAATTTAGTTAAAATTAAAAAATATTTTTTAAAAAAATTCTGCCACTAGATGGCATAATTGCATTTGCAAGACCTTAGTGACGGCTCAGTGCGTTTTTCTTTTCATATTAAGAGCTATCTTATAAAGTAACTTGTGAAATTGATCACATTTTTAAAATTGTAAACCACAACTTGACCCCAGTCTCCGCAAATATATGCATTTTTATTCTTACATTTATTGCTGCTCAATTTTGACGTGGGCGTGTCTGCTGCGTTGCGACTGGAATTCCATCAGTACACGCTTTACAAGTAAAAAAAAATGAGTGTTGTTCATCTGAAAATGAAGGCAGTCATTTTGACCCCCTAGTTTTTATACATGCGATGCTTTTCATCAGGACACAAATTTGCTGTTTAGTTTGTTTTGATGCCATATTTTCTTTCCGTGTTATATTTTATGACAGCAAAAAGTGAGTTTCAAGACTCTTGATATCGGGACCTGTGAGAAAGCCAACTGAACTGCCTTGTTGGCAAAATAAAGCCTAAGCATTGTGTCTTGGATCAGTAACTATGGAAACCATGTCAAGAAATGGCTTCACGGTGTTTCTAATATGACCCACTGAGCAAAAAACGTCCCCCCCTCAAACTAGAGGCCCGCGTCGTCTCGGCCAAACAATGGGCCGATTTGCCTTGTTGACGAGATTAGCGTGGTTCTATTCTGGGTTTGCTTTTAACCACTTTTGTCTGCTCTTTGTGTTTCTTCTTCTCTCTGCTTCCAAGGTTCGGTCGCCACCCCGTGTTGATTGTCTCTGTGCTCTTCATGCTGGTGTTTGGTTTGAGTGTTGCCTTCTCTGTAAATGTCACCATGTTCAGCACCTTGCGCTTCTTTGAGGGTTTCTGCTTGGCGGGCCTCGCGCTCTCTCTCTACGTGCTCAGTAAGTACACGCCTGCCTGACGCACACTTGCCGGCTATTGGCTCTGCTCCCTCGCGCCGGGTTTCTATTTCCTCTCTGTCATCACTGCAGAATGTTTCTGGTATGAGAAGGAAGAGCAGAGAAAAAAATAACAGATGCTAAAGTCATTGCAATGTTTTTATTTGGTTTTATTTTGATTCAAATCGTGTGGTTTTCCCTCCGCTTGACCTCTGTGCTGGCAGCACGCTTTGTGAAAGAGGAGAGGGGAAGCAAAAGAAGTAAAGCCTCACCTAGATCACGAAGAGTACAAAAAAACAAGAAAATAATGATGAAATACTTACAATTCTTTTTTCATTTTAGTTTCTCTGATATGTGGCAAATCCAAGTCCAGTCTAGAGAGTAAAACCCCTGCCACAGTTTGGCTTTAGCTAGCTAGCTCCTATGGTGTTCCTTTACCTGCTAGGGAGCTAGCTAGCTAGGTAGCATCAGGGGTTAAAGCCAAACTGTGGCAGGGTTTTTACTTTCAGGTGCTAGCTAGCTAGCTCCTTAGCTAACTCCCAAGGTGCTCGTTTACCTGCTAAGGTTTTTACGTACTGGACGTGGATTGCCACCTCTGTTCGTTTCTCATCTAGTTTTCTGAAGGTTTACTTTTTTTGTCAATGCCAAAATGTGTACTGCCAATCTAGAACACACGTTTTTTTGTTTTTTTTTAATAAATTCATGAAAATGTCCGGTTGGCATTGACGTGACTAATAGGAAGTGAAGGGCACTGTGTGACTGCAACTGGTACTACAATTTCAAGGCCGGGGCGAGTGTCCTTTTTTGGGGGGGGAAATGGGAATATGGTCACCTTACCATAGTCGAAACGGCTGAATTTGAAAATGTCCGCTTCACATTTCCAATATGTTTTCAGACTTTGAATGTAGGCACACTCTACTTCTTGTTAATGTCATCGTCACAATATGGTCTTAATTAGAACAAGGTCTGCCGTGTGGTTCTTATTGCATGCATGTTAACAGAGAAACTGTTCTGACATTCTTCCTACCGACATCCAAATTCTAAATCTATTTGATCTCTGTCCCTTTCCAGTTTCACTGAATCCTTCCTTTTAGAACCTCTTTCATTTTATTCGGCGCTCTCTCTCTCCCTGGCGACAACGGTTTTATTATTAGCACACACGCACGCGCTTATTTTGTTGAGCTCCATTTGAAAGCTTTCATCATTTGCTTCTCTCGCTACAGCAAGCGGTCCACCATCAACTCTCAAATGTGCCGACGCTGCGCATATTCGGGTCTGGCCGCCGTTTGGGACGTGTTTACGAGTTGCTAATTGAGGAGCTTGCAGGGCCGTCCTAAGGGAGCTCTTAGCAGCCAGCTCCTTCCTCCTCATCTTTGTTTCTTCATTTTAATTTGAGGATGGGCTGCTTTGTTTTGTGACCACTGAACTCCGGTGCTGTAAGATTGTGTTGATAACAATTGAAAGGAAAAAAAGGGGCAGAGGTGGCAAGTCCAGGTCCAGAAAGTAAATACTCTGCCACAGTTTGGCTTTAGCCGCTTGTGCTAGCTAGCTAGCTATGTCATCAAGTTTGCTTGTGCCCCCCCCCCCCCCTCCTCACACACACACACACACACACACACACTTGTGTCTTTGTTTTCACCAACTGTTCATTTCAGGAAGCGCCTGGTGAATGAGTGTGTGTGGGGGGGGATATGGATGGTTCATGGGGGATGGGACTCGGGTGAGAGAAACACTTGAGTGGTGAGACGAGGCGGGAGGGGGCCGGGGGATGTCAGTTGAGTGAGGCGATACCAGGATGAGGGGAGGATAGGGGGGCGAGGGGGGGTGGGGCACTGAGATAATCAGCACAAGTAAGACCATTCTGCTACTCAGCTAGAACAAAAGGTCTGTGCCATCCTGTGTGCCGTTTGTGTGCGTGTGCGTGTGCGCATGTGTGCCGTATCCCAATCGAGATGGCAGCAGTTGAAACCACCACAGGGAATTGGGGATTGTTTTTCATTTGTCCAGCTCAGACTTGATGGCGGATATTGTTTGTTCAGCCATTTTTTCCGAGAGACCTCGTGAAACTTGTGCCATGTTTGGAGATTGGTGGTTGTATTTTGTGTTTTAAATAGCTCTTTATCTAGACGAAACGGGACAGCATGCTATATAGCAGCAGGCTAACCAACACGCCAAAGTGGCAGCCATGTTGGAAGGGGCAACAAAAAGGGAAATGCTGGCATAAATGTTGAAATTAAGTCATAACGTGTTCATTTACAGAGGTGGCAAATCCAGGTCCGGAAAGTAAAAACCCTGCCACAGTTTGGCTAGCTAGCTAGCTTCCTAAAAGGTAAACAAGCACTGTGGGCGCTAGCTAGCTAAATAAGGGATAACTGATGTACATTTATTTTAACATTGACGAAAATATTTGTATTTAGTTTTCGTTAACGAAATGAACACTATTGTACATGAAGCCCCTCCCACCCTCCTCCTCGTCTCACAAATATGAAGGTCACTTTCATAAAGCGCTTGCCACGTGGACTACACCTTTTAAACGGCATCATCTTGGATGCAGAGGTGAGGAAATGGCTGCTGAGTCAGATGAGCCGACCCTTTTAAGCAAAATGGATTTGCTGAAAAGCAAGCGTGACCTCAATGGATGAATCAATACCAAAAGTCCCCAATTATTCAGAAAGGACATTCAGGACCGGCTCCACCAGAATACAATTTTATGACGGTGACAATTGCAGCGTAAAGCTTCAAGATATTTTTTCCGATCATTTCACAGGATTTGTATTCCTTTATTTTGTCATTTCAGGGGTTGAGCTTTGCTTGCCCGCCTGGCGTTTCTCCATGACGATGGTGGCCAGTTTCCTGATGGTGGCGGGGCAGCTGCTGATGCCCGGCGTGGCCGCGCTGTGCCGCAATTGGCCGGACCGAGACGACTGGCAGCTCCTGCAAATTGTAATCATAAGCCCGTTCGTCTTGATGCTGCCCTACGTCTGGTGAGTTGTCTTGTTGCTTTGGCAAAACCGTGGCATGACTTTGCGCTTCATTTCTATGCGTCTTTTCCCCCCCCTGCAGGATTTTTCCCGAATCATTACGCTGGCTGTTGACCACTCAGCACTACCGACGCTCAAAAGATATGATGCTGCGCATTGCAAGGAGGAACCAAGTTGACATGACAAGTGAACCCAGCAGAGTTCTTTCAGGTGAAACATTTTGCGGACGGGCTCAACCGTCAACATCAGGAGCTCAAACCGAAAGTAGTGAGTAGTGAGACTGACATTTTGTTTCAGGGCCGATACCGATTATTAGTAGGCAAGGAAGCCGATAACCGATATTTGGAGCTGATATTCTTTTGCAGTGAAATAAAAAACATTAGCGTCAACATTTTAAAAAATGAAGCACGTTTCTTAAAACAACTTTTCAAATTCTAACCAAAAAGTAAATACTTTTCTATGGTAAAATATTTTGAAATTTTTGGATTGGGTTGCATTCTGGGGCCTCCGCTGTCTTCATTGCATGGAATACTTTTGCAACCGATTAAGAACCCAAGTTGTGTCTTCAAGCAGAGTTGGAGCAGGAGCTGCACAAGAAGCCCCAGCGGACCTGCATCGTCAAGATGATGAGCACCAGGAACCTGTGGAAGAACATTGTGGTGCTGTGCGTCAACTCGTGAGTCTCTTTTGCTTTGCTTTGTCTTTTTACCCTTCACATCTAACCTGCTCTGTTCGTGGAGATGAGATGACAAAATCATTCATAGTGAGAACGTTCGCCGTCAGGATGAAGACATAACATTTGATTGTACTTATCTGAGAAGTGAATTCAAACTGGATCAGTGAGTCATTTGTGGTCTCGGCGGTGCTTCAAAAGTAAACAAGATATTTGAGTTTCCAATGTGTTATTGAAGTCTGAGTTGATCGCATCTAAGCAAAGGTAAACACTTTTGCATATTCATTAGCAAGTGTTATTGATCCTGTAAGTTGGTCTCACCTGCGTCAATCAACTCCCGAGTCGGCTCTCGCTCCAAATGGCCTGTTTGTGCAGTTTGACAGGCTACGGGATCCACCACTGCTTCGCTCGCAGCATGATGGACCCCGAGGCGCAGCCCACCGCTTTGTGCCACACAGACTACTACACCATGGCTGGCATCGCCGTGGCGACCTGCGTGGCTCTCTGCCCCATGGTCGGGCTGATGGGCCGCCGCGGGGGGCTTCTGACTTTCATGATCATCACGGCGCTTGCGTCACTGCTGCAGCTGGGCCTGCTCAATTGTCAGTCAAAAGGCTTTATTTCTCTTTGCTGGACAAAACAAAAAACAACAACACAACTTACTTCACTTAAAGGGGAAGTCAACCCAAAGAATTATTATTTTTTGACAATATGTTCTCTAGTCTTAATATGGTATTCTGGTTAATATTGCGTTAGTGGAATACGAGTTAAGCAGCAAAATCCAGCCGTTTTTATCCGTCACAGCTCAGCTTCAGAAAACAAGTGAGCTGTGATTGGCCGTTGCCTGAGCAACAGTGACGTCATCTTCAGTCGACAGCAAGTGGCAAAATGGCCGCCCCCCTGAAATGGATCAAAATGGCTGGATTTTGCTGCAACCAATCACAGGTCTGCTTCAGAAAACAAGTGAGCTGTGATTGGTCGTTGCCTGAGCAACAATGACGTCATCGTCACACGCGACAGCAAGTGGCAAAATGGCTGCATTTTGCTTCCTAACTCATATTCCACAAATGTAATATTAATCAGAATGTCATGTTAAGACTAGTGAGGTCACATATATTATTTTCAAGGAATGTTTAAGGTTGACTTCCACATTAAATTTGTTTCTGCAGGATATAAATAAATAAATAATCACTGAAAGTCCAATTCAGTCTTCTTGATTTTGATAATAACGTTTTTTTTTTTTTTCCCGCTCTGCCCTCCACATGCCAACCACTGATGTGATCCAGTGATTGGAAAATACAGTCTTCGGTACGACACAGGTACGCTCCTCATGGTCTGCTTGGATACATCGCAATGAGAAATGTTGCCTGTTTTTTTCCTACGTGATTTTCCTTCTCTCTTTATTTATTTTACTTTATTTTTTCCTCCGTGCAGTCCTGCGTGACAGCCTGAAGAGGAAATTCTCCGTGGCCTTCTCCATCATCGGCATGTTCTCTTCTCACGCTGTCAGCACCCTCAGCATTTTCTTTTGTGCTGAAATCACACCAACGGTCATCAGGTGAGTCTCAATCGATGTCCACATCTGATTCTGTGGGCGCCTGCTGTCACTTTTTGACCAAATTATTTTATTATTTAAAAAAAAAAATTGTGAATGAAAAGGACTCAAGCATATTTAAAGTGAAAGCCTTTTTTTTTTTTGGTTCATCCGCATTTGTTGTCGTTGCTCGACGACGGTTGGTACACGTTGGAAACCTTCACGCTTACGTAGCGGCAAAAAAAGAGTAAGAAGAGACACTTGTACTTATTAATAGTGGCAAATCAGATTTTTGGAAATACCAATATGTTTGATATGTCTGTTTATTATTCTATTTTTGAGAAAAGCATTTTGATTGGATGTAACAAATATGACACAAATCAAAAGTCATTTGTGGAAGTTGATCCCCCCACTTTTTGTTTGTTTGTTCAAAAGGACCAATTAATATTTTATTTAAAAATATTCACAATGTTCTCTCATATATTTCATGGTTCAGGCTTGATAAAGTAAATAAACAAGACATAATAATACTGTTAGGTGAGTTTGATGGGTAACTTGCGCTTAGGATGGACGTATTATAAAAAAAAGTTCTTGCCATGGATGCAGGGGCGGCGGTCTGGGCCTGGTGTTGGCCAGCGCCGGCTTCGGCATGCTGACGGCGCCCATCATGGAGCTCCACAACCAGAAGGGCTACTTCCTGCATCACGTGATCTTCGCCTGCTGCACGCTGCTGTGCATCATCTGCCTGCTGCTGCTGCCCGAGCCGCGGGGGCAGCCGCTGCCCGAGACGCTGGCCGACGGAGAGACCTTCACCCGCCAGACCTTGCTCCATCCGGGCGAGCAGCACCTTCTTCTGGCCAAGGGCGACCGGGACTACTCGCGCGTGCACGACACGCCGCTTCACCTGTCGGCCACCGGCGGCGCCACCGTGGCGGCTGCCACCGCCCTGGCCGCCGTGCCCGCCTCGTACTCCTTGGCGACTGGTGGCGAGGTGATTGGCAACCACGCCATGGCCAACGGGGTTTGAGCACGACTGCAGTGAGTTGCTCGGCGATTAGCCGGAATTTGAAGGGAACTATTGGTTAGGAACACGGTTGGCAAATCCAGGTCCAGAAAGTCAAAATCCTGCCGCACTTGAGCCCCAGGTGCTAGCTAGCTAGCTAGCTCCCATGGTGCTCATTTAGCTGCTAGGGAGCTAGCTAGCTAGCACCAGGGGCTAAAGCCAAACTGTGGCAGGGTTTTGACTTTCTGGACCTGAATTTGCCACCTCTGGTTATGAACCGGATGATACAAAGTGAGGGTGGGATGTTGATGAAGATAAAGTTGTCATTTGTAGTCCAATTATTACTGTAAAATCCCGTGAATAACACTCAATTTGTCGACGAGTTGGGGGGTGCGGATCAAATATTTGGACAACACGTCAAGTACGCGTTACAGTGCCGCAATACGTACGAAGCTCACGGACATGTTTCATCCACTGAAACTCTTGTCGATGGGGGAGGACAGCGGCAAATTGGGGCCCCCCAAGGAACACATTTCGGCCCAGAAAAAAAATACACACGTACGGAGGACCAAAACTGCCAAAATTAAAAATGAATAAAAGTGAAAATAAAAACGGATATAAAAAATATATTTAAAAAAGTAAATACAAAAAATAAATGAAATAAAAAAACAAATATATATATATTCTTAAATTTAAAAAAAAAGTACACAAAAAAAGGAAATTCAAAAAATAAATAGAAAAAGAAATATATAAAAATAATTATTTGTGCGCCGACTCGCTCACTCAACAATTGAAAGGCAATTCGCAAAGGCCTAGTCGAACCCAAGACACGCTTAGGACCGCCCCCTCGTTTGAATAATATTTCACCTGACAGAGCGTTTGCAGCACGAAATAAATGCAAGAGCAGAGCGTGTTTATTGATAATTAATTCTATACATTTATTTTTTGAGTCATTTATTTGTATGTATAAAATAATATATATATATATTGTTTTTTTAATTTCCATTTATATATATATTTTTGTATTTTATCCCTTTTTATTTTCACTTGTATTCATTTTGGCAGTTTTGGTCCTCCATACGCACGGACAATGGGGCCCTACGCAGCAAATCGGGTACAGTGGGGGGGGGGGGGATATTTTTAAGGATGATTTTGTTAATCACGGGATTTTACGGTAATTGAAAAATTGCCCAAAAATGTGATCTTGTTTGACAAAAGTCTTGCCAGGTCCAAGGAGCCGATGAAGGCAAACAGAGCAGCTATCAGGATAAGTTGCCATCTTCTAATTGTTATTTTTTTGCACTACAAGTCAAGAGACACAATCAAGCGTCTGAAAGTCATTTCAGATGCAGGGATTGCCTCAACCACTATCACCGTTTTGCATGAACCAACCGGCACAAAGTTGTTCTTTTTCTTCTTGGTGGTCCACGGTGGCACTTTATCCTCTGATTTTCGTCAAAAGTAAGCATTACAGCGGTTGGTGAAGGTGTATGATGGTTGCATCATGTGCAACCGGAGACCTTGGCGCACCGCATGTGTAGCTATATTAGAGACTGCAGGTAATGCTCCAGCGACATGAGAGCTGAATGGACTCTTCCACAAGTCTTATGATGACTCTCAACATTTGCAATGGCTTGATTTGCTTTTTGGGACATTTTGGTCATGCCGCCCCGTTTTTGTTGCTTGAATTTCCCGCTCCATGCAGTCTCACCCGTGTTCTCTGTGATGTCATCCTGCTCCTATGATAAACTAGCCCAAAAAGCACAACTAGTTATGATTAGAATAAAGCAGATTGGCTGTTGTTAGGAATACTTCGTACTGCATACAAACTGTGTTCATGTGCCGTTCAATAACGACGATTGACATGACCGTTATGATAGAATAGAAGCACATCACATTGTAACGTTTAACGTTTTTATCCCACTACTCCAGACAGAATTGTAGGATCCAACATCTTCCTTGTACTTCTTTAGCATGTCTTGTATTTTCAACAGCTCGTATGGTTTGTTTGTTTGCAACAGTTAAACTGAAGGAAAAAAAACATCGACTCAGCCACTAAAACGGTTTTCTAAGTCTCATTTTTTAATGACGTATTTGTACAAAAAGCCATCGGCTTACATGTTTTGATAATAAAACCACTTAACTTATTGTGTCAATAAAAGAACACTGGATGTTATTGTGTGCTGGATGTCATTGAAACGACGCCGTGTGAAAAATCAAAACTTCCCCGGATGGAGCTCGATCTCCTTTTTGATTCTGTTTTCCACCAGCAGAGCGAGGCTGGAGTCCGTCGTCGGAAGGCTGTAACTAACAAACACTTGCTTCCTTTTCGTCTTCTTGGCTGCAAAACGAGATGGAAGCGCGCAATTAGTAAATAGATGTGGAAATATTCACCATCGTGTGTGCAGACATCAAAGTGGAAACCGAAAAACTCATTTTGGTCCATCTTTCATATGTGACTTGAACTAAAAAGAGGTCGTCAATAGAAGGATTCTGGTCCGGAATCTCTGGATCTAGCCCTCGACAAAAATCTTGCAACATACTGTAAATGTCATTTTAGTTTTGGGAAAAACAAGCATTTTTGGAATAATTCAGTCATAATAACGTTGAATCCAATTCTACATGATTTAGAAATGGCTAAATATTTAGGCAGGGCTCCAATTGGTGCCATTTTCCTCCTAAAATTTGACAGTGCAACTAAAATGTTCATTTACTCATACCAGAGCAACCAATACGTTTGCAGATTTTATTATAATTACTATTCTTCAATCATTTTTGCTGCTGTCATACTTCTGCTCCCCACTTCAGCCTATTAATCAGTAATATAGTGAAAATGGGATGAATATTTACTTCTTGCACATTGAAAATTTCAGGTTCTTGTTGATTTATTTATTTTTTTTAAAGCTGCCCTCTTTGATTTTTAATTAAGAACCACTGATCTATAAACTCCAATAGAGTTTTGAAATCTTTTTTCTTTTGCTTTTCATGTGCATTTTTGATATGCCCACAGAAGCGAACCAGTGACGGACATTTAATTTTACGTGACAGGAAAGTTTGGTTTTGAAATTGGAAAAGATTTGTAGTCAGCGAGATTGTGGTCAGATGTGAAATCCCACAGTATCATTTTCCCATTGTGTGAAACAAAAGAAGAATCCAGCATTACCTAATCTCTGCGCCAAAGAGTTTGGAGCAGTATCTGAAGGGTCCCCCATCACTAACGTGGATAATGGCATTGAATCCTGGAAGAAAAAAAAAAAAAGACACACAGGGTTCAGTTGCACTGAAACATTTTTTTTTATCTATCAAAATGTTTTCACTCAAAATGTGCCCATTTCTTTTACACCTCCCGGATTAACATCTACTTGAGTTTAGGTCTTGATTTATGTATTCATTCATTTAATCTGAATATGCAACGATTTGAAGAATCCAAAAGTGGACCATTTTTTTGTGCGGTCACAAAAAAAGACATGTTTTCGCAAGGCACGAAGGCCGCATCAGATGACGTCATCATTAACAGCATCGTGATCACTTGCAAGGGGAAAGTCGTTTGTCGTGACGAGCCCTTCTTAAGACGTTTGCAAGTGATGCCAAGTCATTTGTACTTGTCGACGAGCCATCCGCTTTTGGACTCACGTATCTGCTGCTCATTGAAACCGCCAAGTTGGTCAGAAGTGGACTCGAACCGACCCAGAGGTAAAAGCCGCCGCTAAGTTTCATGACGTGAAAGTGAACCGTCTGCTCCATCAATCGCTCCGAAAAGTTGTGAACTGAAATTGGATCCTGCATCTCTCCGTTTTGTGCTTCGCTCATTTCTGTAGTCGTGTGTGTGCGCGTGGTTGTTTATTGACAAGCAGAAGCGAAGCAGCTTCCGGGTTAGGACGAAAGAAGCAGCCCAAAGCAATCGATGAAAGACGTGCCAATCTTTATGCGTTTCGCATCTGCAGCTTTTGGTTTGGGCAGTTTTCAGGTGCTCCATCGCCATCTACTGGACAACATAAGTACAGGTACAGTAAAACATACTGGTATCATTTTTGTTGAACCCCTGAGTGGTATTTGTTCCATTTTCTTTTTTTTAATATATATATGTATTTATGTGATTGGGTGTGTTATATCAAATAAAAGAGTATTTACAAAAAAAAAACACTTAAAGCAAAAAATAAATAAATCAGCAGGTTGTCAAAACATGTGAAGGTTCACAAAAAAAAGAAAAAATATATAGATAGGTCTGATTTTGAGTAGTTGAAAGTAAAACTATATTCATAATTGACTTGGTTATCACAGAGCCCATTGTGTCCTCAAATGCCACAAACAAATACAGTATAAATTGTAATTGCAAGTTTTACTTGATGTTATTGACAACGTAAATAACTATAGTTAATGTGTGATTTATTTAAATTGTTGGCCGTCTTTTGTGGTACTGTGTGCATTCTAAGAGCATTTAAAAGGCCCTCGATTCAACCTGCGACATCTCGCTTGTCCTCTGAGGTTGTTTCCTGGCACACATTGGGAGCCGCGTGTCAACTTAATCCCCTTCCCCTCACTGGGCATTGCTGTGTTTGCTGTCAAAGGCTTATCTGCGTCCGTTGAGCTGAGCGAGGCATCCATCTAACGACCAACAGCATCCACATAGGCGCTGGCTGACGGTCCAATTTCCTTGCCACAAGGACAGGTAAAGGACAAAACCACAACTTCCATTTCGGTATTTCAAAAGAGAGGAGATGGTGACGATTGGCAGTCTGAAAAATAATAATAATACCGTGTTGTTCAGTCTGCAGTCTCCTCTGTGAGGAGGGGGGGGGCCAGCCGTGGGAAAATGAACCGCTACACGATACTCAAACAATTGGGGGATGGCACGTATGGAAGTGTACTCCTGGGAAAGAGCAATGAGACTGGCGAGCTGGTTGCCATAAAAAGGTGAGTGCAGCTTTGCCACTTTTAGGTCAGACGCGCTTAGTTTTGGAGCTGAACGCGGACGCAGTCAACCAAGTTGGCTCATAAACCGAAAGTATGAAGAAATCAAGTGACGTAAGGATCACTTTGAAATGGATGAATTATGGAACTTTTACTTTTTATTCACTACCGTGAAAGTATTTGCCAGTGAAGGCTTCACGCAAGGTAAGCAAAGCTGTAGTGAGTCTTGCTGGATACACAGATTCTAGCAGCTGCCTGCCATCTAATCAAATGATTGGTGATGTTAACACAATTGTGGCGTACTGGCCCAAAAGTAGATGGAACGGACGAGGGCACGGATTTACGGTGTCTAATCAAGAATGGACTTGTAATCTTATGTTGCCGCGGTTACTGGCAACTTCTGTTCGCTTTTTTGCTGAAAACATTGTTATCAGCGTGTGTTTATACGCCAGGATGGAGTCAAAAGCGCCTCTCAAAGAACACACTTGCATCAGATTGCAACGAATGAATCCGCAATGTGGCACCGCGCCACAGGGGGGCGCCCCCATGTTTTTGTTGTGCCTATGCAGCGCTTTTTCGTTTTGGCCATCAACGTATTTGACGCCGTGGACGTGGACGCTTATCGTGACGCGTGGTAGCGCCGAGAAGCCCACTGTTTTTGTTTCCTTTTAATACAGTAAGACTGTGGACTTCCAATTTTTTTGTTGCCCTCCATTTTTTTTCTATCCAGCTGCGTCGTCCATGGCTGATCAGCCACCGCGCGTTACAAACTCTGGCAACGTAAGATGGCTGCCCTCTGGTTTCAACCAAGCTTCTGTCAGTTTGATTGATTGTAACATCAAATAAACAGGAAGTTGATCATTAAATTGTGATTACATGCAAAAACCTAAGAAAGAAAGCAGTTGGAACATTTGAACTGTAATCCATTTGCCAATTACAAAGTAGATTGTAAACTTAAAAAACAAGAATCCTGAAAATGTTGTCATTTTTTCAGGATGAAGAGGAAGTTTTATTCTTGGGAAGAGTGTATGAATCTGAGGGAGTTGAAGGTGAGAATCTGATCAAGAATGGTTTCTGACATTGATTTTCATGACTGTTTGCTTCCCAGGACTCATTGTGTTGAATATCAATGCATCAAGAGGATTTGTTACGGATGTCTTTTGTTTCCCCCGTTACAGTCGTTGAAGAAACTAAACCATCCCAATGTGGTCAAACTCAAAGAGGTCATAAGGGAAAACGATCACCTCTTCTTTGTCTTTGAGTATATGAAAGAAAACCTCTACCAGCTCATGAATGAGAGGTAAAATGTGACTTTGCATCATTTGTTTTGCGTTTCAATTCATGTTTGGAAATGATTTTCATCTTTGATGCCGCCAGGAACTACGCAATGTTCTCGGAAAACGAGATCAGGAAAATGATGTTTCAAGTGTTGTCTGGCGTAGCTTTCATGCATAAACACGGTAAGAAATGATTCTCTGCTTTCTTTGGCAAATATTTGAACGCTACAAATACACGCGCAGATCAACTTTGAGGTAGTAGAAAGTGAAAAGCAAAATATGTCATCACATCTATTGCTCCAAAACAGTTAGGACTGACGCCAGCTCAGCCAAAACTATTCTAACCCTAATATACATGTATATGTATGTCAGTCACTGCCATGGACAAGTATATTAGTCAATTGTGTTTTTTCAACGGGGATGGCTGGGAAAGCATCTGACGCTGCCGTTCCACTGTAAAGTTCAAACTTGGAAACAACTTTACTGACACACGCCCACCAGTAGATGGCGCCATTTTCAAAATGAGATCGGCACTGGGAGAAATGGCCGCCTTTTGTGTAGCCTATTTTGTTCTGCTGCTGATGATAAAAGAGAAGGCGAGAATGAAACGATTGTGTCCTGGCATCTCATCCGATATCGGAGCGTATCTCGTCCTTGAAGACAATTTCCTTTCCTGTGGCTCTTGAAAAGGTCCAAATGCTCTCAAATGTGACTTCAGAGCGACTTCAATGCGACATTTGCTTGCAGGCTATTTCCACCGTGACATGAAACCAGAGAACTTGCTTTGCATCGGCCCCGAATTGGTGAAGATTGCCGATTTTGGCCTGGCCAGAGAAATCCGCTCGCAGCCGCCATACACGGATTACGTGTCGACCAGATGGTGAGAGCCAAAGGACAAATCGCCAAATTGAGAGACAAGATGTCGCCAGCGGATTGTGTGTTGAGCAGGTACCGAGCGCCGGAAATCCTGCTCAAGTTCACCTCGTACAGCTCCCCCATCGACATCTGGGCGGTGGGCTGCATCATGGCCGAGCTGTACACGCTGCGGCCGCTGTTCCCCGGCAACAGCGAGGTGGACGAGATCTTCAAGATCTGCCAAGTGCTGGGAACGTTGAAGAAGGTGAGCAAGCGGCCTTTTTTTTCCTCCGCATCTCCAAACCAGCAAATCAATTCCCAGTCCAGCCGCTCAAGGTTGATCCGAGCGCCAATCGGCATTGACGGCCGCCGTTCTTGTTTGCATGTCTGCTCGCGCATCAGGCAGACTGGCCCGAGGGCCACATTTTAGCCAGCTCCATGAACTTCCGCTTTCCAAAATGTGTCCCGACCTGCCTGAGCTCTCTCATTCCCAACGCCAGCGATGACGCCATCGCGCTCATCAAGGACATGCTGCAGTGGGATCCCAAGAAAAGGCCCAATGCGGCTCAGGTACATCAAAAAGAGGATTTAAAAAAAAAAAAAAAAACTTAACAGGACAACAAGCTGGGAATATTTTTTTTTAATATTTATATTATTTAATATAATAATAATAATAATATTTTATGTTTTACATGCACACGAGAAAGAAAAAAAAAAGGCTGTTTGCATAAATCTTAAATCAAGAAAAACGTTTTATCCAACTGTTGGAGGCTCAAATTTTCATGTTTTGAATGATTTTCTTTCTCCTCCTCCGGCCATCCTGCTGATTAATTGCAGATTCAAGACCGGCTGGTTGGGTTGATGTGTGGCTTTTATTTATGGATTTATTTCGCCGTTTTCGGTCCCAGATGTGATCGGGCTGCCGGATGGCATCGCCTAAACGAACACGTCGCACTGCAGGATTGGCCGGAAAGGATCCCGTTGACGTCAAACATTGGAAAGAAAACATTTAAAGATGGCGTTTAAATAACAAAATGTACGGACTGAAATTGTAAACAAAGAAATATTGAATAAATGATAAATCCACAAATGCATTGCCTGACATGTGGCAAATGTTGTCAGTTTCGATTGCTAACGTGTTCCTGTTATCATGAAAATTATTTGTGTGATTTGTGAACCGCTCAAAAAGAAACCGAACCCAACACGTCTGAAAGGCGCATTTCGTTTCTGTACGCGACGTTGCTTCAATCTATTTTTTTTATTTCTTCAACTATCCTGCTTTTATATTCTTCGGTTTATTTACCTTTTGACAATTTCAGTCCTTGCATTTGATTTAAATGACATCTTTTCTTTCCAATGTTTGGACGTCAACCGTATTTTTTTTCTCCATATAACTTTTATGAAACAATTTTAAACGTATCCTCTCCGGCCAATCCTGCAGCGTGACGTCATCGTCAGGCGACCCCGATACGATCTGGCGGCCGGCGCGTCTGTGGCTGATCCAGTATCGTGCACTGGAACTCCTTTTGAGGGCAGCAAATATCGTCTCCTCAACACAATCCGTGTTTCGGCGTGCTTTGCAGGCATTGCGCTATCCCTACTTCTTTGTGGGTCAGTCGCTTGGCGTCCCTCTCAAGTTCTGCAAGCAGCACAAGTTGCAGTCAAAGAACAGCGAAGGAGGCGTGGAAGGAAAAGTGCCTTGTAAGACCAACAAAATGTCTCAGGAGGCCAAAAGGGCGCCGGCCGAGTCCCACAGCAGCAGCCAAGCGCTCCATCAGACGCTTCATCCCAGCCAAGCGTGTCAGCAGCAAGCGGACGCGCCGCCGCCGCCGCCGCCGCAGCAGCAAGCTTGTCCCGGCTCGCTTTCATCAGAAGAACAGCAGGAAGCGCTCAGCCTGGTGACCAACAGGCAACCGTTGGCTGTAGGTCGTGGATCGCTCATCTTCACCTCACATAGTTCCAAATCAAAAACATGACCTTCTTTCCTGTTTTGTGTGAAATCAAAGCCGACAAAAGCGGGGCCAGCCAACAGCGTTAGCAGAGCGAGAGCCGGACGAAGGCGATGGGGTCAGACGTCCGTCCAATCCGTGGACAGCTGGGAAACGGCCGACGACGCCGACGTCGGCGTTTCCATCTCCAAGAAACCGACCATCAACCCTTTGAGGGATCAAGAAGCCTGCGAGGACTCCGACGCTTGGTAAGTGCTCGTCCGCAAGGATTCCACTCGATTCTTTTTAGTTCTTAAAAAAAACAAAACAATCAAATGGACCAAAGTTTTCCAGCGCCAAAGACTCCCGTGCCGGTAAAACCAAGAAGCAGCAATGGGCGGGGCAACGGTGACGCGGCCATCTTGTCTCCCAAGCAGCACTACCTGCGGCAGTCCAGATACCTGCCAGGTCAGGATGCGCCCTTAAGTCGGGGGGGGGGCACATGGGGGGGGGCACATGGGACCGAGCACTCCCCAGTCAGCAGATATGACACAAATTACAGATGGACCAAACAAGTGCAAATGTCTTGTTTTTTTATTGACCAATTCGAGTATCTAAAGTGGTGAATGGTGGTATTGTGACTTTTCACCTCTAGTCAATCACGGCCAATCGTGGAGGACGGGAAGGAAGCGGGTGGCCTGCAAATGCCAACAAACTGCAATTAACAAACATTGAAACATGCATTTTCCACCCCCCAATTTTTTTTTTTCAATTTTCAATATGAAAGTGGTGCTCTGTAGATTTCCCACCCAAAAAAGAAAACAAAATTACAAATAATAATTCAAATATATTTGATTATTATTGATAGATTTAGCATGTGCACATATTTAATTATATATATATATTTTTTTTCATCTTATGTTTTGGAACAACTAACCACTTAAGCCAAATAGTTTCAGGGTTTTTCGATTTTTGTCCTGGATTCTGGAGCTGGACCGCAATCTTGGATCTGCAAATAATGAGCATTGATTTTTTTGTTGTAGTTTTGTTTTGAATCTTATGTTGGTGTTCACTTAAGACAAATTATTTCATGGTTTTTAAATTCCCCAACAAATGGTTCTTTGATTCATTGAAGAAGAAAAAAAAAGGGGGGGGGGATTTTTTTGGACCTTTTTGATTTGTATTTTGGCCAGCAGCAAAGCAAAAGTCAATTCTCTCGAACCTTTTTGTGCTTTTCAGGCATCGATCCAAAGAGAAGATCTTCGACAGGAAACGAGGGAGTCGGCAAAAGCTTGTGGGACATTTTGGGCTTAGCTCAAAGGCAGGAAGTTGAACTCCCGCTTCTTAAAGGTCAGGCCAACAACAAAATACAAGTTTGTTTTTTGTTGCCTTTCGTCAAATGATGTTTGCGTTTTGTATCACTTGTCTTCAACAGACTCTTTCGTATCCAAGACAAATCTTTCACCTCTTGAGAAGTCAGAAACGAAAGACGGTAAACAAACGAGTCCACTGGCGCAGATCGGAGGCCCGTCTGCTGGTAAGTTCCGTCAGCGCGCCGCAGTTTTTTTAGTTTTGGTTTCAGATTTTATGGTCCAAAAGAAGTGTCTATTTTCCAAACCTTTAGTGGATCTGTCGACGCCTGCCGATCTCAGAATCGACTCCAAAATCAAACTGGCCAAGAATACGATCTTCTCCAATAAAGGTCAATATAAGCAAGAATGACGAATGATCCATGTTGAGGTTTTGAGCGTGAAAGTGACCGTGCTGATCCCCAGATAACCAAACAATCGAGCACGATGACTTCCGGGCTCCTCAAATGCCTTGCCCAAGTGCCGGCTTCTCCGGGATCCACACCTTCGCCAGGAGCGCAAACGTGCCGCCGGTTCACGGCCGCATCGACTGGACCGCCAAATACGGAGGCAACCGCTAGGGCAACTCAACAGTCCACCGGATCACGCGCTGAGTACTTCGTTGTCTTTTTTTTTTTAATCACAAATTCCTCAAACATTTCATGATGGGACAGAAAATCGGAAGCGACTGATTTCTCTGATCGCGATTGTTGAAAGTGCAGAGACGTGATTTTCACGTCCTCGTCAATCACGTCTCCAGAATTCTGCAGAAAGTTTGAGGCAATTCTCCAGCAATCGTTTCTTGCTTGTGGAACGTCAACAACCCCCGTTTGGCGCCACAAATGCAACTGGAGTGTACAATCTTCTGTTCACAGCAAATGAAGAAAAAAAAAAAAAAAAAGATGGATTTGAGAAGTGATCATCACACACACGAAATCAATGTCAAACCATCGAAGCCAAACGTGTGCAACTTCTGTTCAATTTCTGGACTTGCACGCAAACGTGCGGCTGGCACAGAAAAGGCCACAACTGTCACATGCAAATGTATTTTTAAATCTGTAAATAAATGCATCAAATTGTATTTAATATGACTACAAATTCAAACGTGAGCTTTTCAGCATTCACACGCGTTTTCTCCAGAAATTGCGTATTTTTGACTTTTTTTGTCCTCTTTTCAGATTCCCACCGTTCCAATTCTAAAAATCTCACATCATCTGTGCTTGCATTTTTCTCACTCCAAAAATTCACACGTACAAAAAAAATTCACATTTTTGCAGTCATATTCCAAAATGTTCACCCCCACAAATAAATCACAATTTATTTCTACTATTTTTCAACCAAGCATTTGTTGTTTATTGCCAACGGCACATTCAACTTAACACATTCAAATCATTTCAGCACACTGAATTCACCTTTGGAACGATTTTCCACATGCCAAGAATTCACACTCATCAAAAAAAAAAAAAAAAAAATTCTCCTCTTCTACATTTTTGGACTGATTCAAACGGTCCCAACTCGAAACTGTTTGGCTCATTCCGGATCCTTCAATATTATTTCCCAACATTTGATGTCATTCCAAATCATGAGACCATTTTTCATTCAGCCTTCGCACGCAAAATCTCCAGAAATCGCATTCTCTAGTTAGCAAATGAATTCAACATCTTACTTCAATAATATCGAGCCAGTAAAAACTTTAGATGACGTTTGATCCTTTCAAGACGAAACGGTCATTTGTTGAAAGAATCAATATCGAATGTGTGCGTTTACAGCAAAACGCAGTCCGCGTACGTCGCAGTGTTTCGTTCCACTATATGAAATCTTGCTGTCTTTCTTGGAGAAAATCTTCCACCACTTTGTTGAATTCTTCAGGAAACCTCAGGTGGAGATTGTGCTTTCCTTCTGGCATCAGATGCAATCTAAATGTGCCAAGGGAACAAACAGAATGACTTCAAGGCGTGTACAGTGGAAGGCCGCCATGACTTTCCTGACATTCGCTCTCACCGTGAGCCCTGGATATGTTTGAGGAGGAAGTGCGGGTGGCAGCTGGGCACCATCGGATCTTTCTCTCCGTGAACGATCAGAGTCGGGCATCGGATCAGAGGCAGAAGGTCGATGCAGATGTTTCCTAAAACAAAGACGTTGAAAGACGTTTTTGGGAAAGGCTTGCTGCGCGGGTGCCACTCGGCCATTTCGATTGCAATTTGAAATGGAAACTCACCTTTGGGTCTGCGTGCAAACTGCGCGACGCCGTCCACCCAAGCTTGCCACGTTTTGGCAAAGACGTGCGCTCCGTACACCTCCTCCATCGGCGCCCTCATCCGTGCACTCCATTTGGAAACATCGCGCACCGCTTTGAGGGTCCCGCACGCCAAACATGGAAGGCAAAACAAAGTCTGCAAATCGGACCAGGAGGAACGGAAGAGCGGCACGTGGCGTGCATTTACACGCGTAAATGTCCAGGTCCTTTTGTGAGACGAACGCGTTGGATCCCCAGACGAGCGTCTTGTTGATCAAATGTGGGTTCTTGGCGGCGGCAATTAAGGCCGTGATGCCGCCGTCGCTCCAGCCCAGCAGAGAAAACGTGGCAAAGCCCAAAGTCTGAAATCAAGAATACCCTCACTGCTAAGTCAATCAAAGGAATCGATGACTCGTTTAGTTTTGTGACCTTGACATCATTTTCATTTTGTGGTGTCTAGAAATGTACATCTTAGAGACATAGCCGGGTTTTTTTTTTTTTTGCACAACTTGCTGTTCTCGAACGCGGCGCATGTTTTTGATGCAAGGAAGAAAAGTTGAAGGTCGAGACTTACTTCGGGCTTCCGGGCAGCTCCGCAACTTACCTTCATAAGATCCACGCCATCCCTGGCATCCCTTTCAAAGAAGTCAAGAGGAAAGTCTCGGTCGGGAGGTCGCGATTGTCCATAACCACGTGGATCCCAGCCCACCACCGTGAAAAGGTCCCGGTTCAAAGACTTGAGCTGAGGTTGAAAATCCGTCTTTGTACTTCCTGTTGTGTAAAAAAAATAAATAAAGATTTACAAATTCTTTTTGTTTTGCTTTCAATCGTCCCTGTTTGGTTTGTATTGTGCTGAGTCAATTATTTGTACTTCACCTTTCAAAAATATCAAATTCCCCCAGCAGTTGAGATGTAAAAGTTAAAAGCTGCATTAATGGTGGCAAACGTTTATCTCGGTCTCGTTTTTACATGACAAAAACGTGACATTTGAACCGGGGGCTTTTACTATCCACCATACCAAATGTTAAACTATTTTGGCTCCACCATAACATTAAGTGTTAGTGTTGTGCATGCAAGTTTGTACCCAAAGCACCAGGAATCAACAGCACTGCATGTTTCCCGGTGCCAGCCTTCTCATAGTAAAGTTGGACTCCATTGACTTTTTGCCGGCCACACGTCAGTGAAGAGCTGCCGGCAAAATACAAAAAAAAAATAAAAATGAAAGTCGACATTAAGTATTCCAAAGGAAAACAGTGCTGCTTGTTTGAAAACGAGTTGGAAAAGTAACTTAACGAGATACATCAGCTAGTTTCACATAATATTGTACTGTTGACAATTTTACTGTTAGTAAATACAACACTTGTTGATTTGGGTGAGGGAGAAAGTCATGCGTATCCAAAAAAGCAAATGTTTACAAGAGTTAAACTGAGGGAATTAATATGCCTATCAAATAACAAAGTTACTGCGTGAGAGGTGAAGAGTTAAACTTAGTAATTATAACATTGTGAATTGAGGTTATTTCCGCAATCGTTTTGTTTTCCTTCATATGCTCTAGACACGACGCCATCTAGCGGCCATGACAAATCACGCACGAATCATTTCCTCTTACACGTGACGTCATGACTGTCGAACATGCAGCGAGCGAGTGACATTTCCTCCTCTTTCTCTTTCGGTCGTCCCGCTTCACGCATCGCTGCGGTTTGAAAAGCCAAAAGAGACGAAATGAAGAGCGGACGCGTTTGTTACCAGTACGACTGCATCTGCGCGGCCATGGCGGCCGTCGTTCTCCTCAGCTTGAGCAGACGTCCTCCACACAGCAACGGCGACATTCGTGCTCGTGCAAACGTCCGACCGAAGGTCTGATGGTTTAAACATTGAGCTCAAAAGTCGTGGTCGGTCGAGCGCCGACTCTTGTCGCATTTAAAGTCAAAGTACACCAAAGGACTCGCTGTCGCCAATTCGCATTTCAAATAACTCATCCGGCTCGGCCCCTCATTCCAATTTAAAGTGAAAGTACACACCAAGATATTTGTACAGTTCTGTGTAATTCATATAGGAAGAAACTGATTTGTCTCTCGGCTGCTGTAGGAGTTTGGCAGAGGTGGCAAATCCAGGTTCAAAAAGTAAAAACCTTGCCACAGTTTGGCTTTAGCCGCCGGTGCTAGCTAGCTAGCTTGCCGAGCACCCGGGGAGCTGCTAGCTCCCTAGCTAGCTAACACCGGCGGCTAAAGCCAAACTGTGGCAGGGTTTTTACTTTCTGGACCTGGATTTGCCACATCTGGAGTTTGGCTTTCCGCTGTGTGGCTCATCAAGTGCAGCTTCTGTTTCAAGAAACTTGCCATCCATTGTGATGACCATCAAGCTTCTGCCCATTAATGGGCAAGGGCTCAAAATAACGCTAAGTGAAAGGAAAAAGACGAGTCTGTGATAAGTTGTGCTGTCCCTAAATGTGGCCGTGGCGAACATGTTTGGAGAATTATTGTTGAGCTCACGTGTGAGGTGGCTTTATTGTAAACGCCAACGCGTCGGAGCCGTCCCACCTTGCGAACCACACACAGGAACGCGACACCACACCGCAAAGCAACACGTAAAGGTGGTTAAAAATAACGTCGCGGAAGATGAAGCAGCATTTACTGGAAATAAAGTGACATGAAATGAGCTCACGTTTCAGCACAACATGGCCGTCGCCAATTGAAGCAACATTTCTGAGATGACATTTCAAACATCAGCAGATCTCCACAAACGTGGATCGACTCTTCTGATAAAGCAACTTTGATTGAATTTAAGAGGAGCATCTTTTGTCATCACTGACCACATTTGACATTATTGCTTACTTATCGTTCCTCCCAATAATGATTCTGTAAAGTTACTTTGTTTGATTACATCTCAGTCTAGCACAACTTTTGGTCGTGTTTCCGCCGTGCAGCAAAATTTTCTGGAAATAAATTGATGAGTGGAGTTTGTCAACAACTAGCGGCAGGAATTCATGGAATTCATGCCCCTTACTTGAAAAGCCCGTACTGGGGGAATTGCAGTCGCAACGTCCACATCAAAATTTAGCAGTAATAAATGTAATAATAATGTATATATTTGTGGAGACTGAGGTCAAAGTAGTATTTTATCATTTTAAAAATGCAGAATTTCACACGTTACTTCATGTTAAAGATGAGCGCGCTTTTACTATGAAAAGAAAATTGCACTGAGCTGTCACCGTCTTACAAATGCAATTATGCCATCTAGTGGCAGAAAAATGACCAACGCAAATCAATATCACACTTGTTTTTTACAGTACATCTTTCTAATTTTAACATTTTATGAATTATTACGAAATTACATATTTCTATTAGTTTAACATTTTGCCCACTTTTATGTTAACAAGCATATGAAAACTTAAGGTCATGCGATTAATTATGATTACAAATTTTAATCGCCTGACATCCCTAAATAATAAATTTTTATTGATAAGAAATAACTAAGGTTGTTTTCAGATGATCAGGACCGAATTGCCGGGAAAATGATGTCATGAAGTGAAAAATATAAATGGTCTCGCGAGCCGCCGTTTGACCCGCATGCACGCGAGCTGTGCTCTGCCCTCGGACCCGCGTCCATCTTTGTGCGTTTGGAATGCGGCTGTCATCTGCCCCATGACGCCCCGTGAGCGCTAAATATAAACCTGCGACCGCTCTTTTGGTGACATTAGCTCATCCCGCCCGGATCACCGTCGGGGCGCAGACGCGGAAAGCTGCGGATGGTCCGAGGGGTCGCGTTGACATCGAGTCGTCATTGGGGTCCCGAAGGTGACGGCAACAACAAGCAAGTGGACTTTTCTCCTGCATTTGTGTTGGACTTTCTTGTTGTCAGCGATGGGAAATGGAATCAATAAGGTCAGTCGGGAGGATTTGCACACGCCGCGCATTTCCAACTTTCATTTTTGTCTGCGTTCCTGCAGGTGCTGCCAGATCTTTATGTGGGAAATATCAAAGGTAAGGTTTTCCGTGTCTTTGTAAAAAAAGATTTTTAATCTCTTTATGATCATGATTGGACCGTTACATGTAACATGAATTGTGAGTTTTTTGTGAGTTTTAAGATTTTCTGCTTGCAATTTGAGGACTTTTCAAGAGGCGGGCGTCCCGTAGGTGTGTCAGACCTTCAAAAGGTTTGGTCTGCACAAACGTAAAAATAAATAAATAAGGATGTCCTGAAAAAAAAAAAAAGAATGTCAAATTTCACTTTGTCAGTTGATGAATTTTGTGTATTGTTGGAATCCTCGTAAAAAAATGAACGAAGGCCTGATGAGCTGCGGCTTCACCTGACGCATTTTTACTTGATTTGTTTTCCTGTCAAATTCTCTATTCTACATCTCTAACTCTCCACTCTAACAAAGTCAATATTTGAAAACAGCGTCAACTTAATACATTTGCTAATTTTGCTTGTTTTGTTCTCGTTTAAAAAAAGAAGAACAGAAAAGCTGAACGCAAGCCAAATGTGGTCCGCATACAACAAATCTAACGTGAGCGTCCGTATGAACTCCCTTTGCTGTGTTCAACGTGCTCGCGTAGCGCAGAGGTGGGCATCGAGGGCCGCAGTCCTGCAGCCTTGGGATGTTTCCCTTCTCCGACACAGCTGATGTATGATCACACCCTGTTGATGTGAATCAGCTTGTGTCGGAAGCGAGAAAGCCGCAAACCCTCCAGGACCCACATTGCCCACTTTTGGCGTAGCAGGTGAAGGTTAAACAAAAATGGGCGGGGGGTCAAGGGTTAAAGTGGAACATCTGTTGAAAAAGCTTGGCTTCCTGTCGAAGAGCAACATTTGATTCAAACCTTGAGCTGTTTCTTGCCTCGGGCCAGTATCGGAGAGCCAAATATTTGCTCATTGTCGATTTTGCGTTCTGTTTTGTTGCATCCGCAGATGCCGGCGACAAAGATCTGCTGAGGCGGCACAACATCACGCACATCCTTTCCATCCATGACGCACCTGCAGCCGTCTTGGAGGTGATTTGTCGTCTCTTGCGTGGTCGAGCGGCCCGTTAGAACCTCGTCTGAGCAAAACGGGCTCCGAGCGCTGCGGAGCACATTTTCAAGGGCTGCTCTGCATTCTTGTCTTTCCAAATGTTCCAATTCATCTCGTCAGTTGATCGATGGTGTTGGACGGGGTTGAGGTCGGGGCACTGTGCGGTGGGGTCAAGTTCTCGCGCACCAAACGGAACCGCCGGGTCCAAAGGCGCTTTTTTGCGACTGGTCACGGAAACGTTTTGCTTCCTCAATACATGGAAGAAATGCTCAGTGAATATAAACCCATGAATTTGAGGTCTGCAGACTCGGGTCAATGAGTGGAACCCTGAGTTCGAAGCAAACATGGTGAAGCGGCATTTTGCTGTTGTGCTGCACACCAACGGAATAATAAGCTGGCAACAGCAGTGAAGTCAGCCCCGAGTGTAAATACTTTCAAGTCCGGGTTGAAAATGTTTTTATGCACGCGCGTCATTAAGGTCGGCAAAGTAGTTTGAAATTAATTTCGCTGCACGTTCTTTTTATTTCTTTGCTTTTGAACGTGCTTACAGTCTTTTATTTGCAAATACGTTTGAATATCGTACTTTTGAGTAAGATTGTGTATAAAATGTTGCCGTGCTCGCCTTTTTGGACTCTGCGTTGTGTCCTGGAGGAGATTTTGTCATCCACCTTCTCTAATTTGGTTCCACAAAGTTTGAAGCAAAAGTCCGAAATAACAAACGAAGATTCGGGACGGGGAGAGACGATTGGTTGCCCCAATTATGGGATCAAGAATGTCCCACTACAAATGTTGATGTTGCATTCTTTTATCCTGACACATCGTGCCGAAAGAATCTCTTTTCCTGTGACGCAGCTTTTTTGAGATGTGTGGCATGACGATGACTGTTTTCGCAACGTGGCTCGAAATAAGCAAATGGTTCATTTGCATAAAAAAAACGGTTGATAATTTGACTGACCTCGCGGGTCCTCAGAGAGGACACTTGACAGTCAATTTGCTACTTTTGCACTGTGCTAGTTTGATTTAAATCTTAATGAACAGAATGCATCTTAATCCTTCACGCTGCTTTTCATTTGTGGCCCCTTGATTCGTTTTCAAAAAAAACATATTTTTTGAAAAACAAACACACTAAATGGCCTTCCTTGCCTTGCCATGTGTGCACTCTAAAAACTGCCGGGTCAAAAACAATCCAGTTTTGGTCAATAACTGGCATGAGTCGCTACTTGGGTTAATATGACCCAACTTTTGGCCTTATTTTGTACAAAACAACCCAAACAGCAGGTTTGTTTTATAACAGAACAAGTCAAATTTACCAAAGTAGTAATAACCCATTTTTTTAACCAACACTGGGTTATTTTTGACCCATCCATTTTTAGGTAGGCTGCACACTCCCATTCACAACAAATGACAAATTTCGATTCCCAGTGAGACTTGCTTGTCTCCCACTCCAATTAAACAATTCAGTCAAAAATAACCCAAACTGGCTAAAGAAGGGACTGATCCAACTTTTTGAGTCTAAAAGAGGTTGGGTCAAAAACAACCAACAAAACAACCAAAAAATGTGTTTTTTTTGTTTGTTTTGTTTTTGCAATAAACAACCCTCCAAAATATTAGTTTTGTACAAAATAACCCACAAAATTGGGCTGTTTTGTGTGTGTGTTTTTCAACCCAACTTTTTGTTTCAAATGAATAACCCAATGTGTTGGGTTGGCCCCTTTTTGACCCAATTTATTTTAAATTTTTTTCATCCAACTATTTTTTAGAGTGTGCATTCACTGTGTTGGGTTATATTTTATCGAAGTATTAATGACTGTATTTGGGAACTTGATGACGATCAGAAAAAGATGATTATTTCGCTGAGTGCCGTTATGTGTGTGTGTGTGTGTGTGTGTGTGTGTGTGTGTGTGTGTGTGTGTTTATTTGCATGCGCTGTAACGTGCGCGTGAACGTGTCCGACGGTTTCAGGCCTTTTCTTAGTCAATCAGGGACAACAAGGCAGTTTCAACCTCAGCTGCCAGGTGCAAAAAAAAAAAAAAAAAAAAAAAAAGACCCATTCAGGCCCAGATGAGGATTTCATGACCTTTAGTGCACCCGTGCTGAGGGTCAGAGGGGCAAGGTTTCGGGGGCCGTCGTTCGTTCGTCCCTCGGAAGGAACTTGGTCAATCTTGACAAGATGACCTGCTTTGACTCTTAAAGCTTTTCCAGGATACGTCTTTGATTTACTGATAATATTCGCCGCCACTAATTCTCCCATCGAAACTTTTTTCCTCCTTTTTAGGACATGACGTATCTTTGTATCGTTGCGGCCGATCATAGGAAACAAAACCTGTAAGTATGAGAACCACACAGCACATCTTGCAGTACGGTTGAAACAAAACATTTTCATGGCGAAATGGAAGTCGTCAATCACAAATCTGCGGATTCAAGCTTGGCAGGATTCCGACTTTAATCTCAGAATGCTGAAAAAATATCTGCCTCAAATAAAAAACAAATATAAAAATTGATAGAAACATGGTCTACGTATATAGAATTTTTTAACCTAATTCCGGTTACTTAATTCTGTCTGTTAGCGAGAGCCACCACATCGTGATAACTTACATTGATGTTTCTGCATCTGGCAATTTATTATTATATTATATTATTAGTATGGGATTTTTTTTTAATGGGCTTTAGGTGAACTGATGAATACACACACGCTCGCACGCACGCACGCACGCACACACACACGCACATACACATACTCACCCACATACAAAAAAAAAGGGTATATATATATATATATATATATATATATATATATATATATATGTGTGTATATGTGTATATATATATGTATATGTATTTAAAAAAAAAAAAAACATTTATTAAATTTTTTTTTAATTGATTTGTTGGATTTTTTTTAAAAAAAAAAAAAAAGGAGAGCAATGATGATGTCAAATCGAATGAACAATACTGAGCTCTCCCGTAGGAAAAAGAAAAAAAAAGAATGCTGACTCAAGTCAGACTGACTTTAAAGTGAGAATTGCGACTTTATTCTGAATTCGGACTTTCTGACTTCCCCCCCCACAATTCTTAGCGCTTCGTCACAAAGTCAGAATTCTGAGATGATCGTGATCAAGTGAGAATTCTGAGAATGAAGTCAGAATCTTGCCAACCTTTTTTTCCCCTCTTCGCTGGCCTCAGCTAATCCTCTTCCGTACAAATCAAATATATGAAACATTTCCACACTTGCAATCGTGCACAGCTGCGTTTTGCTTCACATTTTGTGCGCGTTCATTTTATTGTTGCTGCAATTAGTTGACTGGAAACTGTAGCCACAATTTTTGGGGCTCGTCTTGTGATTGTTTGTAGGATTCGCTTCTTCCGAGAGAGCATCGTGTTCATCCACAACTGCAGACTGAAACGAGAAGCTTGTCTTGTCCACTGGTGAGTGTCGTGAGGCAGACATCTTGTGTTTTTAACGTCTGTTTCCAAAATCTGTTTGACAATGTTTTCAAATGCGCGGGAGCAATATTTCAACATATCGCGGCCGGGCCTGGATTGTAAATTCCGCACTGAACAGGCGACGACTGACTGAAGTAGTGCAAGAATTGTGGAAATTGTTTGAGTTTGTCCAACGAATCCAAAGTGTGCGAGTTGTCTTTGTGAGTCTTGTGAGCGTTGCGTTGCCAGCGTGGCGGGGGTCTCGCGCAGCGTGACCCTGGTGGTGGCCTACATCATGACGGTGACGGGTCGGGGGTGGGTGGAGTCTCTGGCAGCCGTGAGGGCCGCCCGGCCCTGTGCCGCTCCCAACCTGGGCTTCCTGCGGCAACTGGACGAGTTTCAGAACACGCAACTCAAAGAAGTAAGTCGATCACACACTCCAAAACAGTTGGGCCAAAAAGAAACCCAATGTGGCTCAAAAATGGATTGATCCACTACTTGGGTCAATTTGTCTTTCAGGTTGTTTTTGGGGGCTGTTTAGAACAAACGACCCCATTTTTTGGGTTGTCTTATATAAAATTACTTTTTTATTTTTTATTTTGATTTGTCTAGTATAAAACTACCCTTTTGTGTGTGTGTGTGTGTGTGTGGGGGGGGGGGTTAAACAAAATGTCCCAATTTTTTGGGTTGTTTTGAACAAAATGACTTTGAAAAAAATATATATTTTTTTTTAGTTATCTAGTATAAAACATCCTTTTAGGGGGCGGGTAGGTAATTTATACAAAATGACTTAATTTTTTGGGGTTGTTTTGTACAAAATTCTTCTTTTTTTTTATCTTGTGCAAAAGGCCCCATTTTTGGGGGTTGTCTAGTATAAAATGACCCTTTTTTATGGGGTTATACAAAATGACCCAATTTTTTGGGTTGTTGTCTACAAAATTACTTTTATTTTATTTATTAATTTTTTTGTATATTGGGGAGGGGTGTAATCATGCAAAATGACCCATTTTTTTGTTTATTTGTCTAATATAAACCACGCCCCTTTTTGGAGGGCTGTTTTATACAGAATGACCCAATTTTGGGGGGTTGTCTAGTACAAAACGTCCCAATGTAATTGATTAATGAATTAATTAATTAATAAAAAAAATTGGAGGCGGGGGGGGGGGTCCCTTTTGGGGGGGATTATTTAGTACAAAATGACTCTTTTTGTTGTTGTGTTGTCTACAAAATGACCAGATTTTTTTGTGTTGTGTTGTACAAAACCTCCCAGAACGTTGGTTTAAATACACCCAAGTCGCGGATCGTCCATTTTGGACCCAACAATGTTTTATTTTTCACCCAACGGTTGCAAGTGTACGCTATGTATGAGATGTGTCCGAATAATTGCAGGACGGGTGTTACAAAGAGATCAAATCTCTTGTCTATGTGTTGCTGAAGTTGCTGCCGGCTCGTATTTGTCAGCGGTGCAAGCACTTGTTGTCACCCGAGCAATATCCCGTTGCAACTCCATTTTCTTTGAGTATCTTCTCCCCTTCGCTTCTAGTATCAGACCTGGTGGAAGAACCAATACGGGATGCAGCCACTCCACTCCGCCGATGAGGAAGAAGTGGGAAAACTTTTAATGCACACGTCTAAAGACGGCGACTTTCCAACTCTCGTCACGCAAACGCTGGTCACGAGCGGCTCCTAAACAAAGTCATGCAAAAGGATTGTGTTTGCAATTTATGGAAACGGTGGGCATTAAGCTTTTTCAATGAGGCCCACTCATGAAAAAGAAGGGGAAAAAAACGCAGGTGCGAGCCGAGCAAATCGGATGTTCTTGACATTGACCAAAGGTTCCATTAAAAATGAACATGAATTTAAAATGAGATGGGGCATTTTTTTTCCCTCCACAACATCAGTCATTCATGACGTGACCTTTTCTTAGCCCCAAATGTCAAAACTGCACACGAGGCCAGTCGAGAAAATATCAAGTCAAGTTTGGAGCATCACTTGCATTTTGTAGTAGTTGATCAATCATGGAGACTTTACAACTGCGGCTTATATGCACTTTTTGCCACTTGTTGAATGTATTTGATCAGACAATGTGATTTTATATTTTTCTAATAATAAAAAATGGACTCCAGATAATAGCGTTTTGTACATTTTATTTATAGGTTTTTAGTAATAATAAATACTAATATTTATACTTTGTAGATAGATTGAAACATACTGGATAGATGTTTGGGTGTTTACCCAAAAAAATCCCCAACCAGCGCATTTGATGCAAACGCATCCCTGGCCCCGCCCCCTCGGCGCGAGATTTAAAAGGCGTGAAGATGACAGCGAAACTTGACAACCTTCGCAAACTTTGACATGCGAGGCGAAACGCGATCGCGCCTGTGAAGCACAAGCCGGCAAGCAAGCAAGCAAGGCAAGCCTGCTCGCTTTGCAAAACTTGGCAAGCGGCAGACATGAACCCCGAAACGGATTACGGACTTCCCGGAAGTGGCGGCAACGGAAAGTTGCGCCAGTGGCTGATCGAGCAGGTGGATTGTGGGAAATACGCCGGCTTGGTTTGGGAGAACGACGACAAAAGCATCTTCAGGATCCCCTGGAAACACGCCGGCAAGCAGGACTACAACCGCGACGAGGACGCCGCACTTTTCAAGGTAGCGACAAACCAAAGACAACAATTGGCTTCCTGCATCCGCGCTTTAAAAACAAAACGTCGACCACGCAAACGGTTGACATTGTTTACAACCGTTGATGTCTTCCTGTCTTGTTTCACATTTTGGTCGATCTTGCGGTGCAAAAGCATGTCATTTGTTTGTTTTTGGAAGTTCACGGGTGCTGGGGTACACCACCACTGATATACAATCTATAAGATTAAAAAAAAAACACGTGCACCAAAAAATAAACTTAAAAAGGACGTCATGACGACCAACCCAGAGAACGGTGTGGAATAACAAACAAACTGTGAATTTGATATGTGAAAGAAAAGCATATGACAATGTGGTATATCCAAAACGATTTAAAACAACAACAACAAACAAAACAACTATATTATACGTGAGGTGATAAATAATTTTCCGTGGTTAAAAGTTGGCATTTTAAAGTATTTCACTGTCGGGGGTTAAAAATGTGAGAATCTTGAAATGTTTGGACCGTTGAAGCAGGATTAAATATCTTCCATTTTCAAATGCACATCTGCTGATCCGCAAGAAGCCACAACCCAAAAATGAAATGTTCTGTCATTGTATATCAAGAGGCAGGATAAATGTTGGCATCGTGAAACAATGAATTGTCAACGAGTCAGTTGTTTGATTTGAACGCGTCCAAATCCTCCATGAAAGCGGACGGATTGTCTTTGTGTTGAATCAAAATAAAACACTCGCTTTTACTTTTGGGGGGAAAAGGATCAACATTTTTGCCAATTTTCTGTCATCGGGACCAAATCAATAACTGAATCGTAATCCATTTTTTTTCTATGTGCATTTTCTGCGGAGCCAATTTGCAATATTGTCCTGCTTTTGACTTTAGGAATGGAAATGAACACTTTTTTAAAAATGTATTCATCAACGTTCAATGATGATGATCAAAATAATCATTAGTTGAAACTTGCGGCCATCGTATGCATGTCCTGTATTTGTCTTCTTTGCATTTATGTTTACTGTTTGATCGCGACGTTACCTTTCCGTCGCTTTCTTTTGTCGAGTGATTTGAAAAATGTGACTTCCGGTAACGATGAAGCCTGCATGCTGATGCTGTCCAATCGAGCGATTTGAGTTGTTTGAGCTTTTTCTCCCGACGTTTGCAAACGCAGGCCTGGGCGCTGTTCAAAGGCAAATATCGCGAGGGTGTGGACAAGCCGGACCCCCCCACCTGGAAGACGCGCCTCCGCTGCGCCCTCAACAAGAGCAACGACTTTGAGGAGCTTGTGGCGCGCAGCCAGCTGGACATCTCCGACCCTTACAAAGTCTACCACATCATCCCCGAGGGCGCCAAGAAAAGTGACTTTCACTTTATTTGCCTTTGCTGCGATGACATGAGACGTGCGTGACCTGCGAATATTGAAGTGATGCTTTCCCCTGAGCAAGATGGACTTTTTCTTGAAGGTGGCTTGTGGTTTGGTAAATGTCAATGAGGCCTTGTTGTAAAACTCCAGCCACAAACCACCGGTTGCTGCTATGCGGAAGCTCACACTTTACTGCAAGGTTCACGTCCATGTTTCAGTTCATGAAAAGTAACAAAATAACATACAAAAGCCAATTGCTTTCACTTGGGATAAAAAACAGGAGTGTTTTTCCAATCTTTTTTTTCTGTTTTGTTGAATATTTTTGTCTTTTTTTCTCGTTTTTTGAACACTTTTTCTTTCATGAAAACAATTCTGACCCCCCTAAAAAAAAATATATATATATATATATATTCAGGAACAACAGGAATAATATTCAGATAAGCAGAAACAAACAAAAAAAAAACTGAAAAAATATTTAAAAACAACAGAAAACTAGTCATGAATCAGAAAAAAATATTGTCAGAAAAACAGGTCTAAAAGCAGGAAAATAAATCTAAAAAAAATACTCAGAAAAACAGGAAAAAATATTCAATAAAACAAAAAAATTTAAAAAAAGTTTTTTTTCAAGTGAATGCAATACGCTTTCGTAATAATAAAAATGAGCAAAAACAAAAAAAACACTCAAACAAACTGAAACTATATTTTACGTTTACAAAATTCACTAAAACTAACTATAGTTATGGTAATATACTAAAGCTGTTTAAAAAAAAAAAAAAGAAACTAAACCACCCTCTTTGAAAATGAATAAAAACTAACAAAAGTCCAGAAACAAACGTGTGTGTGTGTGTGTGTGTGTGTGTGTGTGTGTGTGTGTGTGCGCGCGCGTCTTCCAGGGGCCCGAGACGAGGACGAGCGCGTGAGTCCGCTGACGTGTTCCGTGACTTCATCTTTCTCGAACCTTCAAACTTATCAGGTGATCTTCTCTCGTCCGCTGAAACGCTTTTTTCCCCCGCTTTCACAATTTGCACGCGCTGAAGTGCGTGTGGCGTCTGCTTTTCAAGATGGCGCCGTACGTGGCCTCCCCCGAATGTGGCTGGAGGGACTTCGTTCAGGATCACGCCGCTTTGGCCGAGCTGCCCTTCGCGCAGTGCCCGTGTCCGCCCCGCAGCCTTCCGTGGCAGGACCCGTCTGCGGATCACGGTAAGTTGCTCAACGTTGTTCACAAACGAGCGACGGTCTCCCTTCAAATGTTGGCGTGTGCGTGCGCGCGCGTGCGTGTGTGTGTGTGCAGGATACCAGCTGAGAGCCTCGATTTACTCGTTGGGTCCCGCTGAGTCTCAGACGTCCTCTTTTAGTCTGGACGGCGGCGTCAGATCGGGAGAGGCACTCCGAGGTATGTCGTCTGAAAGTTCAGAGGTCAAAGCGAGTGACCGCCACTTGCGCTTTGGTTCGGATCGGCATTAGGGATAGAACGATTATCGGCCAGGCTGATGAGAGATCAATTAAAAACTGCATGAACTCTTTGATTTCAATTTTCACTTAACGGTACACCTGGAACTTCCTGCACTTTCTTTTTCTTTGAAATTCAAACTGAAATAAGTTTACGGAAATTTGGGAAAACTTTATTGACTGTACAAAACTTTAGGGAGCTCATGACTCGCCGATGTCTGTGGGAGCTCCCTCAACTTTAAAAAAAATAAAATAAAAATCGTCAACAAAGCGTCTATTCTGTATTTGTCTAAGATTAAAAGAAAAACCTTCAGCATGTCGCAAATTGCTTTGAATAAAAAAGGGAAGCGTTCCTAATGATGTTGCGATGTCGTCCGCGTCCAGATTTGCGTCTGCACGTGTCCGTCTTTTTGCGGGAAAGTCTGGTGAGGGAGGTGACGACCTTCAGCCCCGAAGGTTGCCACATCACTCCGGCCCCCCCGCAGGATGAGCGCTACCTGTGGTCCGGAGGCCGCCATGTCGTGCCGCTGCCGGTGGAGGCCTCGTCGGCTCCCGGGCCTGCGGAGGAGCGTCCCGCCGGTGCCCGGGCCTCCCTGGAGGGGGGGGTCCTGTGTTGGATGGCCCCCGACGGACTCTACGCTCAGCGACTGTGTGAGGGCAAAGTGTACTGGCAGACGGGACTCGCCCACTATGGAGACCTACCCAAAAAACTGGAGCGAGAGGTCACCTGCAAACTTCTCCACGCGCAGGATTACCTCACAGGTGAGAGCTCGCGGGGATTGCCTCACTGCGCTACTTCTAACGGCCAGCAGGCGGCAGCACTCATCAGAGTACAGTAGTACAAAATGCTAGGGAAGGACTGATAATCGGCGCCGATATTGGGCATTTTGACGAATATCGGTATCGACCTTTTTTCAAAATCTGAAGAAAAGCGAAAACCATTTTAATCTCAGGAAATTATTGATTCAAATTTTCAGTTCACTTAATAAGAGATGCTGCTGCCCGGGAACCTTCGGAACCTTTTGTTTTGGTTCGACATTAAAACAAAGAAATGTCAAAGTTGAAGATTTCATTTTTTTTGTGGGGGTTGCAAAAGAAACTTTTGCACTGAGAGAAACTTGAATACATTGGAGTCAGTTTGCAAAGAATTAGTCTCCGCCCCCTTTTGAATACTAATAAGTTGTGTGAGAGCAAAAGCAGTCAGGCGATCCCCCCCAAAAGTGAGCGTGAGCAGGTGGCAGGCCCTTTCCCAGGTTGTCTTGATGATGATGATGATGAGGATGATGAGTCAGTCGCCGTCGAAGGTCCCCGCCCACACGGCAAAAGAGCTCAAGCGTGCAGCGAGCTCGGTAAATGTGTTGCGGTCACAACTTTCCGTTGCAGCCCCAAAGGTCGCGCCACAAAGCAACGTTTGACATTTGCATCCTCACAGTTGACGATTTTGTTGTTGTCAGAGATGCAGAATTACGGACTCCACAGTGGACCGCTGACTTCGGGCTTCCAAGTTCTTCTCACGTTTGGAGACGAGCGTCCCGACTCCCGAAGGCCGACGCTCGCTGTCCAGGCCAGTAACGCACAATTCACAGAACTCTGTAAAAAATACATTTTGGGCTGATTGAAAATGTTAGATATTAAAAACCACATCAGACTTTGTAATGAAAATCAAGAAGTTCACTACAGTTTTGTTTGAAAAAAAAAAAAAAAAAGGATGATTACAAAAAAACATCCAATGTGCATTCAGAATATTATGACAATAAATTGTTAATTAGGTGAGAAAAAAATGTAGACATTTAATGAAATGAGGACATTAAGAGGATTTGTAAATATGTATGAAAAGTAAATCGTCGCTGCAATGTGAAAAACACTCCATTTTTTTCCTTCTTTAAATTTTTTTTTTTTATGTTTTTGGAATGTCTGCACTGTTTCATCATCCCAAAAACATAAAATAAATAAATAAAAGGACATAAGTGTTTTTCACAAAGCAGTGGCGAAATACATATGTATGTATATTAGGGTTATGATAGTTTGGAATTTTTCTTTGTAGTTGTTTGGACTTTTCTTTCTTAAATGCAGTTACTTTCAGTTTTTAGAGGTTTGCTTTGATTATTTTTTTCAACTGAAATGTTTTTGTTTAGATTTCATTAGTTTTAGTATTTTTTTTTTTAATTTATGGAATGTTTAAGTGCAAGATTGAAAAAAGAAAAAAAAAAGTCACTAAGTCTTGTGTCCAGTTTGTCCTTACGCAATATAAATATATCAAAGATGAACGGCAAAAGTTCATATGTATATGAAAGACTCAAAGATGAACATTCATCAACGACTGCATTTTATTTATTTTATTTGTATTTTTCTCTGCCAGGTGGAGCCTTTGTTTGCCAGGCAGCGCTTGTACTACACGCATCCGCCGGGCGGACATTTGTACCGCAGCTACGAGCACGCCAGCCTCACCGAACAAATGGGCCTGGTCGCTGACGACTATCACAGGACCTTTATGCAGCATCACGGCCTGCAGGACTGACCTGACCTCTCACCTGACCTCTCACCTGAGCTGCTTCGCGCGGCCTCTCCCACCACGAGCATATTCTCAGGATGCACTTTTTTTTTTCCCCACTTGGAAATGGATGTCATGTACTGTACATTTGTAAATTTAGTATAATCTCAATCAATATTTGGGTTACAACATGGTGGGTAGTGATTATCATGTCTGCCTCGCAGTCAAGAGGTTCCGGGTTCAAAGCAATCTCAGCCGAGTTGGCGTATTGCGTGTTATGTTTTCTTTTGTGATTTACGAGGACAATCGGTGTCAAATTGATGGATATATGAAGTTTTGTATTTTATAAACGTTGTGTTATATTCACCAAGCTTGTCTATTGATGCCAACATGAACTTTTGATGCACACTGACATTTATGTTGCTCCATCCATGCAGTGTTTTGTTTTTCACGTTGACATGCGTCGGTGTAAAAAAATCCGGATAAATGACTTCCCGTAAATGTAAATGTACAGTCACATAATTATTTTCCATTGTTTTTTTTGTTTTTTGTTTTCTGTTTTTTTCTTCTTTTTCCTGGTTTTGTTTTTTTAATGCAAGACATCCAATGGAAATTGATCGGTGTGCTAGTTGTACCCAATTCAGTCCACTGAGTTCAGTCCACTATAGTTGAATAATATATAAGTGTATATATTTCTCAGTGTAATGCTCAGCTGATCTGAGCAGCAATAAAAATCTAAATGTGAGTCTTTGTAAATACATGGTGTTTGATTGATTCCATTTCAAGGTTATTTTAGATAACAAAAAACAACGATAAAACTAAAATTCAAAAAACAATTTTGTTAACAAAATAAAATAAAAACTAACAAACTACATTTTATGCTTACAAAACTAACTAAAACTCACTATAATTATAGCAAAAATGTCCTTCAATTTAGTCTTTGCTAATTCATTTAATACATGAGCCTTTGGGGATAATTTTCAATGTGATTTTAAGTAGATTTATTTTGATATTAACCGGAATAAGCATGTTTGAAAGTGTCACATAGAAGTGACGTCATCTAGCAGCAGCCAATAGAAAAGCACCTTCAGATGACGTCACTCCCAGGCGACAATTTTGCGTGTTTAACTTTTGGCTTGCCTCGCCTGCTTTTTTATTAAACTCAGCCGAAATGCAACACTAGTTAAGAAATGTTGATGTTTCTCTTTCATTTTTCAATGGTGTTTTTTTTATATTGCGCAAAGTATACACTTGTTTAAAAAAACAAAAAACAAATACTGAATCTAACTAAAACTAGGCATTTTTTAAATAACTAAAACTAATAATAACAGAACCACCCTGAAACCTAATTAAAACAAACTCAATTTAAAAAAACAAAACTCTAAACAAACTAAAATGAAAATTCCAAAACTATAATAATAATAATAACCCTATTCCATTTGAAGTGGAGATCCGGATGGTGTTAACAGTCTGCTGAATCTCTGCCGCATGCTTCGCAGATAGCAAAGAGAAAAAAAAAAGGTGTTTGTTCCTTTGTGTAACGGCTGCGGTGGGCCACACCCTGCCAGCGTGAGACGACGACGTGCCAGATGACTTGGAAGGAAGTGGAGGGCACAGATGAATGGCTGCACTCGCTGCGCAAAAGCCTTTCAAGCCAACTGCCAGCACAAAAAGCCTTCAACTGTTTGCTTTGAAAATGGAAAACATGATCACACATAACACCCGACATGAGTACGCCGGCATGAGTTTGATCTTGAAATGAGGCGAAGAAATTTGGTGTGCTAACTGAAAATACAGCAAGCAAAGTGCAATGTTATGTTTAAAAGTATTATTTAAATGTATCTCGATTGTGTGATGAACGATGTATTAATCACAACCATGAACAATTTCCACACTTTCTTTTTACAAATATTTATGGGTTATATTTTGTTGTTGGGAAAAGAAAAGATGACAAATCTCAGTTGCATGAGTTTAAAAAAAAAAAGAAAGAACAAAATGTCAGAATATTTTTTGGCAATATTTCTAATAAAGGATTTTCCTTTTCTATGAACTGTGAATGTTTCTCATGATTGCACAATACGCAAACGTGTGACCACAAATATTGTGGATGAAATATGTAACATAGCAATAACCCTTTCATCTGGAAATAAGAGTAAATAAAAAATTAAAATAAAATCTTGCGGAATTACAAAAAGTCAATCCAATTCGACATACACGCTGAACAAATCATTCATTTTTCTCAAACAAACCTTTTTCCAAATACACAAAAGGCCAATTTCTTTCAAATAATGTTAGTGAGCACGTCTCCTTTGCCAAAATAATCCATGCACCTGACAGGTGTGACATATGATGCTCATTAGACGGCATGATTATTGCACAATAAAATGTCAGACAATTAACTTCTTGAGTGTCATGTGACCGTGTGGAAACGGAATTATGTGGCAACTAATTATCATGTAGCTCCGCCCCCTCTATGTGGCAGTGAAAGTGAGTTTGACAGCCATTTTGTAAGAATGAACAAATCCACGCTGACTGCCGTTATCCAACTTCAGCTAATGAAATGTAGCTTACGGGTGAAATCATTCACCCCAAAAATCAAAGGCACGGCGGGATGAGTCCAGTGTGGAAGAACTTTGACCTCCGAAATGAACGCCATCAAATGAAATGAACAAGGACACGCGGGTCATATAAATTCAAGTGGAATGAATTCCATTTTTATTTGACAATAATTGCACAATAATGAGTGTCAAAGTGACATTTTGCAACGCGGTGATCATCCGTCCACGGCAACATTCCAATCGTTGTGTGAGCGTCAGTTAGCCTACGAGCGAGCGAGCGCACCGCGTTAGCATAAGCGCACGGCCATGACGATGAACGGGAGCGTCCGACACATTAGCAGGAAATTCATTTTGTGGCGAAGAAACGACATCAGCGCATCAAGCGTGCTGCGATCCCAAAGCAAGAGCGCAGACGAGTCGTTCATCGCTTGAGCGGCAGGACGCAGGCGGGCTTGAAGCAGGCGAGCTGGAGGTGCATGCTGCTCTTGAACTTATTCCACAGTTCTTCCAGCAACCTGACACAAGACACGCACACGTCAACCATCACGAGCGGCAAAACAAAACGCCTTCCAAACGTGCACACGCGCACTCACTTTTTATCAGATGCGCTGTGCAATGGCGGGAGCGCGTCCAAAGCCATTTGAAAGCTCACACTGTCGACAAACACGCAAAGTTGGGCAAAGTCAGAATACAAAGAAATACAAAGAAGCATTTCTTCTCATTTAATTATGTGCAATTCTATTCAATGGAAGAAGAGTTGCTTGGGCGACAACAAGGGGAAAAAACGGCCAAAATATGACATGAATAAATACAAGTACAAATAAAAATGGATATTAAAAAATTATTTAAAAAGCAAATACAAAAAAAATAGATAGATGCAAATAAAAGCATAATAATAATGGTAAAATTCCAATATAAAAATAAATTTGTCCTGTCAAGGTTAAAGCTTTAACTTTGACAGCACTAAAATAAATATAAAAATAAATGTGAAAATAAATACAAAAATAGAAATAAATAGACTGACATGTCGATTAAGCAACAGACGAATAGTTCAACCCGAGTGCTTTTATTTATTGATTGAAATTTTATTTAGATATATATTTATTGCCACATACATTTTTATTATTGTTTTTATTTTTGTATTTATTTTTACTTTTACTTATGCATATATATATATATTTTTTGTTTTTATTTCCATGTATGTTATGTTTTTGTATTTAATTTTTGAATGATGTTTTTTTTTACATCCGTTTTTATTTTGACTTTATCGATTCATTTTGGCAATAGTTCAAAAGTTGCATTCAAATCCAACCAAGTGTACGGACATGAGCCGCAGTCCACATCAAAAGTAGCGCAAAAGGAGGTTGCCGTGGCAACGGGACATTTGGACTTATTGCACTCAAGATGATTTTGATGACGACCGCTAGCGAGAACGCAGAACCGACAGCGGATTGCAAATGGCGATTGTCGTGAGCGACAACAAATCACGCGGCAGGCCCGCTTCCGGCCCGCTTCCGGCCCGCTTCCGGTTCGCTTCCGGCCCGCTTCCCGCCCGCGGCAGCGTGCGTCGGTCGCACTTACTTGCTTTCGGCATTCAGGTACGCCGCGATGGCGTCTCTCAGGGCGCAAAGCTCAAGTCGAGCCTGAAAAAAGGTCAAAGGCCACATTTGACTTGCGAGTCAGGCTCTTGCGATGAGCGAGGGCGTGAGAAAATACCTGCAGGGCGCCGTTTTTGCTGAAGGACGGCACGCACTGCATAAGGCGACACAGCTCGTCCGCAACTGTTGCAAGGATTTTGGACAACACGCAAGGAACCAAGTCCTTGGAGATGGTGAACACCTGACAGACGCAAAATTAAAAAAAAAAAAGGAGGCAAAATAAATGAAAGTGTTAAAAGGGACACGTGACTCATTGAGACATTTTCAGCAATAAAAAGTTCATATTTGGACTATAATTCATGTTGGACCTTAATTATTTTCCTTGTGCAATTAATAACGTTTAAAACGATTTTTTCCACTCGCTGTCGCCTGAAGATGACATCACATGTGCCGAGGAAGCAACGACCAACCGCGGCTCGCCTGTTTTCTGGGTTTGGTCAGCAAACTGAGCCATGATTGGTCGTTACCTACTTCCTCAACACAGGTGACGTCATCTTCCGTCGACAGCAAGTGGAACATTTTGTTTTAAACGTTATTAATTGTACAAGGAAAACAATTACGTTCCAACATGAATTCTAGATAAAATATGAACTTTTTATTGCTGAAAATGGCTCATCGAGTCAAGTATGACTTGAATGCAAGAATAGTGCAAAAAAAAGTCCGACTGGCTTTTTTGTACCTCAGCGTGAACTGTGATGATGTTGACCAGAGCTTCTTTTAAGTAACTTCTCACTCCTGAAAAACATTTCTTTGGGTTTAAAAAAAAACATGAATAGTTGTAAGGATGCAAGTGATTTTAGCAGAGTCGATCTTTAATGCAAAACCCTTTTTTGTTGTTGTTTTACATATAACATAACATCAGATGTCCCGGAATGGAACCCTGTGGAACGCCACACTGTATATTCTATCATACATATGAACTCATATTCGTATTTTTGCATCGAATGATGGCCAATCCTCAGCTAACATTTGTGTGTGAGTTTAGGTTCGACCAAGTGCTGTCACTAGTGGATATTTTTAGAATCGAACTTAAACTTAAAACTTGTCAAAATATGAATTAGGTTATTTTTTTAAGAGGGTGACATTTTTTTTTGGTAATGAATTCAAAATGTAAGCGATTTAAAGTATGAAGCCTTTTTTTTTTTTTTTCATGTATAGCGTGAACAAACAAGTCTCACACTTTCAAGCGCAACAAGTGAAAGTCTCACATCCTACAGGTGCGGTCTGGAATTCCAAAATGTTCCTCTTTCACATCCAGGCCCGCACACACAGGCAGGACCAAAGCAGAACCAGGTTCAACCTCGTCGTCATTTCAAAGATGTCACACAAACACACACACATTTCCTCACAAGCTGTGCAAAGGTAAACCACATTTCATCTGAGTATTGCAGCAGCAACACACACGCACGCGCACGCACACACGCACACACAGGCCAAGTCGTGCGGCTTTTAAGAAGATCAAGCAACTGATCTCGGTGCTTCTTACCGTCAGCTCTTGGAGTTTACACATGACACAAGCAAGCAAAGGTTTTTTTTTGTCCTCCTACGTGTGTGCAGGGACATTTGTTTATAATACAAAGTGGGTCACCCAGCGTAGTTTTGGGGGAATTCCGGTGCCGCCGTCGCATGATCATCGCACGCAAAATTCATTGGCTGCGTTTGTACGAACCCGTGGGAGCGGGACAGTCGCGCCAGTCAAAATATCCGGCGTAGATGCCCGGCTCCAGAGATCCCGCGATGGGGTCGGCTCGCCGTTCGATGTACGCCTCAAACAGTTTTTCATCCAGTTCCCGAACAGCCGCGATGCTCACCTGGAAGGTGCGAAACAGCAAAAGCGACGCTCGCTCAGGTACTCTGGTGCGACCCGACAAAATCCGCACGTCAAATGGACTTGCGTTGACACCGCCACAAAAAGGCACTCATTAAAAAAAAGTAGGGCTGGGCAATGAAACGAAAGAAATCGATGAAGCGTCGTTGAAAAAATCAAATCATTGAAAATTTGCTAAATCGTGAAATTGAATTTTGTCTTCTGGATCAGTAAAAGCTGTTTTTTTATACGCTTTATATTGTTTTTTTATGCAAGAACAAACAGAAGGCTTTGATGCCGCTTCTGACGTGAAGAGGTGGCTTAAAGCAATGGGTGTTATTACAAAAAAACGGCCAGCAGGTGGCAGCAGAGTATAAGAGATCAACCAAAAAGCTCTTTTCCCCACTGCTTTAAACACATTTGTGAATAACGATGAAACTCAGCTATATTCTAATGCTAATTGCTTCAAAACGGAAACAGACTTTTTGTCCAGATTTTTTGTCCACATGGTCCAACCCGAATTAAAAGTCTTAAATAGCACTGACTGACTGACCCGCGTGATCTTGTCGGTGCCCGTCAATCCGTGTTTCTCAAAGTGGTCGGCCAGGTTGAGGAAGGTGTGTCTCTCCAGGTAATGGCAGTTGCTGAGGATGATCAGCAAGCGTTGCTCCTACAAAGACAGGAAGGGACATGCGGGACGCGTCGCATCTCATTTGATGACATCACCGTCTTCGGATGCAACTCACGTCCGATTGCATTTACATACGCACAAATATACATACTTATATAGTATACATATTTATGTCATTTAAAGCTGGGCCTCCATTACAATTTTTTTATCTGAATTAATCACATGATTTCCATAATTAACTCCTGCTAAATTAACCGGACGTTCTATTTATTGTAAATGTACAATAAAAAAAGTTTTTCATACTTTTGTTGATTAGCGTAAAAGTGGACAAATATGTTTAGCAAATACAAATGTGGTTTTAGTTCACTGATTTTTCTGCCACTGAGCGGCGTTAGTGTCTCATGTTGGACATTGTTGGCCAGAAGAGAGTCAATTCTATTTAGAAAATGAAGCAACTTGTGGATTTTGTTCATTGTAAATTACAACTAGTTACCAGTCCCCGCAAATACATATATTTTTATCACCATTGTTATGGCTAATTGGTGTTATAGTATGTAAAATAAAGCTTGAACAATAATCGGATTGACATTTTGAATGCCGCTGAAAATCGTATTTAATTCTTTGTAATGCCATTTAAGGCCTTAATTGAAGCCAATTCCAGCTGACAACTTTGAATGCTTTTTGATAATCCGCGGAAACCCTGCACATATAAATAAATAAATAAGTACAGAGATACAGTATTTGTGAATAAGGTTAAAGGCCAATTAAAAAAAATTAATGACACTCGATTTTCTTAAATGTTGTTCTTACGTTTCAAAAGTATTGCTGAAAATTCTTGACAAACTTGTCAGTAACTTGGAGAGCGCCTTTCCTTCCGCTCAACGCCCATATTTGGGCTGGGGAAACCCCAAGTGCACCGGCCCCGCATCCCCTTACCAGAAGCACCGCGGCCTCCTCCTCGCCAGCACTGATGAACATATTTGCAACTTACAGGAAAGGAGGATGTTTTTTCTGCTTGCTTTTTGTCCGCAGACAGAAAACGGTTTGATAACATTTTGCGGTTGAGACGATTCCGATATCAGTCAGGACCTTATAGCGTGTTGACATGCAGTTTCAAAGAATCCAAACAACAAAAACAACATGATGCTTACAGATGTCGGACTGGAGCACCCCTGCGTGTTGTTAAAGCCACGCGACGAGGACAGATCCACGGAAATGCTACAAGAAACAGAGCAGTTGACATCTTCAGTCACTTCAGCCCACCACAATTTCTGACCGATTGTCAGAGCGCCAAATGTTTGAAAGTACTTACTGAGACGTGGACCCGTCTCCATCTCGGTTTGTGCTGAGCCGTTCCAGGCAGCCGATGAAAACCTAACACGGACACGACGGACATTGCGGTCAGGCACGTTTGGGACGACACGCGACCGGACCGGACCGCTCGCTCCACGCGGACGTTACACGGATGCGCGGCAAGAGCTTTTCATGTTCTGGAGTGCGATCATCTGCCGATGGCAATGTGTGTCAAGTGCCTTGCCCAAAGACACGACGGCACATGACTCGGGGAGAGGCGGCGATCCAGCAGCCGACCTTCTGGTTTCTCAACGACCTTCTCGACACCCGGAGCCGGAGCCGGAGCCGCCAGTCCACTCGACTGACACGAATTGGCTTTAAAAAGATTCTAAATCCTTATTTGTCGAAAATACCACAAAACGTGGCACCACTTAAATCGAAAGAGTCAACATTAAAGCTTTTCATGGCTGCTTGATAAATATTTTCATTAGAAAGTAGGAAAGTGTGAAAAAGCAGCTCAAAGCTCTCGGCACGATTGGAATCCCAATTCAAGTCACACGGCGCTAGCGCTACATTTCCATTTCGCGCCACGCACGCACGCACATACAAGTCAAGTGATGGGGCACGCAAATGGCGGCTGCACCACTGATGTGGTTTTGCTCAAGGGCACCCCGACAGTGGTCAGGATGCAGATGTGCAGATGTGCAGATGCGCAGATGTGCAGATGTGCAGATGTGCAGATGCGCATTCCCATTCGATGCTCACTTGCTTCAAAATGAAAATGCTGTTTTTGGACCTTTTCAAAAATACCTTCATGATGCCGACGCACACGTCCGTGGCTTGGTCTTGAACTTGCTCCAGCTGTAGTATCTGTGAAAACATGCTACATGAATAAAACATCACTTGCTCTATCTTCTAAGAAAAGAGGTTTTCTACTACCTTTTTTTTTTTTAATTGTGATGATAATTTCAATGGAAAGTTGAAGATGCGGTTTTAATGGTAGCTTTGCAGATCATGATTAAGTACTTGAGTAGATCTAGCACCACTTGAACACTATTTAGGAGCACAACTACACCTCGCTACGGAAAGGGTGAAAAGTTCAAGTATGAAAATGATGAAATGGAAGTTGAAGTTGTGTGTGCTGTGAAGTCAGTGAGAAAAACTAAAGTCAACGCAGCAAGCACGAATGACGTCAGATTACGCAATATTTCTGCGGCTGATTCCGGATCTTACGTTGATCTCGCCCGCTTTGATCTCCAGGGGTTCTTTGAGCGACTGCAGCATGTGGACCACGCGCTGTTCAAACTGGGACGGCTGAGCCGATCGGCAACAGGAGACAAAATGGATTCATCATAAAACGCTGCAGATCGAAAAAAGAGCAACGATTCATTCGTGAAGGAAATACGCGGCGTCTTCACCAGCCGAGTGAGGCCTTCGTTATCGACCAGCCAGTCTTCCTTCTCGGCGAGACTCCTGACATCTGAAAAGCACGCAAATAAGCAATGCATTTTTTTTTTTCACCAATCTTGAAAATAGGATGGATGCTTTGTTTCGTTTGTGGCGGCAACAGCAAGCCAACGTTTTTCATGAAAATGTCAAATGGTTCCCAAAAAGTCATCCTTCCATTTTCTACACTGTTTTCAGGCCAAGCTGGAGCGAACTAACAGTTGCAGTTCACACAAATCACTGAGGGGGAGAAAAAAAAAACGGAATTTGCATGTCAATCTTATCAACATAATTCCAGTGGCTTCAACAAAAGCACAATGCAATCAAAGACGGGGAAAAACCCAACAACTCTCAACCAAGATGACTGAAGTCGCACGGCAGTTCAGTGAAAGTCAGTCAAAGTCTCCGTCACTCTTCACAAATTGACAAATTGACTCAACCACAAGTGAAACTCAGCTTTCGTGTCACAAAACGGCCTCTATTATTTTTGGAAGATGTACACGACGCTTGAGGTACTCAATGTGAGACTTTCAACATGAGACAGTCTGATGTTCATCTTCTTTTTGATATCGCACACTTGGTCCGATTTGCAAGCAGCGCACTTTCACATCTCCAGCCCAAAAGCACGCTAGCTGTAACTACAAAATACGATTGGACGTAAGGCCGACGATCCTTTTTCCTCTGACAACGCAACGCAAGTCCAGTGAGTGAGAAACAAAGAAAAGACACTTCGCGGGAAACAAAGCGCACTGATGGCGCTGGTGTGAAAACTCTTTTGGGCTGACGCTCGCCCTCCCTCACCATTTGTGGCGTGCAGCAGCGTCACCATCAGGCAGTGGACTTTCAAGTCCAGCAGCAGATCCTGGATCACCTGCAACAAATCGTTTGGGATCTCCAAGGCGGACAACGCGTCGTAGCAAGCCCTGGAGAAGGACAAGCAAGCGTCACGAAATGAAGATCCAGCAGAAGATTGCCGTCAAAGTGGATCCAACCTGACAGTGTGAATGATTTGGGTCAGCCAAGTGCCGGCAAGTTCCGTCTTGTTCTCCCAACCTCCATAAAGGCTTCGCTGCGCTTGTGGCAGCGTGGCGGGAAGGAGGGCCCCGCGGACGAGCTGAACCAAGCGATTGGTCACTTCCTCAATCATTTTCTGCTCACACAACATGGACAGCGTTGAGGGAACGTGAAATTCCAAAGTACGCCCAAATATCGCAAGGAACATACGACGTACTTTAAAGTCGTTCTGCCTTTGTCGTGCGTTCTTCTTCGATTTTTCCACTTGTCCAGATTTCTCTCCGGTCTGCGGGAAAAAACGCTGAGATGAATACAGCTGTGGGGATGTCGTGATTTCTGTCATTCTTTACCTCACTAAAAAGACTGCCATTAACATAAGAGATCCAAAGCTTCCAGAAGTTGGGCAGTTGGCCAATCACCACGTCGGAAAGCTTTTCCACAAACTGCACCTGCTGGGGGGTTTCGAAGCGCCAATCTGAAAAGGACAAACCAGCAGTTGAGAAAGCAACCAATCAAAATCATGCATGGCGTCTCTTATTTAAATGTTGGCCATTCATTAGATGGCAAGAGTTCCTGGAAAGTGCAAAATGTTCCCAAATTCAAGTTGTTTTTTTTTTTTTTTCAAGGTCAACACATTTTTTCCCCTCATAGTTGAGATCACGTTCATCACTTGGGTCATCGCTCCGATTGGAGAACTCGAGACTCCAAAACAAGCAGCGCTTCGTTTCCTGTTATGTGCACACCACAATTCAGCAATAAATGCTATAAAATTGCGCGTGCTCATCAATTTGAAAAAAGCCACAAAAATGGTAGCGTTTCTTCAATTCAAATTGTTCACATTTATTTCAAAGCTTCCTATGTAACATTTCTATAAAATAATTCAACAGCATGTTCTTGTGCTATATTTTTTTTTTCCAGTCATTGTGCTTTTTTATACATTTAAAAAAATACAGACAGACTGAGATGATTTTATTTAACAATCCAGATTGTTCCACAAACGGACACTTTCAGTTGAAACCCATCATTCTTTTTGTTTTGTTCTATATTTAGGTTTGGAAAAAAATGTCTGTTCCTCTTCATTTGTATTCACTTTCCCTTTCTTTAAATTTGATTTGTATATTGACGGATAAAATTCCCTGATGGGCTTTATTCATTATTTTAAGGCAGTTTAACTCCATCAATTTATTAACTTTTTAAAGTGTGTTAAAGTGTGGTCTCTGTATCCACATCCAAAAACAACACAAATCGCACCTTTCTGTAGAAGAAAGACGGGTTCTTTACGTTGGATAACTAATTATTTGACATTTACTATTGCATTTTCTCGGCATTACATTTGTCAAGAGTGTTACAGAATTTGAGCTTTAGCGTCACAAACACATTTCGGTTTCTGACATTTGGAGAATTGAAAACAAATATGAGAATGCCACATTTCCAAATCCCGACATTTTCAGGACTGCGCGGCGTACATCCAAGACGAAGAAAGGCGCTCATGACATGTGATGTGATGTGAAATGTGACTGCGACACTCACTGCTGGGTCTCGTCATGTGCAGGCTGCCGCCTCTCTTCACGGATGACGCCTGGGCCAGCCTGCCGAGAGCCGACGGACGGCCGTCCCCCTCCGCATCCGCGGCACGGGCTGCAACAGGCAGCAAAATAAGGTGAGGCGGCAGCAGAAGGCAAATGAAATCAAAGGAGCACGTACGCCAAATAGCAAACACCCAAAGCAGACATTCGGATTTTTGACATTCCTCCACAATCCTCTCGATTTTGTTTTCTTCCGATCCAGCTCTTCTAAGAAGACGGCCTGTTCAAAAAGGGCTGCAAGGTTCCACACAAAAGCTCTTTTTCATGTCATCCTTGAAGCCCGAAATCCACCAGATGGCATCAAAGAGCTGTGATGAGTTGCTAAACAATGTCGGCCCTCAGCAAGTAGCTTGTTTGGAGCACGAACTTTAAAATACCACAACAGGCAGCATAAGAATAATAAACAGACAATTTCATACTGGCCTCATTACACTGCCTGGCTATGCAAAAAATAAGACGAATGCCAAATCGCTAGAGAGAAGTGCAAATATAATGGCTGTGCACACCATTTTGTACAACATACATGACTAGTACTGAGCCTGTATCTCTCATATTCCATCGATCACGTGAGTTTTATTTTTCTCTCGTTAGAGGGACGAAAGCTTGTGTTGTTACAGGTGTTCGCTGAGAGGCGCCGACAAGTGCATGCGTGTGCGTGTTGAGGGAGCGGGCGAGAGAGAGAAAGAGAGACAGTGAAGGTATAAAAAAAAAAATACAAGAAGCTCTAAAGAGTGATCGGTTTCATATTACATGAGTGCATGTTGATTTATGCGGAAGGAAATTAGTCTTGTTCAGATGTAGCGCAACTCAGTCCATATCTGAAGTTTTGCCGTTTGAGTTCCAATGCCGCTATTGGAGCAGGCAATGGCAAAGGTGTTAATTCGCACCCTTCTCAAGTAGTACTGATTGAGCCTAATCACAACCTCATGTCTCCTTGTCAAGTTCCCAACAGCCTCTAATTATTCGCTGACAAACGTATTTTCCTATGAACTAATTTCCCTGCAAATTGTATTGACATTGGCAGAAGAAGCGCTGTTCAGGAAATCGGAGAACTGCAGCCTATAATTGAATCAGGCACAGTCAGATTGGGTTCACACATACGGAAGCAACTTCAACGGCTGTATTCTTTCCACTTACATAAGTTACGGCCGGTCGACCGTCACAACAACAACGCCTGCTAACAAAAACACAAAGGTTTCATTGTCGACTGGAAAATATGATATCGAGTAAAAGAAGAAGAAGAAGAGGCCGATGTCAAGTGGGGCCTGTCGGTATTGGTAAAGGGGTTCAGTTAGGCCAGATAATGGTTGTGTGTGTGTGGGGGGGGGGGGGGGGGGGGGTGAGGGGGGAGGCTCAGGCATGCAGTGGATGTGGTTTCCCCAATTTGAAGGTTGCCCGGGTGAGAGGGGATCTTTCAACATTTCAAGACTTTTGGCCAAGAGGTGCGCAGGAACGAGCACAAGCGCGGAATAGCTACCAGCTGGGGAAGATGGTTGCGTGTTCGAAGGAAGGACAGAAACATTCCTCCCAAAAGGACAATGACGGTCATTTCTTTAACTCATTTGCTCCCAAAAACGTTTTGATTTATTTTTTTTAAATACCAGAGCATACAGAAGGCTTTGATGCAGCCTCTGACCTGAAGAAGACGGTTCAAGCAATGGTAATTACAAAAAACGACATTTTTGTGCTGGCTGTTTTGGTTGGGTGTAATTGTTTCAATCCATCTATGACGCCGAATGTGAATTTGCACGGCCAAGCCCAGAAAACCAAATCCGCTCGCTTTATCTAATTCATACATTCAAGAAAATAATAAATATGCGAGCAGGCAGGCGGGCAGCGGAGGGTGACGACGGAGTAGGGAATGTGGACCAGGGGCGGTCTGTCGGCGGCAGCTGACTTCCCCTAACTTGTGACTCACAGGACATCTACCAGCTGCCTGCTAGGAAATGCTTTAAAAAAAAAAAAGACATTTTTTTTTTTGTTTTTAATGTGATCTGTTACCTCTCTGACCACCGATAAACTCGTCTCTGCAGTCTTGCATCAGCTGCAGGATCCATTTGTGCTGAGCGTAGATGCACTGCCACGCTGGGTCACCGGGCGCATGCAGGTCAGACAGGTACCTTTGCAAGGAGACAAAAATAAAAACATGCGTGTCACAGAAGCTCATTTCATTGGCCACATTTCGCTTTCCGTGGGATCACGGCAACAGACATGATGTCCTGTCTTGTGTTTTTACGCAATTTCATTGAGCTAAATCAACATTAGCGGAAAGAAAGAATTGATCTCTACAGGTTTACATTATCAAACAGAAGCAGGCGTATATTTTTTTTTTTTAGTATCAAGGGAATTGCAACAGACAAGACACAAAAGCAAGTCATACATTATATTGCTTCCTGACCAACAATGCGGCTGGCCCGCGCTAATCACGGGGACGGGGACCGAGCACGTCCGGGCAGCCCGAGAATAGCAAAAATCGGTGTACAATTGATGGCCAGTATAATTGCAAAAAAAAAAAAAATTGTAACAATATTGAAAAAAGGACATTCATCCAATATAGAATTGAAAGAAATGCAACAAAAAATGCAAAAACAGAAAATACTCAGAAATATATTGGAGAAGAGATTACCAAATAGATCCATCCTCAAATATACCGCTACTGTATATTGATCATACTCATTGCATTTTAAGGTTATGCATTCAAAAATACAGAGAAGGGCATCATTTAGCAATCTATCAAAGATGTTTCCACTTAATCCATGATCCATCCATCAGCACTCCCGACTGGTCCTTCTGCCAGCAATTCATTTCCCTCTTCTGACGTGACTCATCGTCCGGGCTGTGGCCTGGCGGCTTCTACCGTCGTCATAGAACGAAGCCGCACGCTTGCTTCTCATTAGCTAGCATCAACACACGCACGCGTGCATCTCCGCCGATCCACACGAAGGGGACGTGACGGGATTGACGGTGAAAGTTGCACTGTTGGGTGGTTGCAAGTTGCTCTCTGCAATGGAGGCTGCTTTGCCTTAATCGATAAAGTGCGCATGACACGTGAGGAAAGAATTCATTCAAATTCATTCCTCACGTACAACAAGCAGGGTGAGGGTTAGGGAGATATTGTATATTAATATCACAAATTATAAAACAGAAGACCTGATATGTTTCTTAGATCACACATTTTGATCATGATTATTCATGAATGCAAATGAAGACAAGTCAGATGCAGGTCATCATTTTGACAAATGAATAGGAAAACATCCATAGAAGAGAAAAAAAAACTTCATCCATCGACATTTTAAAGAAAAAAAACAGGACCAACCCAGATAGATTGTATATTAAGGTTATGATCATATCCAAAAATAAATGAATTAATTAAAGGCCAGACCTGATATATTTCTTCTGATCGTGCAGCGTTGAGGGCGTCTGCAGCAGTTTTTCCAGAAGTAAACTCCTGAGAGCTCGGATCCTCGTCTCAACCTCTGCATACACTTGAAGGCAAAAAGACAAGAACATATTATTCATGTTTCTCCCCCCCCGCCCCTTTATTTGCAAGTACACAAATGTGAGAATACCAAATGTGTACCTTTTTTAAAAACCGGGACCTCCGTGTTGCCAAAAAGAGATTTTGCCTTCTCGTAGTCATTTATCACCACATCATAATCTCCCTGTGAACACGGTTAAAAATATTGACAGTCATTCGTTTAATACACGTTGTGCATTAAAAGTTGTTGTAGTCCTGACATACGACAGCATGACTACTAAAACCTTTTACTGTTTATAATTTAGCTGCACAGACACACAGCAATCGGATGGTGGTCAATTCTGTAGAAATCCATAATGAGATAGAGTGAAAAAGAGTGAAAATGTTTGCTTCAGTGAAATGATCGGTAGACCATCAACGTTATAGGACATCCTCAGCGGACAAAAGTTTATGGAACTACAGCGTCACGTTTGGTATCAGACATCGGCTTTCAAGTCATCAGCTGTCAGGAAAATCTTTTGTCATATTTATGGAATTGCACCTCAGACTTCATCTGGCCTGTCAATGAAATTATACAAACCGTCAGATAAAACTTCCGAACACAAAAAAAAAGGGGAAACTACACGCACGGAAAGTAATTCCGCTGCGCTTCCATTATTCAGTGAACAACAAAGTCCACTTGCTAGCGAACTGACGTCGGTGATGGTTTGTAACGCCGTCGTGTCATTTTATTTTGCTTTATTTCGGTTTATCATCAGTCTGCTTCATTTACATGACATTTGCATTTGCAGGGCGCAAAAGTGGCCTGGTGGAATTTGCATGAAGTGAAACACCTCTGAAGTGTCTGGAGTTGTTCATGGGAGGACGTTCAAGTCGGGCATGTTTTGTCGGAGAACGTGTGGTCTGACAATCCATGGAACAATTTCATAAACTGGATGACTTTGATCCTGACACCTGACGACTTGAAAGGCAACGTCCGATGCCTGATTCTGTCATTTCATAAACTTGTCAATAAAATGATTGTTTGTTTGCATTGATCAAGTTAATAAGTATATGAGTTGCTTTAATAGTGCTAAAGTAGGATGGATACCTTCTGGATGTTGCGTTCAATGTTAAGGGGCAGGTTAAAAAGAAACTTGAAACGCTGCAGGACGTTGAGTGCATTTCGTGTGGAGTCCGCTTTGTCTTTCCGACCCAAAACTTCCTGGAAAAGTGTATCTGCCGTGTGACTTGCTCCTACGAACAACACAGTGATAAAGAATGACTTGATGTGAAAATTAGAAAAGAATATTTAAAAACTAAGCTCTGAGTTTCATTGAAGATCCCCGCAGTAGAGTGCGTAGGAAAAAAAAAAAGCCTACTGTTGAGGATGACTTCCAAGCGTTGGGTCATTGATCCCTCCACTCGTTCAGTACCGTCGGAATCCTGCCTCTGGTGGATCGCTACAACACAATAATTATGTGTTTTTAAAAGACAAAGATAATCAAATGAAAAAATGAAAAAATCATTTGGAAGGGGAAATAAATCACTCAATCACAAATAACAGAAAAAAATAAGAAAAAAACTGTTTCAGGAAGAGAGCAGATTCAATTATGATAAACTGGAGCCCTCCGTGTCAAAGTTCCCATGCAGGCATAGCTTGGACCAAGTGCTAATTGTGTGTGATCAATTCATCCATTCTCGACACCCTGATGTCAAACTCAAGGCCCGGGGGCCAGATCCGGCTCGCCACTTCATTTTACGTGGCCCGCGAAAGAAAATCTTGTGCGCCAAACTTCAATGATTCTTGCTAAAATCTCTACCAACATTTCTAAATATCATATAGCAGAAATAATAACAGAGATATTGCAAGCCCCCTTTCACAGTCACTTGAACAGTAGTTGGACAAACTATGGGATTATGTGACCTCTGATTTGAAAACTAGATAACCATCAGTTGTGGAAGAGATCCAACATTTTGGTTTCACAGTCATTGCGGAAACCGTAACAACAACGTTGGCCGTGACAAAAATGAGTTTGACACCGTTCAGGTTCAAGGTTCAGGTTCACGGGGCGCAAGAGCGGACGGCAGCTGAGCTCAGGCGATCGGCAGACTACACCTGAAGCCGGTTGCAGGGCACGCACACACACAGACAAGTTAGACAAGCGTCCACACTCACATTCACATCATCAGCGAGGGACGGAACGTGAAAGCACATCAGCAGAAGTCCGGCAAATGTGCCACGATGCCATCAGCCACTTGAAAATCCATTCAACTAAACACATCTATAAGAAGAAGTTTGACGGTCTTTATGGCTGACATATACAAACTTTTGACTTAGAGAAAATGACTAACTTAAATGTCACAACTACTGTTTGGCGGAAATAACATTTATAAACTAGACACAGTGCAATTTCTGCCGAAATTGCGTGGGAATGCTGAAAAGCAGAATGCTATTAGTTGAATGCGAAGATTTGAATGCATGTGCTTAAATCATCTCAGTAAAATTATAATCTATTTCCTGATATGATCGATCAGTTGGTATCGAGCCATCAAACGTACTAAAATGTAGTCCAAGCGGGCTTTTGTTCAAATTGATGGCTAATGGCGTATTTATTTTGCCATAAGTGCCATTTAATGCTGAAAGCTAACATGCATTTAATCATTTCAGTGAAATTATCATCCATTTCCTGATATGATATTCAGTTGGTAGACATGTATATTACTTAGCATAATGGCCATGGATATATTTGCAATGTACAGTCGTAGGTGGGATTCGAACCTTTACCAACTGGCCCAACCAAGCCGTATCGGACACCTGGCAATGATGGAGACTTTCAATGTCTGTCTCGTTAAAAATGAATGGTGAAAAGTTGATATTTCACGTTAAATTGTGCAAAAACTGTAAGTAATGTGGATTCAGACGACATAGACCCCGGGGGGTGTGAATTTTTAAAGCAAGTTGAAATTTGAACGGTGTAAATCTGAAATATTGTTATACGGCAAGAAAGTATGGAGAAAAAGGTCCCTGATATAATAATAATAATAATAATAAAGGTTAGAAACAATGCTGTTTAGCAAACAGAAATAACTGGAGGCAAAAAGATGACAAAAGTACTTTGGTGGAGGAGGACAAGAGGAAAAGAAACTCTCAGATGATGATTTATATGGCATGAAGAGGGAATTTGAAAAATGGCAATGAGGGGATCAAACAGAGAAAGCGAGTGAGCGAGTGAGCGAGTGCTGTGGCTAACCCAGAGAATAAATAAATGGTGTGCAGTAGTGGGCCGCTGGGTGCTGAGGGCCGCATGCTGGGTTTATTGACAAAGGAGACGAGAGTTGGGGAAGGAGGCCGTCCACATACTCGAGAAGCCATTCAAATATGCAAGATGAGGACGTTTCCAAAATGAGCTTTAAAGACACAACCATCCGCTCATTCGTCTTCTCTTCCACTACAATAGCGACTGCGAGCAAAGCTTGGGGACGGCAGAGCGAGAGGGCAGCGAAGAGACGGACGGGGGCAGCGAAGAGACGGACGGGGGCAGCAAAGAGACGGACGGGGGCAGCGAAGAAAAAAAACACACCACTCAAACATAACACTTTTCTGGGGGGATGTTTCGGGCTCTTTCTTGCACTTCTTAAGAAAAAAAATAAAAGCACCAAATCAAATAAGGACAAACGAAGGCCAATGTGAACAGCATAACATGGAAGACATATTGTAAAACACATGCATTTTTTTTTTGTAAAACAAATGAAAGCAATTCTATCAAGAAGCGTGGGCCAAAATCTCTCCATAGAATTGTCACAAATTTTTGCAAATGCTTCATTTCAGTTAGTGCTGCCAAGGGTCACACAAGCAGTTACAATATTCAGTTACTTTTTTTTTTTACATAAGGCCAGATTAGAGGGTGACACGGGAGTGGATTTTTACTTCCGTCCCATCCCTACAGAAAAAAATCCAATCCTGTCCCATCCCGGACCAGTTCAGAATGACTCCCACTCCTGTTACAGATCAGCAACATAAAAAAACCCCACAACCATTTCTCTTTTTTTTTTTATTCCGTCCTACTCGACAAGCCTGCTCCCGTCCACTCCCGTGAACTTTTTATCCTGTCCCGCCCCAATTTCGTGATTTAAAGGTCGAGTTTCCTCCGATTTTCCCGGGAATACCGCAGGATTCTTGGGACTCACTGGTTTCCCCCAAAAATGTCAGCCTTGAGGCCAAATAGGTATTCCACAAATGTATTGAATAAAGACTAGGCGTGGGAAAATTAATTAATGAGCGCCCCTTGTTAAGCCTGTCCTGAGAGGAATTCCAGTCGCAACGCAGCAGATGCGTCCGTGTCAAAAGTCTTAAATGTAATAATAATGCATAGATTTGTGGAATCTGGGGTCAAGTCGTATTTAAGCATTTTTAAAAAGTGCAGAATTTCACAAGTCACTTCATGTTAAAGATGAGATAGCTCTTAATATGACAAGAAAAATGCACCGAGCTGTCACCAACATCTTACATCTCGTGGCTGAAAAATGACCTCAACACAAATCAATATCACACTTGTTTTTTTTACAGTACAGTACTTTTTTTTAAATCAATAAAAATATAAATAAAATGACTGTATTAATGACTAAAAGATGCAGCCACATTTCTTTTAATTAAAAAAAAATCCACTTTTATGTTAAGTGTATGGAAACTTTATTGTTCATTTAATTGTACATTTAGAACAGATATAAAATTTGTGATCAGCTGTGAGTTAACTATTGAAGTCATGTGATTAATCACGATTAGAAATTGTAATCGCCTGGCAATAAAATATAATATTATAAAAGCGTAACGATGAAAGTTGGTGAGATAAATTCTGAAGTGTTACAAATACTAAATCTGAAATCAAGATGTTGAACAAATATGGTCCATTTCACTGTATTCAGTTTAGGGAGTGAGTGACGGAAGACACGGGAAGATTTTGATTAGACAAACACGCAAAGCGAGCATGTGCGCTTTACGTCTTCACAGCCGGCCGGCCTTTGACCTGCTGCCAGCTGTGTGTCGTCTGCACGCGTGTCACGAAAGGGCCGATGACGTTCCATCTAACCTAAACATCAGGTCAAGCGGCGGATAACGGCGGTCAGCCGCCACTTGAGGAAGAGCTACAACTCCTGCTTCACTTCCTGCAACTATTGAGGACAAAAACGAATCTGCAGAGAAATACAAGCAAGCGTTCCTGCCCGCTTTCTAAAGCTGGAGATGTTTTGACTCCTGTCGGGCCCTGGGAATGGGGCTTTTTTGGAACACGGCTGCTCTTCTGTTTCCTGCATCGCTTGGAGACTTCCTTTTGACACAACAATGCAAAAACTCAAATTTCAACATTTCATGTCAAAGAGGTGAAGCCTCCATGCAAAGAAGTTGCGCGCTGTTCAAGTCACGATGTCTCCAACCTTCCACTGACCACATGGAGTGAGGAACAATATTTCTTCAATTCCGAATAGGGACGCTCAATGTCACTTTTTTTCAAAGCAATACAAATACCAGTACTCAAGTCGTAACTCATTGGCTCCCAAAAACGGATGAATACGTTCTATTCTAAATACTGCCATGGTCCCAAAAACTTATTTATACTTTTTTTATGCTAGAACATACAGATACAGCCTTTGAACTGCAGAGAACGGGTGAAGCAAAGGGAATTATTACAAAAACGGCCATCAGGTGGCAGCAGAGTATAAGAGATCAACTAGGGCCATGTTGCAAAAAGTTCTCCCCCCAGTGTTTTAAACAGATTTGTGAATAATGATGAAATTTAGCTATATTCTAATGCTAATTGCTGCAAAATGAAAATAGATAGAAATAACCTTTCTTTTCATGATGAAAAAAAGAGATGCTAATCTTTCTTTTAGTAGGTTTCATGTTTTATAGCAATAAAACACAATATTGTGTGGGCCTTGCAAAATCCAGTAAAACAGCAGGGAGCGAAGGGGGTTGCTTCAGTGAAAATGGCTGGAAGTGAATGAGTTAAGTAGTCACCGATGGATACCAATACCAAGTACTGATACCACTAGTACTTTTGATACATAACATTTCCACCCCCCAAAAAATGTTGATGACAATGTGAAAATATATTTTCAAAAGTTGATTCATGTCAAAATTTGGATTCCTTATGTTCTCCCCTCTGAAATTGGACCAGTGGTTGCTGAAAAAAGGTCATTTGAAATTTGGTGGGCACGGCCATTTCCGCGATAAAGTGAAATAAATCACACTGCAATATCTCAGAAACCGTTAATCCAATCAAGCTGAAATTTGGCTTTCCTTTGCAAACACAAACCTGAAGAAGTGAACGAGCATAAAGCATCAACGGTGGGAAACATGCTAACATAAGCGATGTTGCGTCACTACAAAGAGTGTGGCTTATGCATCGGGTGAGGTTGTGCTGGTTGCAGGTCACAAGTTGGTTCACAGTGCACTCTTCCCTCCAGTCGTGCCAACTGCACATTTCCCTTTTGGACCGTGGGCACACAGTAGGCACGCTCACGAGGACTGCGTATTGTTCCCATTGGTCATATTGGGTCTGTTATCAACTTCATCAGTCCTAATATTCTGTCTTGCATTGTGTTGCAGCACTGTGTTTATTTGGACACGGCCCCTAACTATGAAAACATTGCCTTTCTCCCAAATGGGCCACAAATATACAGAAAGCAATAATAATCGTGACAGAGGTAGAAAGTGTGCATAGAAAATAGCCCGAGGAAGTGACTTGAGTGGCTCGAGCGGAAGAAAAGCCTAAACAATCAAAATGCACAAATGACAAGCGAAGGCTACGTTTACACAATTTCTTTCCCCCGGCAGCCGTGGTTCGTCCTCTCAGGCCGCCGTGGACAAAATGGGATGGTCGTGAGACAACGCGAAGGGGAATGGATAGGAAAAGGCGTCCTGAATGAGCGTCTGCTCGTGCTTGCTCTCCTCACGCTTGCTTTGGAGCGGCCGTGGTCTGCTTTCCCACATTGAATTATGAACGTGTTCACAATTCCTTTGTGTGCACAACCGCTTCTAAAAGGTCGCGTGGCATCCGTGTGGAAAATGACTAGCGATGTCCCAATCACAATGTTACGAGTCATTTGTCTTTAAGTATCTGCTGATACCGAGTCTCGATGTCATTCCTCGACAATGCGTTATGAAGAAAATAAAAGTGCATCCAAATGGCCTTAAAGTATTTTTTTTTTCAAACACCGATATGCCAAAATGTTAGCTTTTTATTGGGCTGTAAGTCAGCAGTGCTTCAAGTCAAGTACACAAACAAAATATTTGATTCTATTTATTCTTTAGAAAAGGGATAGACCGATTATTGGCCGAGCTGATTATTGGTGGTGCCGATATTTGTCAAAATGCGAAATGTGGGCATCGGCCTTTTTACGAATCAAGCTGGCATCTCACCGAGCGGTGAATGCATGCAAACGTTGCACATTTATAGGTTTATTTAAATGTCCACTTTTTTATTTTTTTCAATGAAAACAATAAAACTTAAGGAATTATGTTGAAATGTTGGTGTTGTGCTTGCACCAAACAAACCTATTTGAACCATCTCAAGTGAGCATAAGCGGTTTTGGATAATGAATGGATGCAATTCAAAGAGTTACGTAGAGTTTGTAAATCCGCTGTAAAAACTGAAACACAGAAAACTACGGTCAAGGTCGCGACCCGCGTCAGCGACAGAAGAGGAAAACTTGATGACAAGGACAAGAGAGTGTTCCTTCCGTGTCTCTTTTGAAGGTTGGTGGTGCATAAACACAAGGAGTCTTTTAGAGCAGAGAAGGGTTAACGGTTTGAAAGTATGCGGCGTCTAAATGGCGACCCATTTAGAGCGGTCCAACTTTACATCAAAATGTCCTAATGGTTCTCACCTGCCAGAGCGTCCTGAGCCTCAAAGAACGTACTGAGTCCTCCTTTCACGTAGGCCAGACTCCCTTCATTCTTCTTGTTGGCCTGCTTCTTCACATTGATGGCAGCCATCTTTAACTGCTCAAAACTAAGAAACAATAACAACAAGATCGTGGGTGAGAACTGCAATGTGTTTGACCTGAGGATAAACAAGAAGAAGATTACAAATCAAATTCAGCTTGCATTAATTAACACGTCATACAGTTATGCTGGTTTCTGACTATTCCTAAATATGTCTAATAATAGCGCTGCGCTATTCATCGAAATTCAATTACAATTTCAAATACAATTTCCCTCCACAATTACAAAATGAGCATAATCCTAAAAGAAGAAAAAAAGATTAGTACTAATTTTGAGTGGTTTCAATTTATAAATGTCCACCTTATTAACTAACTTAATAAATGTTGTTGTATCCAAAAGGAACCTGCATAATTATATATTTTTTATATATATATATATTATATATAATTATTATATTTTTACATTTAAACATTTTCTTGTTTTGTACCCAAAAATAAATGATCGTATTAATTTTGATTTCAATTATTTCCAAAATAATCGTGATTAATATTTTCTTCATAATCTAGCAGCCTTATCTAATAATGTCTTTTGTTGCAATTAAAAGGGAAAAAAAGCTTCTGTGAAATGAATTTCTTGCTCCTGAAAACACACCGGACATTTGCATCAAAGAGCAGAGAATTCCAAAAGTAAAAAAAAATAAAAAAATAAATAAAGAGGGGGGTCCGGGGGTGGGGGGAATGCATTTAACACGTACTGCAGCTGAAGCCAGCAAACCCTTGATTTGAAGAAAAAAAGTCTGTACTGACACTAGCACAAATCCGTCTTTGTCTTCAAGTTCAGAGAGTGTGCACCACAAAATGTACAACCAAAAAGAGTAGCGGGTTGCACATGACAGTATGTGAGTACATGTCAGTGCCTGGAGTGAGATTTCCTTTGCAGCAATAAACATTTGGCTAGCAAGTCTCTGTGTCATACCGGATTGTGGGGTCAGGCAAGTGAGCACAGGAAGGCAAGAGCGCCCAAAATAAATCCGACGCCTCAACATCACCAGAACTTTCTCTTGGATCTAACATGTTTGACAGGTTATTGACTTTGATTGAATTATCATAGTGATTGAATTCATCAATTGATGTTGCAAATATGAAAAGTCAACCATCTTGTCTTTGTAGCGTTGGAAAGGAATTAACATCAAAGTATTCTGTTTTCCATTTTACACAAAGATCCCAACTTCACTTCGGGATTCGAAGCACTATTTGATAAGAGTTGAAATGAAAACATTTCATTCCCAATTTCAAGACCAAATGGCATCAGCAAGTATCAATATGTGCTATTGACAAGCACTCAAATCCAAGTACTCTTATTAAGGTCAGCAAAGATAAAAAAAAAATCATAAATCAATCAATCAATGATCCAATCCTACCTGGAGCCTGCGTGGTTTTCAATGAGATACCAAGTGGCAGAGAAATTCTCACTGGTGAAGTCACCGCTCATCCCGGGAAACGTCATCTCAATGTCTTTCAGCGGGAACTTTCCTCTTTGGAAAAAAAAAACACATCCAAAAACGTGCTTAATAACAGGGAGACGTCTCAAAATGGTATTCAATCGTGCATTTTCAAAGTCTCAGGGAAGACCCGGTTGTGAGATGTTTGCATTGGACTCAGCACCAATCACGGGGCATTTGTAGAAAAAAAAGAAAGAAAGAAAAATCACCGCCCTCCTTTGTATTGATGTTGAAATGAAAGGAAAAAACGGCAATGCCAACAAAGGAAAAAAATATGCATTTGAAATATTATATCTCGATAAGACAAAATGTCTTCCAAATATATTTGTGTTGTCAGCAGGGGGCAGTGTGCTGCCAAAAAAGTCCAGTCCTGTCCTGAAGTGTGGCGTGGGAAGCCAACAGTGTGACGCCAACAGTGTGACGCCAACAATGTGACGCCAACAATGTGACGCCCGCTTGCCCCAAGAGCTTCATCAGCCGAGCTTGATCTCCGCTAATGAGCCAAAGCCGACACAATTCTATCCAAACGGGATCGCCGCCACCCACTGACGCGCTCGCACTCGCACGCACGCGCACAAGGACGCTTAAGTCAGGTCAGAAAAAAGTCAGGACATTCTTGATACTAATGGTTTTGTGCTGACAAATGCTTGCAAAACAGTTTCATTTAAACTCACGCCAAGAGTTTCAGTGGTCACAATAAAAAAAAAAAATGAGGGTATAACCAAACCAAACCAAACATCATCTAGACCCGTAGTTCTCAAATATTGCCATCCTCGTACCTGCATTTCCTTGTTGGACATGGAAAAAAAAAAATCAATCAAAATGTATACTTCTAAATATGAGTACACAACGCTTACAAAAGAAAGTCAAATAACTGCATGTATGTATACGATGTGGCCCGGTATAAAAAAAAAAATCTGATTTGGGGAAGTGCTGCCAAAAACAAAATTAAACACACCTGTGTTTTGGTGTAGTCGCCCCAAGGTGTCCAAAAAATGACCAAGGGGGCATTTGTGGCCCACCATCCACAGCGTATACTAAAAATAACACCTGCCACTCATACATTTGTTTTATACAAGATGTCTAATTTAATCAAAATGATGAATGGGAAACTTACCAAATGAATATAATAATATAATATATGATGGAAGTGTGCAGCATTCTCAACTACACTCAACTGTACTGGAAAATAAATGTCAACAAAACAGAACCAACAGTATTTGTGTTAGTAAAGAAGTACATATTAAAATGTGCCTTCTATTTGCAATTGTGGAAATCAGCACAAACGCAGTCGGCTCAAAATGATTCTGTTTTCATTCCACATGCGGGCGGTCAGCACATTTCAAAAAGCTGCTCACGTGCACGGCTCGTTTCTGTCGTGATGCCAACGACGACTGAACGAGTGGCGCGTATTTGCTGTGTTTACGGCAATGCAAGCGCGTTGTTATGACGGTCCGTTGACGGTCCTTACTTGTCGATCTCGATGCCCAAAGGGTTGTTGGGTCGGAGGGAGAGCGGCGAGATGCCTTTGTTGCGGTCCGTCCTCATGTCGTAGTAGTTGAGCTCGTCCACCCACACGGCCGACTGGTCCAAAATACCTGCAAGCACCACCACGTCCTTCAAATCAGTCAAATGAGCTGCCGGGTTATTCGTCATTTTCCTTGCAATGAAATTGCCCAACATGGGAGAGGACGAGTTCAAACAAACTGATGATTCTGATCGATCGAAAACACCGATACATATGAGTCAGTTACAAAGTCAACTAAATTGAATTCATTAACTGGAGAGAAATATTTTCCCATCTTTCTTACTAAATTGGTAGTGAGCAACATTTACCAAAAAAACATTTGATATCTGTTCTAAATGTACAATAAAGTATGTTGTCATACTCTTGTTAACATAAAAGTGGGGGAAAAATGTTAAAATAAACAAAATATGGCGAAATCTTTTAGTCATTGATACAGCACATTCATAATAATTCATAAACTTGAGTAGTGTACTGTAAAAAAGCAAATTTGTGTTGCGGTCCTTTTTCTGCCACTAGATGGCATCGTTGCATTTGTAAGACGTTGGTAAGCGCTCAGTGCATTTTTCCTTTCATATTAAAAGCTCATCTTTAGCATGAAGTAACGTGTGAAATTCTGCACATTTTAAAAATGGTCAAATACAGCTTGACGTCTTGTCTCCACAAATAAATGCATTATTATTAAATTGATGACAGCAAAATTTGGACGTGGACGCGTCTGCTGCGTTGCGACTTGAATTCCTCCATTACAGGATTTCCAAGTAAGGGGCGGTCCTTAATCGCGCGTTTAAAAAAAATGTGTGGCACTTAAAATGAACTAAAAATCAACCCACTCATTTTGACACCCCTAAAAATATGTCATATATTTCTACAGAGGAAGGTGTAACTTTAATCAAGGACAATTTTGGATTTGTTCCCTCACCTTTGTTAACATTGAGACCGCCAAACTGGTCCAACAAAAAAATGGATGTCTTGAAATGGACTGAAAATCATTCTTGATCACTTTTGCGTCTTTTTCTGCATTCTGGTTACTAATTGATCTGACGCAATGCTGAGTGCATTTCCTGGCATGTCCTACCGGCGGGAGGCCCCGGGGACGACCCAGGACACGCTGGAGAGACTATGTCTCTCGGCTGTCCTGGGAACGCCTTGGGGTCCCGTCGAAGGAGCTGGCTGAAGTGGCTGGGGAGAGGGAAGTCTGGGCTTCCCTGCTAAAGCTGCTGCCCCCGCAACCCGACCCTGGATAAGCGGAAGAAGACGGACGGACGGCAATGCTGAGTCGTTGTCTTACCAATCCTCTCCGGCTTGAGCAGTTTGAAGGAAACGGTGGAAGTCCCGAGACCTCCGGACTTGGTGGTGACAATGATCTCCCCCTTGTCATCTTTCGCCGGGCCCACGCGACACACGATCTTGCTGGCTGACATCCACTCGGCCGTCAGCAGGCAGTTGTGGCCGCAGATTGACAGACCTTCAGTCAAACAAAGGAGAGGGCAAAGGTCAAACGCTTGCAATGCTGACACCGCCGTGAAAGCACAAGAAGCAAGTCCAAGTTGAATCAAGCCGGCGACCGCCACCAAAGCCGAGTTGCGCTAGCACGCGGCTCTAGCACTTAAGCACATTCGTATTCAGAAATACGTTACCGATGAGATCAACTGAGCCCGTTCCCAGGTTTTCCCCACGGATGGTAACTTTGGTCCAAGCCGCACCCTCCTTGGGTGAGATGCCCGTGACCAGCGGGGGCGGACGGGCGCGAGACATGCTGGCCTAGCGCAGGTGGCGACAGCGGACAGATCGAAAACCTGGACCAAAGACACAAGAAGACATAAGAATCATTTTGAGAAGATTTTCAAAGAAACACAATTAGCAGCGCAATATACTTGACTTTTTCACACTTGGAAATATATTTGAGCATTTTATGTACCGGTAATTGTTAGATCATTTTTTGTTGGGCCTTATAAAAGCCATTTAACTCTTTGACTGCCAGACGTTTTCAGAAAAGGGATGCCGGGGGTGCCAGCCGATATAAGCATTTTTGACTGATCTTTCAAGGTCCACAGAAAAGTATGTGTTTGGACTATGGAAACACACATACTACCAAATGAAAGATTGGACTCTCATCTTTCATCAGAAATAAAAATTTGTTTCTACCTTATTCCGTTTTTCAGTAATCAACAATAGAAAATGGTTAGTTTCACCTGTTTTGAAAAAAAACGTCTTTTAACGTCTTTGGCACTCCTCCATAGGATTTTACTAAACATTATTTAACGTTTTTGGCAGTCAAAGAGTTAACAGCTTGGACAAAAAAAAAGAAGAAAAAAAGTCAATGGAACAATGAATAATTGACACCCTTACTTTTTACATCAAAATGAGGGGAAACCTTAAACTCAAATAATCCCAAAGTCATAAAATACGACGAGTAAAATTAAAAATAATAATATAATTAAACAATGGCCCTGTCTTTGAATCAATGCAAAGTATGCACTGCAAGAGTGATTTGAAAGACGGTAGAAAGTAGTGAAGTGAGAAGCCAGGAATGGCGGAGCCGAGAGCAGCAGGAGAAAGAATGTAAACTTCATTGCAAAGAATAAATAAACCAGGCCTCAACAATCACCACGCAGAAACTCACACAAGAAAGTCCAACCTTGGCAGGAGCGCAAATCCATTTATGATGAGCCACACATTTTTCTCTAATAAATGAATACCAGCTCGCGTGAAGGATGATCAATCCAGGCTATCTTGTCACTAATAAAGAAAAAAAAAAAAAAGGCAAGGCGGCGCTAGTTATATAGCGCATTTCAGAAACACGCTAGCTTCACATTGCTAAAAATGCGACATTCAAAGGCATTTACCAACAAAGGAATTTAAAATGCGTTTTTTTTTTTTTCAAATGACATGTTTACAGCAGGACTGGCGGCAGGTAAACAAAATCCCTTTATTGTAAGAAAGCGATTCTTAAACCTATCCAAGATTTCTCCACACGTGCACAAACAAGCAATAGGTCAAATGACAGCTCAGCGAGATAGCGTGAGAGGGGCCTGAACCCTCAACCAGTCATGTGTGGTCTGTTTGGCAATATGGGGATGCATCCGCAGATGGGTCCAGGAAGTGTGCATATGCACGCTATATCGTGTGTGCGCGTACGTACATACGTGTGCGTGCTTGTATATATACAAGTGTGTGTGCGCACGAACATGCGTGTGTGTGTGTGTGTGTGTGTGTGGTCTGGGTGTGTGTGGTCTCTGGCATCGGCCGAGGGAGAGCCTGCTGACGGGCGGGATGAGAAAAGAGCCGCTGTGTTTACTTTACTCCAGAGGCCGTGCATGAAGACGGGAACACTGCCCAGACCCTTCGCCATAACACTCGGATCATCGGACACATGCACGCGCGCGCGCACGCCACACTGACATTCGCTATCACGTCAATAAGCGGCCGTTCAAAACAGCATGGATGCAAATAGGGCTGGGTATCGAGTCTAATTTTCTCAATCGATTCGATTTTGATTCCCAAGCGTTCAGTTTGATTGTATTTTTCCCGGTTCGGTTCGATTCACTTCAATCCGATTCGATTTCCATTTTTTCCCGATTCGATTCGTTCAATTCAATTCAATCCGATTCGATTTCCATTTTTCCCGATTCTATTCGATTCACTTCAATTTAATCCGATTTGATTTTTTTTTCCCCCTGATTCACTCTTGTTCAATATGATTTGATTTCCATTTTTTCCAATTCTATTCGATTCACTTCAATTCAATCAGAATCAAATTCCTTTTCCCCCGATTCGATTCACTTCAATGCAATCCGATATCGATTAATTACAGCCCACCAATTCTTCTTAAATGTCAGGGACATGATTAAAAACTCCACAAATATTAAATTCCAAAATAAATTTTGTGGCGGCAGTAACTGGTCAAATGATTTAGTTTATTAATGAAAGTAACACGTGTTAATATTATAATCATTTAAGTGTTACACAAACATTGACATCAGCAAGGATGAGATGAAAATATTTTAACAATCTAATTCAATAACTGTCAATCTAAATTTAAAAGATTCTGAATTGTCTTAAAATGCAATAAGTCAGGTCTTTCATAAATGTAAGAAAATACTTTTAAATTCATGTGAACAGTAAATGTGGAGAGAACAGTAAAAAAGATGCGGCATGACAAAGTCTCGGTCTTCATTCTTGGTCACCGTCAAACACACTCGCATGAAGAATATCAGCGTGGACCACATGTTGATCTTGTGAAAGACGCATTCATACCTCTGTTGATGTTCAAAAGAGATTCACATGTGGCAGTGATTGCCACGCGTGTGTGTGTGTGTGTGTGTGTGTGTGTGTGTGTGTGTGTGTGTGTGATGGCTCGCGGGGCACAAAGACACCCATTTACACCGATCACTACATTCACACGCTGAAGCCGTTCCATCCTCTCCATCATCACAGATGGGACGTACAAATACTTCATTACTGTACTTGAGTAATTGATCCCCCAACCAACATGCTGACACGGATCATTTTAAGAAGCAACACTTTTGAGTAAGGGTGGGATGACTCGATTCAATTCAGATTTTTGGGTCTGTGATTCGAATTCGGAATTGATTTTCCATTCAAAATGATTTGATTGACATTGATTTCGGTTCCAATCTATGGATGTGCCACAAAAAACACAACCACTATTCTGTAGCTAGCTATAAATTTTATAGCTTTTACAGGATAAAATAAATAAATAAAATTGATTTGAGGACATTTGATATCGATTCTGAATCATAGTAAAATAATCACTTTCTTGGGCACACCTCTACTTTTGAGTACATGACCTGTCTTGTGGAATTGTGCTTAAGTTGATCAGATTGTTAATCATTTAGCAGTCATCATTGCTTAAAAAGACGGGCAACTTTTGTTTTCTTCTAAGTGAGAAGAAACTGTCAAACTGTGGCATGAATGCGACGCAGTGGGAAATGGAGGTATTCCTAACGTTTGTGCCGGCGCACCCAAGAAAAAACGCACCAGAGCAAAAAAGATTGTCTCGAACCTTGCATAATGTGAAATTGAAGTTACATTCATTAAAGATCATGTTTACATCAATGTTTTGATGAAAGGGACGTGCCTTATTTTTGTAGAAGTTGATGCAAGATAATGCTGGGAAAAAAAACGTCCTGAAATGAAATTGTTTTCAAAGCTTGTCCTGTCTGCAAGTCACCGCGGGAGTTTTTTGTGACAAGGGAAAAACAACAAAGTGCTGGCGTGAAAGTGGGTCGGGCTCACGACTCGAGATGCCGAAGTCTGCCCTCCATGTCGGTTATCGCCAAGAATGCCGACAGTCTATTTGTTTGCAAGCCTCCAGTACTTTTCAGCTTACAACGAAGACCCCCCCCCAACCAAAAGCCTAAAACAACAAACGGATACGCGATGAGGGACCACAAAATGTAGAAATGTGTTTTGGAGGCTTACGAGACTGGCGACGGGAAAATTCTGCTCAATGACGTTGCAAAATGAGAAATGTCAAACTTGACTGGACTCAGTGACATTTCTGCAGAAATTGCGTGGGAATGCTGGAAGCTGAATGCTAATAGCTGAATGCTAATATCTGAATGCTAATAGCTGAATGCTGGAAGCTGAATGCTAATAGCTGAATGCTAATAGCTGAATGCTTATGAAGGACATTGAAAGATCAATTATGTGTAAATGACACATTTTTAATTGTAGTTAAATGAATAAATGTCTAACTCAGAGAAATTATAATCCATTTTCTGATAGGATAGTCAGTTGGTATTGCACCATCGAATGTACTAAAATGACAAATGTAAAGTTGAACATGATGCGTAAGCAATGTCATGTAAACATGCGGACTCTTTTGGACGCCACCTTCTTTCTTTGAGCTCTTTGGGCGACCCGTCACCCAGCGCTTGAGCACCTCTCTCATTCAATCCAAAGAAGAGGTTTGGCTGGGTGAAGAAATCACGCAGTGAAAAGCAACTACCAGGTGGGGGTGACCGTCAAGCGCAGTCAGGGGTGAGAGAAAAGTGCCGCTTTGCAAACAAGGATCAGCCTGACACAGCAATGGTGCTGAGAAAAAAAAGAAAAAAGAAAAAAAACGCTCCAAAACGCCGACCCACTACATTTATCCAAAACAAACAAGCAGGGCCACCCAAATTTTTCAATTAGAGCCATGGGAGGGAGGCAGGAAACGGGACATGTTCCAACCCTTTCCCCCAACGTACACACACTCGCTTTAGCATACAAGCGCGCGCGCGCGCGCGCACACACACACACACACAGCTAAGCACGGCTGGATGATTTTTTCTTTATTTCTTTTTGGGAAGTAATCTTAATCGGTTTGATACTGAAATCATGAATAAACTTGATTATTCATTCATACTTTAAATATACAGTAACTTAAAAGAACAATCAGAAAATTAATTAGAAGTACAACTAATATATTAACGTTTTATATATATGGAATTACCCTTATATTAAAAAATAAAGAATACAAAGAAAATAGTTGCAATTTAACATGATCAATACAACTTGATGATCACAGATTAGGAAGACTATATCAGTATTGTTATATTTCCTGTCTGTAATGTGTTATTACAGTGTGTGAACATTCATGACTTGAAAGTAAATCTCCCAGTAACTTATGATGCTAATGTTTGCTAGCTCATGAAGGGGGTTTTCCATTGACTGGAAGCAATAAGCCAGCAATTGTTCATTTTTCCTACAAACCATACACAATGACTTGCCAAAAATAACATCTTAATTGCCAAACCTTGACGAAATTATGCAGCAGCATCACTATTAGTTATTATAATTATTATTACTTTGTAGTAGTAGTATTCGTAGTCGTAAAGTTTATACTTACATCTATAACGTTGACATTAGAAGTTTTTTTGTTATTATTATTTAGATATGCTACGATAGTTCAATAAAAAAACATCCATCCATTCTCTGTACCGCTTGTCCTCAGGGTGGGGACATAAATAATAAAATATTATGAAAGAGGATTCACCTCCGTGAAAAGCAAAGGACTTCACTCCATCAATATTAGAACCAGAAACACTAAAGACTCCAAAGTGTTGGTCGATGGCTTCAAATTCGAGATAGAAGCGCATCTGCATTGTTGACATTTCTGAATGCTAAATCTACGGTAGCAATTGAACTCGTCTCAACGCGGAAAATATATAATTACCTAATAGTGTTTCGTGTTACCTCAATACGACGTAAAATGTGGTCTGTCATGCAGCATTCGGATAATGGCATTGTTTTATTTGACATTATACAAGAAACATTGAACTCACTGTGAGGATCGCAGCCGAGCTGTCGTTTCCTGTTGTCTGGGCTCACTTCCGGATATCCGTTTTTAGGCAAGGCACAGATTTCAGAATAAAGTTAACAAATTAAAATACTGTGACTCGGCGTGTCGTACGGTTTCTAATTGCGTGCAGGCAAAGCCGTGACAAGGTCGAGGACAAATAATAATGTGGGGGGGGGAGGGGGGGAATCTGACGAAGACTGACGGGGATATTTGTAAAATTGCATTTATATTTACATTCATTTTACTTTCATAGTACTACTCCCTCTACAGACAAGATATAAACCGAACGTTTGCATCAGTCGAATAAAAAGTAGTAAATAAAGTTGACAGCTAACAAACTGTGCAATAATAAACAAACTTCTATGAACAAATTACGTAAGCCCTGAAGTGCAAAACAAAAAAAACCTCAACACTGAACTGAAGAAAAAAAAAACTGAACACTTCAGCAAATCAAACGCATTATAAAAAAAAAAAACACAAAAAAACAACTGTTCCCCCTTTTTAAAAGATTTTCATCCATTAAGTAAAAAAAATCACAATGCAAATTTTGGTCAGGGTATGATTTATTTTAGGCTGAACTGTATGTGGTCCTTGGTGTAGGTATCTGTGTTGAAATGTGTCGTCTTATCATGTCATTGTGGTTATCCGGGAAGATTTCCATCAATGTTTAATTGAAAGGAATCACAAATAAATATTGCAAGAACATTTATCATGTGCACTTCTGCTTTGAGGAGCATGCAGACTGTTGTTTCTCCCACTGAAGATGACATTTGAGTGGAAGCGTTGCCTCTTTCAGCAATTCTCTTTTCACGGTGCATCATTGAGGTATTTCCACATGTTCTGGGAAATGCGCAGCATCATTGCAAATGCAACAGAGACCACCCAGGCACACGAGAACGTTGATACCATTACATTTATCTCACCAAATTGTGCAGGGCAGAGAGAATTTCGATAAGGCAAGGCCCACTCCCCTGGGAAGTCAAAATGTCCAATTAGACAGGCTACACTTACAATTGTGGGCCCAAACTGGAACTCTGGACTTTGTACGGATGTTGATGCTATTCAGATGCTGTTTGTCTACATAAACAACCACTTAAAGCAACGAAGCTTGATGATTTGATCTAAGTCTCAGTGGTGTAGGTCTGACCAGAGATGGCAAATCCAGTTCCAGAAAGTAAAAACCCAGCCACAGTTTGGCTTTAGCCTCAGGTGCTAGCCAGCTAGCTCCCTAGCAGGTAAAGAAGCACCCAGGCCGCTAGCACCTGAGGCTAAAGCCAAACTGTGGCAGGGTTTTTACTTTCTGGAACTGGATTTGCCATCTCTGCTTGGGTATTTGTCCAATATGAAGATATAAATAAAGGATAGCTAGCTCCCTAGCAGGTAAAGAAGCACCCAGGGAGCTAGCTAGGGAGCTAGCTAGCTAGCACCCGGGGCTAAAGCCAAACTGTGGCAGGGTTTTTACTTTTTTTGACCTGGATTTTCAAGTCAATAGCACTACGTTTATTTTCCCTTTATATTTCATTTTTTGCACCCGAAACAGCTAATCCGATACAAACAGACACACACGCCCAAGTTCAAATGTTTCTCCTAAAATCTTTACACAATTGCTACATTTAGCACCAGAAATGGAAACGCATGCAGATTCTAATAATAGAAGGCGCTTTCTGAACAGGTGTCGGAGGTGTGCGCCTGGTGGACGGCGATGGCGCCTTGATCCTTTCTCTGACCCCCTAACGCTCCGTAATCCACATCCCGTAAGGGCACACGCTGCGTTGGCACCATATTGCTCATCCCTGAAGCCTATTGTTCATTGTTTGTCTTCTCCAGTTTGTTCCCATGGGCCCCCGGCCAGTGAGAGGAAAAGGTCACTGTAAATATTGCACTGAAGTCCTCCCTCCCTCCCATCCAGCTCCTGAAGATGGAACAGGCGACCAGTGGGTGAGCACTTCCTTCCTGCGCGGGGCATTTCGACTACCGCACATCAAACAAGTACGAATCCCTCAATGTCAAAGATCATTGTGGTGAGATCATATGCTGAGTGTTGACATTACAATAACCTGGGCAGGTCTCCGTTCTTTGGGAGTTCTTTTGGGTAACACAATAACTTTCTGTGGTGCAACCAAATTTGGATTAGGATGTTTTTACATTAATAGCCTGCTAGGTTCGAATCATTCTATATTCATCAAAGTCATACAGGTTTCTAAAATTGATTTCTCTGCGAAATTTATCTGGTTGAATTCTTCATGAATCGTTACTATGACTAGCGCTTCTCATGCTACCTGCAAGCGATTTGTGAGTGTTTGTTCCTTATAGCCCAAAATGATTTGTTACATTTTCATCCTGGCACTGTCGGAAGGATTAGATCAGACTCAGTATGTAATAAAGAAAGTAAATAAAATGTAAAAAGACTGTCAAAGTGTAAATAAAGAAACAAACACATTATTAAAAAAAAAAAAAAGAGAGAGAGAGAAGAACTAATTTCCAGTGTTTGAATTGTGGCAGGAATCTCAAACTAGAGGGGGGAAAAAAATGTAAAAGTGTGCAAGACTGCGTATCCGCATAATCAATTAATAAATATACAAGCTGTGTAATTTCGGTGAGCCGATACTCGCCGGTATTATGACAAGATGGAAGAACCCTGAAGCTGTGAAAAGAGGTGGATGTGAAAGGATTGAAAGGGGCATTTTCCCAAATATGTCGAGGCCTTTACCACCCAGGTTAAGACAACATGTTCTATGGCCTCTCATAACACCATTCCTTTCCCCCTTCAGGCCAGACAACAGGCTACTGTGTATCAAGAGGCGCGGAGCCTCTTCATTGGGGAGAAACACTCTGGGAAAAGTCGTTCAAAGATCCAAAAGGGTGGCAACACATTTTTCCCACCCAAAAAAAAGAAGAGAAAAAAATGCTTGGCAAATCCTTGCCAATGTCGTATTCAACACACAACTCGTGTACTTCATTTGCTTAGCACTAAACTGGTGTCTTGTGAATTTTAAATTGAAAACATTTCATCCTTTAGTTAGCCCTTTTTTTTCCTTCTGTCCAAACGATAATCCAAACGGCAAATCATATGTATCTGACGGAGGAACATTTATTGATGTATTTAGAGGCCAACACTTCTCTACCTGCCAACCTTTCTTAACAAGGACTTTCTTTCAGCACTGAAACGAACCAGAAGAGGGCGCCCAAGATTGTCATATGTGAACTTGCATCACCACATTGAAAGAGCAAGACCAACATTAGATACAATATTACAACCTTTATGTCATTGTAACAAGGTTTTACTTTTTAAAACTGCCTTCCTTGGGAAAGCATGGAAGTGAATTTTCACATATTTCTTTGCTTTGCAAACAAGGGCAGACATTTAAATTATCTTTACATAAATCTAATACTCAGTATGGTGACCTACACATTTATATAACATAAACAAACAAAAAAAACACGCTTAAATAATCTCCAGGGTGTAACAAAAGACCTTCCCAATTGTTTCTAAAACCTCAGGGACTCATAAAGGTATACCTGCATGGCCGCATGTCTTTTGACATGAAACAGGTCCTGATCCCGAAGAAGGCAAATGCTATTTTGAATAGTCCGAATCATCCGTGCTAAATGAGTTTGAGCTTTTGACCTCAGGACGCCGGGTTGAGGCATCCAGACAAAAAGTTGTCATTGATCCCAAGCGCAATTGATTTACTGAACGGCGACGAGCTCTTCCGTTGCTCATGTTATTCATGACTATTATTTGCATGTTGCACTTTCTGCCTTAACTGATCATAATTGTCTGTTTATTTAATTAGCTCTGGACTGAATATGTTAGCAATCATGTGGACAAGTAGGATGTTTCCTTTTATTTTGTTGCTTTTAACAATTTTTTTTTTTTTAATTTATGTCATGTTATGATGTCATTGTGTGCCTTGTCCATTTTGTGCTCCTGATGCAACATGATCTTGATTCTGAAAATTCATTCTGAAATGAACCAACAATGACCAAAAGTCAACTTGCTTCACGGTCTTGTAAAACGGTTAAATAACTGTAAACTGTAAAGACAAGCAATGGGCGAATACTGATACCAGGCAGGCCTACAGAGTCTTTCCAGTAAGATGCCATATTGGCATCGGGTTGATCCCGGGCCTTATTTCAAGGTATCAGTACTCGCTGGGCCATTTTACAATCATTAATTAGAAATCAGAATTTAGAACAATAAAAAACAACAACTATTAATTCCGTGCTATTTTGGGATGTATCGGTCATTGGTGACCCCAACGTGAGATTGTCGGAACACGACAGTGCACTTGCGATGCCGTCCCAGACAATTGCGGAGACGCACGCCGTTAAACAATTGAGACTCAGCGAAAGGTGGGCATCGTCACTGACATGAATCGACGGTTAACCAAAGTGTCCGTCCACCTCTCAGATATTGACTGGAGATGAGAAGAGAAAGCTCACAATTTAGCCAAAAGTGCCTTTATCAGATCTGGAGATCGATTTTTAGTTTTAGATACTTCTTTAGTCTGGAAAAAAAAAAAGAACAAGGAAAAGATATAATATTGCATCTCTTAAAATGAATGTTATAATTGATACGGACCCCAATCGGGATTTTTACATTTGTGCCGTCTTTTTATGGAAACTTGGTTACATAAGTATTTGAATAAACAAAGTGTGACGCATTCTTGAAGATTTCTGACAAATTCAAGGCAAATTGTGACAGTGAGTTTACTTGTTCAGAAATGACACATTCAAAGAAGTCACCTGGAAATGATGGCCTCACACTAGAATTTTATATTTGTTTTGGGATATAATACAAGATATTTTGATTCTTGTGACCAAAAAAGGAAGTGCCCACCTCTGGACTGAAGATGTCTGGTAACATAATGTGGCTGCTCAAAGTACAAATTTCAGCATTTTTTTTTTGTTGGGGGGGGGGGGGGGTCCATCCATCCATCCATCCATCCATCCATACACTAAGGTCATAGAATCATGCATCTTTGAATGGACATAATAGGGGACATGCAGTTGCGAATGTATGTTGTCACAAATATGTGTGTGTGTGTGCAGAGGTGAAGCTGAGCGCGTGTTTATCGTGAAAAGAGCGCAAAAGAAAAGAGGAAGCTAAACACAGGCTGCTCTTTGAAGTAGCGCTGACTGTATGCTATTGCCGACATGCTATTGAACCCACACAAACACAACGCAGAGTCGGCCCCCGTCACCTGCGTGCTCACCTGAATGATGAATGCACTGTTTTGTCCTACGTTTGTCGCACCGTCGTCACGTGGAGCTGATAGATGACGCAATTAAAATACGAGATTTGCTCTGCTGATGAGCTCGTGTGGAAGACAGGAAGGAAAAGAGCTTGGTGGGGGGCGGGGTGGGGGGCTTCGTCACGCAGGGAGACCTGTCGGATTGTTGGCGGGGAGCAGAGTGAGCAGCGGTGCAAATTGAGGTCACTTTCAGCCGAGCAGCACTTTAGCTTTGATCCTCGGGCTGAACTGGATGAAAGACATCCTGCTTTCCGAGCGGGCGGAGGCCTCACTTTTTGACCGGATCGAGAAAAAAAAAGGCCCGATACTGAACAATCTGTCAACTTGTGAAAACATTATCTCGTACTCTCTTTTTACCCATTTGCGTCTTGGCTCAGGATAGATTCTAAGACCCCACCCCCTAAATTGACTCCCTTTCTTCTGCCACTTTTGACAATGGCCGCCGACGGGGTCAAGTTCTTTCCTAATGTGAACTTTCATTCTCCAATAAAAACCACGTCAGTCACCCAAAGCATGAAGTCATCTGTTGACATGCGTAGTTTTGTTCTGCACGTAAAAGCTTCAGACCTCGTAAAAGTAACTCATTTATATTTATATGATGAATATATATTTGCTGTCAGTTTGTCAAGAAATAGAATGCAAAACTATCAGAAATAAACTCGGCAGAAATGATTTTGGAGGGGTTTGGTAAAGGCCTACAGCATAGCAGCCCCCCCCCCCCCAAAAGAAAAAGAGTTGCAGTTTGGCAACTGCAGGGGTTTGCAGGGGTTTCCCTGCTTTGTCATTCTGCAACAGCATTTTTCAAAGGGACGAACACATGACACGTTACTCCCCCCATTTTTGAAACGTAAGCATAAACTATTAGCCAGATCTGAAATAAACCCAATTTCAATCCCTTAAATTGTGTGTCAAGGCCAAATGTAAATAACTGCAAATGCAAGCTAAATAAACTGTTGATCTCTTGTCTCATATTCATCTATTGATGTCAAACAATGTTGTCAGATTACAGCAAAAAAAAAAAAAAATCAATTTGCCTCAATTTGGAGATGAGTCCATTGCTGTAATTCAGTCAATATAAATAAATATATGAAATAGGTTTGAAAAGTTCTATATTGCAGTTGATGGAAATTGTGGAAGGTCTGTCAGCGGAAGGATTGGATTTCAGGCGGATCGCCGTGACACTGATATGCTGCACACATCGCGTCAACAACGTGAGTGTGCTTTTGTCGTTCGCCATCTCAGCCCGAGGCCGACCACAGCAAGTCCACCCACAGCTTGCTTTTCAAGCCACGTCCTATTTATCATTCTCTAAACAATTTCGGGTCTTCGATGAACTCAACGCACGTCGCTGGGATGTAGAAAGATGCAAAATGCAACTGAAAAGGATTGATTGGACGTCAGACTTTTAACGAGAGTCTTTTGCCGATGTTTTGTACGCCCGAGAAGGAAAAACGTCATCGTTTGACACGCCGCAGATGAACAAATCCAATTTGACTCCTCAATGACTGTTTACTACTTATTTAAGATTTGATTTTGCAGCGTAAACAAAGCGTGTGACCTCGAGTTGTCTTTTGTCACGGTCGCATCAGAAAGCCAACCGATCATTATGTCCCAGTCGCCACAAAGTCAAGGGACACCTTTGGGAAAAAGTTGTTTGGTGACGATACTTTGGAATTCCTGTGGGACGGCGCTAAAGTGCCTCATGTCATTCAGTGTTCCTGATACGTTGACATGAATCACGTCGCCATCTGAGATGTTGTTTTTATGTAATATTCATGTAACAGACACCACAACAGTCATTTACACGTTCCCATGAAGGGCTGCCGATGTTGGGAAAAGTCTCCCGAGAGTGTCTGAATATTACGTAACTGTCACAACTCCGAGCCTCCGCCTGGAAGAAAACATGTTTTCAATGAATCGTTTTTCGTAAATGCTATCAGGCTCCTCCTCCTCCCTTAAACCGTGACAGGCCTAACGTGTCTTATGTCCTACCTGATGTTTTAAGATGATGGTGTCGCGCACGTTCATCTGAATTTGGCGAGTCACAAAGAATTCACAAAGGTTTCGTTTGACAAGTATCACTTACCGTATTTCAGATGAAGGACATCGGGTCCCATTCACAGTTTTCAAGAAACAGCAATTTACGTTTTCTTCAGAACATTTCAAAGATTACTTCGGAAAAAAGACAATCGTGCAAAGCAATTGTTCTTTGTGCTGTCTATGATTGTGCGGTTGTAAAGAGTTTTAAATACTTTTCTATTTACATTCAAATGTACTGCAAAGTCATTCGAACCTATTGATAAAGTCGTTTGAATGTAAAACGTAAGCTAAATGCTAAAAACATGACATTTTTTCCCATAATGCCACAGGGTATTGACTAAGCCTTATGAGAAAAATGTGTTTTTAGCATTTAGCCTAAGTTTGACTCACTTCTCACTTCACGCCGAATAGGTTGCCATGGTTTCGCAGCACGTTTGAACGACATTGCCCAGTCAAAGGGACGGACTCCCCCTTGGCAGCTTGGAACTTGGAATCTTAATGTCGTTTCCTTCCATCGACCCCCACCAGAGTTGAACCATCTGAACTTTGAAGGCCCGAGGCGAGACGACGGCCTCGCTGTCAATTCCTCGTCTGTCATTCGGAGATTTTCACACCGCGAAAGCCTGCTGACACACGTCATAACGCAAACATGTAAACCGCCCTGATGAGCAGTACGAGCGCTTCTCACGGTTCACCTGCAGGACAGGAGAACCGTGAACTTGTGGGCCTTGTGGATCGGGACACTTTGGTTTGCGCTTCGCCTTGCAATGGCTTGAGACAAAGGCTGGCAGGTATGGAGGACCGAAACGGCCAAACGTCTAAAGAAAGACATGACTAAATAAAAAAATGAAAGTGACAATAAAAATGGATATAAAAAAATATTATTCAAAATGTAAATACAAAAAAATAAATATAAATAAAAACAAAAAAATATGTATATATCCCTAAATAAATAAATACAAGTTAAAAAAAATACCAATATAAAAAACGAGATTCAAAAAAATAAAAATAAAAATGAAAATAAATGCCCAAATAAATAAAAAAATAAATATATAAATAGAATTAAATATCAATGGATAAATAAAAACGCGCTGCTCTCACATTTATTTATTTCATGCTACACACGCTTCGAAATGTTATTCAAATGAGGGGGCGGTCCTAAGCATGTCGATGCTTCTAATACAATATAATTGTTTTTATTTCCATTTATATTTATTTTTGTATTCAATTTTTGAATTTTTTTGATTTTATTTTCACTTTTATTGATTGATTGATTCATTTAGTCATGTATTTATTTGCAATTGTGTTGGTCCTCCACAGGCAGGAACATACAAACGCTTATTTGAAGGGAATCCTTATGCTCATTATGAGCACAAGAGGGCTGGCTTTTGTTGTTGCTGCTGGAAGAAGGTGCAAGTGTTTATGTTGAATATCATTGCATGTGAAAAAGGATAGTTTGTGCAGATAAACACCTTTCAGTTGTTTTCTCTCTGACACGTGTAATAGAGGCACACAAGCCGGCTGCATTGTGGCGCGTGTGACAAGCTGCTTGCCACTCAAGAAGCCGTCTCTATTGTTGGAGCTCATAATTCCATGCAAGAAGCATTCACGGGGATGTCTCGCACCCCGATTATGTTCTCTCTCTACCGACGCATTCAAAGTACAGACAGTCAGTGCAAATCAGACCCGCGTCACATGAAACACGGTTACAGCGACCCTTGCGGCTAATCCTTCCTCCCAATGTTCTCCTCTCAAGACCCAGGTTGGGATTAAAGCGGCGAGCTATCGACGTGTGCAGCGCGTGTTCAAAGAAAGCGCAATTAACATAGAGAGCGACAGCAGCCGCACTCTTTTGTGAGCGCTCGGATGCTGCTTCTGCGTAAACAAAAGTCACAAGGACGGCGAGCAGCCAAACATCGCCGGGAAACTCCAAAAGGTACGCAACCTCCGATGGATTAAAATGACAAAGGCGTGAAAGTTGCTCGATGATGTCACTGCCGTCATCCGCTCGCTTAAGTCCTTCTTGACGCTTGGAATCGGAAAAAAAAGCCATTCAAGTTTTCGCTTTGCTCAAAGTGACAACGTGCATCGACGACACAAATCAACTCGGAATCGACCGATTGTCAACCGGCCCGATTATTGGCGCCGATATTCAGCAGTTTGACGAATATCGGCATCGGCCAGTTTGAAGAGAGGGATCCAATTGTAAAAAGTGTTAACTTCTGGAAACTAATTACTGGGGATTCAAATATCCAGAGATTTTTCAAATCTGCGCAAAAAAAGCGTGAATAATGATGAGTGCGTTGATTTGTTTTGCGCTGTTGAACTGTCAACCGAGATAACATTTTGCATTATATATCTTTGTATAGACATATGTAGTGTACATACACGTGTACAAACACATATCAAATATGTGTTTTGTGTAGATCTAACCGTTTCCATTTGATTTGAAGATACATGCATGTGAGAAAACCAGTTTTTTCTGTTTATGGCCTGCCAAGGATGGACCAGATGAAAACAGGATCGGCTAATTGCTTTATTGCTACACTAACCAGTCGAATTCACAAGCTGTTTGCCAAGTACAAATATCAACACGATGAGCCGTGTTTATTTTGTCATTTTCACAAGAACATGAATGCTGCATCCATTTAGTTTATCTGGGCTAATAAAGGTAATGGCAAAGTTAAATCAATAATGACTGAGTGTTGTAAATCTAACCGTGACTTCGAGACACTGATGTGCTCATAATCAATACAAATACCGAATCATATCTCAAACGGATTCATTCAAAACTGTATGGACTTCCTCTGTGTTATCATTTTAAATTGATGTTGCAAGTGCGTGACTGTTGTAAAAATGTGTTCACTTTTTTTTTTTTTACTTCGGCAGTCGAACAACATTAGAGTGTTATAGAATTTTGAATGGTATTTTTCTCTGGATAATTATGTTTTATTGTAGTTAATCCTTAACATATTTCATCTTTTTTATTTTGATTACATTAGAAAAATCAATTATTGGTATGAAATGTTTAAATTGTGATACATTTCCAGCCATATTGGCCAGCGCTCGAGTTTGCAATTGAGAGAAAAATCGAATCAAATAAAAAAAAAAACACGAGTGAATGCCACTAAAAAGTTTCCAGCTTTCAAAGAGTCCACCTGACATGCTGCGGAACATCGACATCTCGTCTCTTCTTCCTCAAACTTTCTGTACATCGATGACCCGCACGGCACGCGACGGAATACGCGAGGCCGGGAACACCAAAAACATCCAAAGTTTGCTGCTTCGAGTGCGAGCAAGCTTTGGTTTACATTGAAATGAAAGCCGAGGAATGAGAAACTGCTGTTTACCTTTGACCTTTCCTCCATTTCCATCTGCACTCACGGAAAAACTTCATCCAAGCAATCATCAAATGCAATTTTCTATCAAATGAAAAGAAAACAGATTGGTTTCACTTTTATTTGCATTCAAAATGCGACTTCGTGTGCGTAATAAAGTGTTTTGTACAACAGTCCAGTTTGGACGGATGTCTTTGTTTAACTTTACGCTAGATTCGGTTGTTTACACTTTGTTTAGGTTTAAGATTTCCCGTAATGTTTCCATGTGGCAGCGTGCTGGCGTGCTGGTTATTAGCACACGCTGGAGAAGGGAGCAATTGACACAGGGGAGGGCTTCAAGCTAGCTTCAAGCTAGCATCGAGCTAGCATCAAGCTAGCACATACATATATATATATACAGTATATATATATGTTAATGCTTGCTTTAGTTCACTGCTGAGTTGATGTATTTGACATTGGGCATATTGTTAGCCTACTACGCGGTCTTTGCGTGCGTTGTTTAACATCAGGCACGTTGTTGAACAGCTGGGGGGGGTCCGTGCCAGTATTTACAGAAGTAGTCGCGTGCGATCATCTCCTTCCTAATTCTGCTGTAGTCTGTAGTTTTGTCATGTTTTTCTTTGCTGCCACTGGCACTGTTGTCTTTCTTTGGGCCCACGGCCAAGAAAATTGGCGTGGAAAAATCCAAATGCACTCGCAAGTATGGAGCACGTCCGGGAATAGTCACGATTTGACTGGAAATGAGCAGTGCATCGTCTCAACTATCGCAACGTGAGCAATCGGCTTCGCTCTCGCTCGGCTTCGCCCGGCTCGGCTTGGCTCGGCTTCGCTCGGCTACCCGTTTTCAAGGTACGTTCGGCTTAGCTTGCTACGCTTGGGTGTTCAAACTCCGAGGCATTTCTTACTCCGATTTTTTGGTTGCAGTTTGAATTGTACGAGTTCCGAGATGTTCAAACTCTGAGGTTCCACTGTGTGTATATATATATATATATATATATATATATATATATATATATATATATATACCATACATACACGCACACACTCGCTGAAAGGTAGGCATTCGTAAATGACGAACTTCTGGTATTTTTTATAAAATGTCATTTTTGTCGTACATCTGATTAGTAAGTACGCGGTCATATTGTGGCCCCTCCTGTATTTAAGTTGCCCATCGCTGCTCTATGGCATAATATGATTTCAAGGACTCCATCTGTAATGACACATGCAACAAAACAAACTAAAAGGAAATGAAAAAAACACTCTGTGTGTTATTGAATGTGGCAACGGCAGCGCTGCTACCTTAGAAACAAAACAACACCGTGTTGTGCCGTGTCGTGTCGTGCAACGCTAGCAAGGGATCACCTTTTCCAAAATCATCAAACACTTTCCAAGCTAAAAATAGAAGTTGGCTTTGTGGAAAGTGCGCATGTTGAGCAAACACACCTGAAACCCGCCCAGCATACACGACCCGACAACCGCAGAAAATGTTTGCAAGACGCTTACATTTCTTACAGCGGTTTGTTCAACTTTGTCGACAAAGCGTCAACAGCAAAACACCGAGCCACCGCGTCGGTCTGTTTGATGTTCCTTCTTCTTTTTTTTAATCTTTGCCTCAATAGACGAGAGTCTGAAAGGCTGAGCGGGGATTTTTAAGAACACGGTTTTGTGGCGGTTATACCCGCGGATAACAATAAGCGTTTTACACCCGGCAGGAATTCAAAGAAGTTGAGGGGAGAAACGCGGAGACAATCGGCGGCTGTGAAAGACTTGCCGATCGCTCAATGCCAAATGGCGCCTTTTGTGCCCCGAGCTTTGATCCCAAACTTGCAGCGACCCTCTTGTTGAGTCTGTTTGCACGAATATGAAGACTTTGCATGATGCGAAAGCTGCCGAAACACACGGCGGTTGCTCACAGATTAGTTTATGTAAAACCTCAAAAAGGGCTGAAAATCACACGCGAAAACCTAATCTGAAAAAAAAAAACTAATCTGCGCACAGGAGAAGAATTTGGAGACTTCGCTCCAGTCGTGCCTGCGTACAACTTGTGTCTTTTTAATGTCTCAATATGCTGTCGATTAAAAAAAAAAAAAAAAACATATATAAAGAAGTTATAAATACATTTGAAAAGCAACATGAACGTACAAAATGTCGAACGCATTGTGTTGGAAATGTTGTTTACTGAGAAATGCAAGTAAAAGCCAAACAACCTTTCAGGGGAGACAAAGAAAGACTTTGTGTCGAGGATGTTTACTGTTTGACTTCTAAATAAATTCATACTGTATCTGATGGCGATGATTGGCAAATTGTGTTTTAGAAAGTTTTCTACAACTCGTACCAAATTTGGATAGAAGGTTCAGCCTATGCGCTCACATATCAAGATTTAAAAAAAAAAAAGACTCACGGCTCTGGCTGGGTTCTGAAGTGTTCGGTTTAGGTGAACGGTACGGGATTTTTTAATAGGTTTTAGGTGAACTAATGAATACACACACACACGCACACACATGCACATACACATACTCACCCACGTACAAAATTAAAAAATAAAATAAAAACAAAGAGAGAGCAATGATGATGACATCAAACCGGTAAAATTACCGAATGAACAATACTGAGCTCTCCAGAAAAAATTAATATATTTTTTTAAAAAAGGTCGATGTATATTAGAGCTGTCAAAATTAATCAACTAATGGACAAAAAACCAGGAGGTGAGAATTTCATAATTTATCTCTCAATTCAGCATTCCACATGCATTCAAATCTTCGCATTCAGCTTTCAGCGTTCCCACGCAATTTCTCCAGAAATTGCACTTCGTCGAGTCGAATATAAAATTGTCCAAATCCTGTGATTTCAGGCAGCATATCAACGGTAATTGTTCACTGATTTTTGTAGTCATTCATGAAAGAATACTTATTTATTTATTATTTGCAAACATCTGTTTTTAGTTTAATAAACAATGACTGAATCGGTAACATAGCACAACATCAACCCCCCCCCCCCCCTTTTTTTTTTAAATCACTCTACGGGTACGAACGGAGGTGGCAACAAATCCACGTCCATAAAGTCCAAACCCCGCCACATTTTGGCTTCGCCCCCGAGCGTCTGTTTGAATTAAACGGCGAACGCGGGGCTGAGCGTCCCCTCGCCTCTCGCTGGCTTGCTTTTCACCGTGTGAGTTCGCAGCGACCGGTCGATGGCAGCAGCTCCCAGCGTCGCTTGCTGCACAACATTTAAGCGGGTTCGAAAAAAGACAGAACTGCCGCGCGCTGCAGCGCAGGTGAGCCACTCTTTCGCCTGCGGAGCCCCTCAAACGCATCCCACTTTTTCACCGGCATCCCGACGGCCGCGCTAAATACTTTGGCTAATGCTAGCACTATTGCTATCAACAGTTTGAAACACGGAGACACTTTGCGCTATTTTCGGGTGGCGACGGACTTGAACAGGACGCCAAGTGTGACTTTGCCATCCGTTCCCGACGCCAATTAGCTGGTGCCAACAAATGTATTGATTTATTTTTGGTGATTTGAAGCGCGCCGCACCTTGTCCCGCCCGCCACATGCTTTCGTACCCGCCTGTGCCAACTACATTGACTATACTGTAAAGCGCAATCGCAGCGCCGGAAAAAAATGCTCAACCCTGGTTTGGTGTTTATGTGCCATCAGCCAACATGTCTGCGGTGTGGGCACGTTTCAATTCATATGATGAACCCTCAACTGCGCTTTATGTATCCTACGTATGTTTATAAATACGTTTATCACACCCGTTGTTATCAAAACTGCGACCATCGTCCTTCCCCATATGATGACTTTTCTCTCGTGGCGGCCTCGTCGCCGATCACTCACTTCATGTCCGCTTGATTCTGCATTTGAGTTCTCCTGCCTTTGCCGCGCGCCTCACGACGCGTGGCTAATCAAGTCTAAGGTAAGACAGACGCTAATGGTACGAGAACGGCTGCTGAGGCCGACGCGAGTGATGCGAGGGCGTCGACCGCCAACGTGTCTCGAGCGCATTCGAGCAGCTGATTGAGCAATCACAGGATTATTGTCTTATTGTCTTATTGCACGCGTAGCGCAGCCAAACGTTCCTTTGCCATTTACGACCACGCCCACTACACGCCTCGTCAAAAGAATTCTTTGCAATGAACGACATCTCACCATCTTTTGTACTCAACAAACACACAAAGCAACCGACCAAACGTCAACCGCAAGGAACACTTTGAAAAACATCTTGAATGAAGAACAGTCCAGTTGCGGATCAATTATTGATTTTGTCTCTCGTCTTGTGTGTCCTTCCGTTCGGGCTTAGAGGATCGATAAACATCTCGTGCGTTGGCACAAATGTTGCCGATTTTGGGCAGCATCTCGTAATTCTCGTTTGGATGGAAATTTTGCAAAAACGTTTTTCTCTGCCAGCTTTGCCCGCTCGTTCCGGCGAACTGTCCTGCTGAGGCTCAACTCTTCTCATTTTCCTTTTCGCATATCAAGTCCCAGGAATTGAAGTTGTTTCCTCTGAATTATCTGTGTTTGGAACCTCCACATTCGAATGAAATGTGCGTATTTGTTGATCAAAGCGTATCCCCGCGGCTTGGATGTTGCTTCGGGTTTTGGCGTTTTGAGTCCAGACTTGGACTCGGTACTGCAGGAGCGACCACACGAAGGCTTTGAATAGACGGAGTTTTAAAGTTGATTGCCAGCTTTCGATGCAAGAAGATTTTTCTCATCTTAGTGAATGCATCTTTGGCAAATCTTCCTTTCGACCATCTGCTGAGATTGTGCTTCCGAAGTAACCAAACCAAGAAAGTTGCTCCATGATTTTGTTGCCTGAGGTAAGGGTGAATTTGGCGTCTGGTGAAGATTTGGGGACACGCATCATCTTTGTCTTTTTTAGTTGATGTTCAAGTTCTTTCAAAGACACGTTGGTCTCCTTCCTTTGACGTCGTTAGAAATGCCGTGTCAGCGGCGTAGCGGCTATTGTTTATTTGTGTTCCGTTGACAACAATGCCTTCAGGAATGTCGAGACTTCGGAGAACACGTTCACTTGGAAATTGAAGAAGTCTGGCCACATTCCACAACCTTGTAAAATTCTGTCCCACTTGATTACCATTTGGTTAAGACGAATTGCTGCTGTCGGGTTTAGGTCACGATCTCAGATTATTCTTAGAGCTTTGTCAACAATTCCGATAACTTGAGTAGCTAATTGTTCAATTCACTCAATTGTTGACTGCATTCCGCCAGCTTTTGAGGTCGCAGTGATACAAATCCAAGGTCATAATTAGCATGACATGAACATTTAGCTGACGTTGACCTCGGATGACCTGACGTGTGTGCTTGGCGGTTTAGCAAAGTGCGCGGAAGCAAACGTGACCAAAAACAATCCAACGTGACAACGTGCCGACTTGTGCGGCAGGAACCGGAGCAGCTCATGGAAGTCGACCAGAGGGTGCGACACTCGCATCTTTGCTTGGTCACCTCAGTGGCCTTCGGACGGGAAAAAAAAAAGGGCTCGATGTTGTGCTGTTACTTCTGACATCAAGGCTGTTGTTACAGCTTGGCCAACCTCCCCCCTCTCACCCCCCCCCTTCCTTTCTCTGTGGACCCAAAAAGTCAACCCCCCCCCCCCCCCCCGCTGAGTTTCTCATGCTACGAATAACATGTTTGCACACATACTCATGCTTGCACGCATGTATGCTGATGAACGCAAAAGACGGCGAGGAGGTCCGAGATGCCGTGCGACCCGACCCGCCTCCGACAGTTTTTTCTGCCGTAATTCGGATGACTTATCTTATCGGCTCATCAGGATGGTGGAAAACAAAATAAACACACACAGCAACTCTAACGCACGCACTTTTGGTATGCGCGTCCAGTGAGGTGTGAACGCGTTCCCTTGATCAGGAATTCGTTTGTTATTTTGGTTCTGTGCCGGTTAGCGAGGAAATAATGATTTTGCCATGAAATGTGGATCAGTTAGAGATCTGTTTGCTAATTGCTGCATTCTTATAATACGAATAAACGGGCAAATTCCGACTGTATATATATATATATATATATATATATATATATACAGTAAAAGATGCACTTGGTTGCCAATGTGACTTTATGTGACAAAACGTGCTTGTGCAGCGTCAGACGAGGGTCCAGAGTTGACAGTCGTGAGGAATGTCCGCCTCTGCATACCCGTTTCCCAACGTACGTCAGACGGAACCGCTCGTGTCGTGCTGTCTCTGTTGCCCTTGACTTACGCTGCTCCACAACGTCCACTTTCTCACAAGTGCGTCAATAGGATACACGGAATCTCCAAACTTGTGTTTGCTCGGTGACCTAACAACAACTGACTTACCACATAAACAATTTCAATCTACACTCGTAGCCCTTACTATCGCTAAAAAAACAATTCTTGTTAACTGGAAAAATAAACAAACTCTGAATATCGACCAATGGTCTAACCTCCTCATAAATCACATTTTAATGGAAAAAATATCTGCCTCAAATAAAAACCAAATATCAAAATTTATAGAAACATGGTCTACGTATATAGAATTTTTTAACCTAATTCCGGTTACTTAATTCTGTCTGTTAGCGAGAGCCACCACATCGTGATAACTTACATTGATGTTTCTGCATCTGGCAATTTATTATTATATTATATTATTAGTATGGGATTTTTTTTAATGGGCTTTAGGTGAACTGATGAATACACACACGCTCGCACGCACGCACGCACACACATGCACATACACATACTCACCCACATACAAAAAAAAAAATATATATATATATATATATATGTGTGTATATGTATATATATATGTATATATATTTAAAAAAAAAAAAACATTTATTAAATTTTTTTTAATTGATTTGTTTGTTTGTTTTTTAAAAAAAAGGAGAGCAATGATGATGTCAAATCGAATGAACAATACTGAGCTTTCCTGGAAAAAAATAAAAAAAAAATAAAAAAATAAAATAAATAGGATACACGGAAATGAGACAACCCAAAAGCATTGAGAAGCCGTTACACCTTTGGGAACTCCAACAACATCTTGTGGTATAAAAACAAGTTGAATTTTGGTGGCAAAAGGTGTTGGACGGTATTGAAGAGACGAATGAATGTCTCACAGTCAGCAAATGTTAACGGTCAAAAATCCCCAAATTCTTTGTGTCTACTTCGTCCCAATGCCTCCCTTTAAGACGCCTGCTAAATAAGCCCACAAGAGGCTGTGAAAATGTGCTCATTCTCAAAAGCCTCTCTAAGACAAAATGGAGCAAATTGAAAGGGCCAATCGTAACAACGTGTGCAGCCGTCGGTTGATCGATACGATCGGGTTGGCCCTAAAAAAAACCCTAAGTTTTGCAATGGAGCTCTCTTAAAGCGGCCCAAAATGCATCCTTAAGAGTCACTAGCGAATGCCATCAAATGGCCAGCCAAGATCATCTCCACTCTAAAATTTGGATGTTGCCTGGACACGAACATAATGAGTTTCTCTCAAAAGTGCAACTGCTGCGATGACATCTTAACCCAAAATCAAGACCGCCCGCAACTCACAACTTTCCCACGTTGGCTACTGAGAACCGTCCACAACTAATCAAGGCACTATCGATCGTTACGGTTATCAATCGCGAGCAATTCAAGCGTGGCCGCAATGCCTGACGTTGAACCGCCGTCAAAGGTGCGAACGAGGAGAAACCACATCCATCGCGGTTGACTCGATCTTTTTGGGTTGGCGTCACAAGCTCAATGACTACCAGGAGTGGTTGGACGATACCATCGCTAAAAACGCATTTGTACATTAGTCACGATGCAAAGAAACGATTCAATTGTGTTCAAAGGCCTTTCGGGTCGAACGGAGGAAAACTTCAGGAATAAACCCGTGGAAGTGGGGACATTTCTGGAACGGGCTCAAAAGGCCAACACCGATAACATCTCGTCATATCTTTTAGTATCACGGTTTGGCATAGATGGGCAAACATTTATCACGGTCAGAGGCGTCGAACCCGAGTCCAGAAAGTCAAAATGCTAAATGAGCTCCTTTACCTGCTGGTTGAGTAGAAGCAGCTGAAATTGTTGTAAGCGGTTGATTGTCCGCGGGCCTGTTGGGAGAAAAGTCTGAAATGCAATTCTCCGCAAGGAAAAGGCGCCGCAAATCACAGCGTTGTGACGCAATGACGTAGCTGACAAGAATGCGGGGTATGCACCTCAGCCACCCTCTGAAGATCAGGTGTGAGTGCACCTGGGGGGCAGTTGAGGTCACTTTGAGGAGCGTGTCACTCACGGCCGCGGGCTGCCCTTCAGCCGTCCGCCGCTTCAGATTGACCGACCATCGGAAGCCGACGCCCAAACTGCAGGGCTGGAATCTCTTCCATCGACACGTACGCAACCGACACGCGATTGCCGTGCGCTTGCGTGCGCGGACGATCTTAAAGATCGGGCGAATTCCCGAAGGACTTGACCCCAAAATAATACACAAAAATGCAACGTTTGCGCTCTCTCGCGTATCGGATATACAGAAGCGTAGCACGTATCCGTGAATGCGCATTGATGTGAATTCCAGGTTTAGAAAGTTTAAACCCTTCCAAAGTTGTGCTTGTTCTTAACCGGCAGGTAAACGAGGTCATAACGAGAAGCACCTGTGGCTAAAAGCCAAAATCTGTCAGAGTTTTTAACTTTCTTGACCTGGTTTTCCCGTCTCTGCTAATCTTTAATCTAAAACTTTATTCCTGGTGGCCCCAATGAAGAACGGATTATGGGCATAACTTCCTGTGAGGCATTTTTGACTTGCGGTTTCCTCCAGTGGTTCATTTCAATGTTTTTTGTTTGTGTTTCCAAATCATTATCAGCCTCTTGTGGCATGTAAACGTGCTTGATCCGAGGCTTGGCGTCGTTGCGCACTTGTCGCAAGGTGGGCATCGTCAAAAGCGTCAAAATTGCCGATTAACGGATGTGGTCAGCTCTGCAAACTGGATTATTGGCTGTGACGTGTTCTTCGTGAGCAAAGTCACCGATAGGCGGCGGAAGTCCATCCTCAACATTGAAAATGGTGCGCGGGAGAGATGCTAGTTTTCATTTAGCATTAAACTGTCATTTGAAAGGACCGGAAACACATCATGAGTCATTAAAAGCTCAGCAGCTGGAAGTGTTTCTTTCAAAAGCTATTTATTGAAGACGAACAATCAATAGGCCTCGCATACGGGAAAAAAATGCTTGGCGGGATTCTCTCTTTATTCTCAGAATTAGTACTTTAAAGTAAGAATTCTGACTTTGTGACGTAGAGCTAAGAATTGTGGCAGGAAGTCGGAAAGTCATAATTCTGAGAATTAAGTCAGAATTTTCACTTTAAAGTCAGAATCCCGCCAACCGTTTTTTTTTCCTATTTACTGGCCCGATGGACTTTTTTTTTTTAAAAATTGTTCTTGTGTGTCAATGCCAATGACGTATTTTGGGGAAAGCCGGTCGTGCAGCCATCTTTTTCATGAAACAAGCTCAGCTGCTTTGGACGAGCAGGAGCAGGAAGGGTTAGGGTTAGGGTTAGGGTTAGGGTTAGGGTTAGGGTTGGGGTTAGGGTTAGGGTTAGGGTTAGGGTTAGGGTTAGGGTTAGGGTTACCCAAGAAGGAGTCTTGAAGTCTAAACTGCAATTATGAGCTTTGCGTTGTTTTTCAGTTCGCTTGCACGTCTGACAAAAACAACACCAGCGCTGCGACGTCCTCCTTTCTCTCCACACCTGCATGAAGAACGGCAGATCTGATTCACTCATCTGGGAATTACATGCGCAGCTGAAATCCAATCACAAGGTCTAAATTTAGAGGCAAAGAAAAAAGACTTTTGTTCTGGCCATGTAGGGAACCCCCAGCGCTCGGTGATCCCAGCGCCACTGATATCTGTCAAAACAACATTTCTGAAGAACTGGTTTTTAATTGCACCCCCCAAGACAAACACGCACATGCCAAACCTCAACAGCTCAACATACACGCAATGGCATTCTCTCAACAATGACTCACGGCCATTACCTGAGCTATTAAGGCTTGTGAAACACTACCTGGGTAACCCGCAAAGTCGTACACCGACACTCACTGTTTACTCATATTTCAGGCTAAGCCTTCTTTCAGACAAACACGGATCAACAGCGAATGGCGCAAATATCTTTGGGTATTCATGACAACAAGTAATTCGTCACACTCACTGTACGTGAAGTATCCCGGTGCACGCACGCACACACACACACGCACCCCTGGCAATCGCGCAGGTCAGAACGATAAGCTGCAAGATAGGAGCCGCACCAGCACAACTCGGGGTCAACGTTACTCACAAAACGTGCTGGACCTGCGATAAGGGGAGGCCGCCAAAGCTGCAGTTTGCTACAATCCTATCCAAACACGGCACAAAGGTGTGCGGTGTCTGCTATTGTTGCCGTGATCCCTCACCTGTCTTGAAGATAAGGAATGCAAGAAAGCATTTTTCCATGCAGCCGTTGTGGTGCGGCTCGGCGATGAGAGACGCCCGTGTCTCCGTGTGTCAACTATAAAGTGTAAACAGGTGCAAGACCCGTCTTGCAGTCAGAGTCAGGATCAAGAAGCATATTAAGCTGTCACTTAAATACACATTTCAAGACCGGTGACCTTTACATTTAGTGAGTGTACTACGTGCTGCTTGCTGTATACACCTCTGGGTGTCAACGTTGTGTCAACAGTTTTGGGGAAGAAAAATACAATTTTATATATATATATATATATATATATATATATATATATATATATATATATATATATATGTGTGTACACTTATATATCGTGTATATATCGTGTATAAATATATACACACCGTATATATATATATATATATATTTATACACGATATATACGAGTATATATATATATATATATATATATATATATATATATATATATATATACACATATATATCGTGTATAAATATATATATATATATATATATATATATATATATATATATATATTTATACACGTATATATCATGTATATATCGTGTATAAATATATACACACCGTATATATATATATATATATATATATATATACACGGTGTGTATATATATATATATATACACGATATATACGAGTATATATATATATATATATATATATATATATATACACATATACGATATATATGGTGTATATATATATATATATATATATATATATATACACGGTGTGTGTGTGTATATATATATATATATATATATATATATATATATATATATATATATATATATATATATATACACACGTATATATCGTGTCTATATCATGTATAAATATATATAAATATATATATATATATATATATATATATATATATATATATATATATATATATTTATACACGTATATATCGTGTATATATCGTGTATAAATATATACACACCGTATATATATATATATATATATACGGTGTGTATATATATATATATATATTTATACACGATATATATACGGTGTGTATATATATATATATATTTATACACGATATATATGAGTATATATATATATATATACGTATATATCGTGTCTATATTGTGTATAAATATATACACACCATATATATATATATATATATATATATATATATATATATATATATTTATACACGATATAGACACGATATATACGTGTATATATATCTATATATATACATATACGGTATATATATATATATATATATATATATATATATATATATATATATATTTATACACGATATTTACGTATATATATATATATATATATATGTATATATATATATATATATATATATATATATATACACGTATATATCGTGTATATATATATTTATAATTTTGTACTAATTAATTGCATAATATTCCGTAATTAATTGCGATTAATCGCATTTATCACTTTTGCTTCTACTCTTTTTTTTACAAAGCTTGTAACAGATATTTACTTGAGTAAAAACATGGAATTAATGTAAACTCATCAAACTGAAAGTATTTGTAGAATTAAAGACTTTTCTTACAGCCTCTTTGATCCTTGAACAGAATTCTCCTCTGTATACTCTAAAAGCCACGATAAAAAGAAAAGTTTTGTTAACATTTGTGATTGTGCTGGGATGTGAACAATGAGATGTGGGAGTTTACTGTGTAAATATTTTGCATATAAACTTGTAAAGTAATGCACATGGGCATGTTTGACTCTTGGCAAGGTATACATTATTTATTTTCCTTTCGTGGTTTGGAGCAGATCTGACAAAAGGCGTTTTCATTGTCATTGTTATTTTTTGGTGGAAATTCTTTTCCAAACCTCAACTGCTAATTTGTGTTTGGACATGTTTGCAGTGAAATTGATGGGCCTTTCCCCCTTTTTCGGGTGCACCGGCAATCATTTGAAAAGCAGAAAGCTGCAAATATGCGATCGTCATAACTTTTATGCGTACCGTCGGCGGGCGATGGCGATGGCGTGTGGTGGCTGAGCAGGAGGCCTTTGGAAAGGCGGCCCCGTTTGCTCTCACACATGGACCACCTGGGTGATCTGTTTATGGAAGTCATCCTCGCTTCTGGCCCTGAGCACGTTTAAGCTATTCATGCCTCTTTTGTTTACACAAGGACAATTTCTAATGTCGACTGCACGAGCGCGCCGGAGATTAGAAACAGAGCAGCTCGTTGAGCGTCGCAACGCTCGCAGTCCAGGAAAAAGTCGGAGAGAATGAAGCCGGCCGGTGTCGTGGATTTATGGGACCCTGGTGTCGAAATGATTCTGGGCTGGGAGAGAAATCTCCTCAATCCGGAAATGTCCGATTGTGAGCTTCAACTGCAAAATGGCAGCAGGTATTGCAGTTCGTGCCAAAGATTTTCCACTGGTGGCTTTTCAAGGGCGTCGTCGTGCACGGTTGTGAAAAGTCTTTTTCAGTTAACCCAAACAGTCTATAGTAACAGTGATATTATCTACCTGAGCATGCGGGGCCCACCTGCAAGGCTGCAACAGCGACGGGGAAATGTTTTACCTCGTCTGCACGAATGGCCCTGGAGCGTGTGTGTGCGCGCGTGCGTGTGCGTGTGCGTGCGCGCGTGTGCGTGCGTGCGGTAGGGGAGGGCTTGGATGGGGGGGTGTTCAGTGAGGGGAGGTTGAATTTGGGCAAACTTTACAAGCTAACACGCATGTCGCTGTTTGGGCAGGTTGAGCTGACAGATTTGCTGACTTTTCATGAGCTACTTTTTCTTTGCATACTGTAATTATTCCGACGTACGGAAAACGCCGCACGCGAGTGTTGCCTTCCAGACGGATTGTTTGCATTCACGCCTGCCCAAAGAGTCGCGCTGTCGGATCAATTGATCTTCTCACAATGGATTTGGAGAGAAAATTCACTTGAGGAGAGCATTTTTTACAACTCGACAAAACTGCCATTTCTGGAGAAAATGCGCGGGAATGCCGGATAGCGGAACGCTTATGAAGTCAATTGAAAAATAAATGAAGTGAACATTAAAGTGCGTCACTTGTAGTTGGATGATAACCGAATACCAATAAATCTTGAAAAGTTGCCATTTAACGTCAAACGTGTGCGAATACTGTAAGTAATGTGCTATCAGACCACACATTCCCGGGCAGGCGGGAATTTGTATGCACGTTGAAACTTCCGAAGTATAATATGGGAGTTGTTGCACGGCAAAATCCCGTGGAGAATAAAATGTTATCATTTGAATCATTTGGGAATTCTTCCAGCGTTCCCACAATGACTTTGAGTTGATTAAAAGGAGTGCGCTGTAACGTTAAGAAGAACGGAACTGCTTGCCAGCCATAACATGAAGTAGGATACAATTGTGGCGCCGCTTTGGCATCGCTATAATGTCCTTCACTTTCCGCTGCCTCGTTATTTCGACAATGTTTTTTTGGGGGTTTTTTTGCGTAATGTATGTATTTTTTGTTTAAATGGGCGTGGCAAATTAATGATCAAATATTAGCCCACTGGTTGACTAGCGTTGAGGCTAGTCCTGGAAACAGGCCACCCCCGGTTCGAACCCAGTGCCAAGCGGTTCTTTACTGCGTGTCATACCTTCTCTCTCTCCCGTTTCCCGTCTACTCTTCAGCTCAACTGTAATCCACAAAACAAAAATCCTGATTTGCAGATTTCGGATCAGATGGCGTGACGTCAGCGGAACCTGCGTTTGGCTTAGCACGAGTGGACTTTTTTTTTTTTGCACATTTCACTGCGCCAAAAATGAGTTTGACTCTTTTTTTCCTGAAGAAACAAATGTGAAGTGATGTTGTTAAAGGCTAAAGTCAACAAATGCAAACGCATTGAAATAAGTTGGGAAGGCTCAAATCCAACATGTTTGCTGTTTGTTTGCGTTCTGTGGTTTTGTTCCCGCGGATCGATGCTACGGCGGAAGGCAACGCGTCTTACAATACAGCTGGAGGAAACGTCTTTACAATTCAACATCCGATTGTTAATGATATGAATTATCAGCGAATCAATATCTAATCGCACAAGTGCAAACAGCAACGCACGCACGCAAGCTTCGGTTTCTAATTACTCTTGCGGCCAAAGCGGGTACGATCGGTAAACAATACTTTTGTCTTTAAAAGGAAAAGATAGCCGGAGTATCTTCTTACGTGAGTTCATTTCTTATGATGAAAGCGTAACTATGGCGATAGTCAAAATAAACTTTGAAGGACGGATTGTGGCGCTGAAGTGAGCCTGCAACAAATACGACAATTTGACAAAACTATCGCCGATTACGATGGGCCAAAAGATGACATGTAAGTGACAGACGAGTTTTATGAGGCAGTAAGTTGTTTGTTGGGCTTTTGCGGTGCGACTCCTTGGTAACTGCTGCCAATGGGAGCTATATTTGCAGGTAAAGGCCCCGGGGTCGTGTGCTCCGCCTTTCAATCAAAGGTTCAGACGGAGCAAAAATAGCGCACGGGAGCCCCGCGGTAGGCTGACAAGGCCAGCAAAGCATCTCGTGCAAACCGCTATGCGTGAGTAGAGTGTTTGGATCCGATTTCAAGTTTAGACAGAAACCGGCTGAATGGCTGCCAGGTAAACAGCGCGGCGCAGGTACTGATTTGGCCCCGCCTTCACCCACACAAAAACAGCCTGCGGGCCTCCTGAACGCAGATCGGGATCCTTCCTATCGGCCGCCACCAGAAAAGCCAGCTGGCCTCGGCCGACATCAATCATTGCTGCTTTTTTCTTCTCCATCCTCGCCATTCCGCCCAAACAAGGTCCACGCCTTGCGGCACGCCGTGCCGAGGGGGCCTCGCGTGTCAGCAGATGAAATGGGCCGTGGTGTCACACGGATCCCGGGTTGCCCGCATGCCACAGCCTCGGTCAAAGGCGTGCAAAACAGCAAGGTTTGATTTTCCACGTCAACGTTTTACAAAACCGCTACAAGAGCGAGACTGAGTTCTGGAAAAAATGGCGTGGGAACGCTGAATGCTCATTTGAAGGCATGCGGAATGCTTATGACGTCAGTTGAAAGATAAATGATGGGGAAATGGCAACTTAGCAAATGAATTTTATTTCAAATTAACTCTTTGACTGCCAGACGTTTTCAGAAAAGGGATGCCGTGGGTGCCAGCCGATTTTAAGCATTTTGACTGATCTTTCAAGGTCCATAGAAAATTATGTGTTTGGACTATGGAAACACACATACTACCAAATGAAAGATTGGACTCTCATCTTTCATCAGAAAAAAAAAGTTTGTTTCTACCTTATTCCGTTTTTCAGTAATCAACAATAGAAAATAGTTAGTTTCACCTCTGTTTTGAAACAAACGTCTTTTAACGTCTTTGGCACTCCTCCATAGGATTTTACTAAACGTTATTTAACGTTTTTGGCAGTCAAATTAAGGAAGAAAACATAAGGAAGGTGGATTTGTAAAAATGAAAACAGCTCCAAACTATGCTTCGATAAGCGAGGGGGCACAGTCTGGGTTTGGAAAAAAAAAGAAGCCCAGATGGCCTGAGAGGACAAAGGCTTGGAGAGCTTGACACTCAACATTGTTTTATGCTGTATTATTTATGAATGTTTCATTGTGAGTGTCATTGTTTGTGTATGACTCATTTTGACTCCATATACAGAACTTTGTATGCAGTGACGGGTGTCCTTTATAAATAAAGTTGAGCCGACAGTTGACAATTGACGTCATACATGACATCTCGTGTCGAATAAAAGATTCATAACGAGCTAACAATCATGCGGCCGTGCCCCCGTAGAACTTTTTTAAATATAAGGACGAGAAAAACTTCGAGTATGATTTGTGTCTTTTTGGATGTGCTGAGTTTCATGTTGTGCTCGTGTTGCACGTCAGCTCTTCTTTGATTGTCGTTAGTAACAGTCTTGTTGCCTTTGCATGTTTATGTCTTTCTATTTTTTTCCTCTGTTGGTATGGAAAGGTGTGCTCACCTCAGGTAAGAATGCAACAGAACTTAAAATAGAAACAAGCGCTTGCCAAGTGACTGCAGGATAGTCTGTACTCTTTTTTTTTTTTTTTTTTTTCATGAGCAGATTTCCTTTACGTTATTGACATGCGAGAAAGGTCGCGGCGCAGCAGGACACTCGTCAAATTGCACTTTTTGACAAAAAAAGAAAAAAAAAACCTTCCCGTCATGGTTGTTTGAGATTTACCACGCGCAACAGTTGTTATTCACGTGCAACGGTTGTTATTCACGTGCAACAGTTGTTATTCACGTGCAACAGTTGTTATTCACGTGCCTTCTTGCGGAAACACAATTGTAACTTTTTGGTTCTGACTGTTTAGATGTCGCTTTGATTATCGGAACGTTTGTTTTTTTTACGCCGCACAAAAGTACGATTCTGGCAGGCTGACATTTTTTGGGGGACTACGGCATGTCCGTTCGGACGTATTTAAATACGTTTCAGCGCGTAACGTATTCGCAAGTACGTTTGAACATATTTAAAAACGTTCCAACATACTTACAAGTATGTTGGAAAAATACCTGCAAGCTAAATGCTAAAAACTTCATTCAGCATATTTTTTTTTCCGCCGGAAAACAACAGAAATCATGCGCTGCAGACATAATAATGAATTTAAATAAGATATTGTACATATATATATGAATAAACAATGTTTACTTAGCTAATTTTTGAACATATTGGTATCTCTTTGACTGCCAAAAACGTACAGCTTAGTAAATGAATTTTATTTCAAATTAAAGTATATTTCCATTCAGCTATCGTTGAGTACATGTCAAGCCTCATCTCGCGCAGGAGAGAAAAAGTTCAGGGGAAACATTTTCAATGTCAGTCCCATTGAAAATTAACTCTTTGACTGCCAAAAACGTTAAATAACGTTTAGTAAAATCCAATGGAGGAGTGCCAAAGACGTTAAAAGACGTTTGTTTCAAAACAGAGGTGAAACTAACCATTTTCTATTGTTGATTACTGAAAAACGGAATAAGGTAGAAACAAACTTTTTTTTTCTGATGAACGAAGAGAGTCCAATCTTTCATTTGGTAGTATGTGTGTTTCCATAGTCCAAACACATAATTTTCTATGGACCTTGAAAGATCAGTCAAAATGCTTAAAATCGGCTGGCACCCTTTTCTGAAAACGTCTGGCAGTCAAAGAGTTAAGATGCAAAATGCAAACAAAAAAAGTTGTCTCTTTGTGTACAAGATGTTTACTCCGCGTCGGCAGTTCTTTGGCTTGCCAAATAAGGTCTCGTTTCCTGTGTGTGAAGTCGTGTTTTTTTTGAGGAAATCTTAATAATAAATAGCAATCATGAACTGTGGTTCAAAAACACGTTCACAGACAGACAAAAAGGTTCATCGGGTCCAAATCCTACGTTGAGTTCACATTTGCTGAAAATACGCACGAGTCCATCAACTTTGGTTCATTGTTAGGGTTAGGGTTAGGCTAACCCTTGTTTGGCTTAGGGTTAGGGTTAGGGTTAGGGTTAGTTTGTTTGGCTCCAACACATGCCGGCAGCTTCCATTTTGACGAAGCGCCTTCACGCACATCGGGTCAGACGGACGCACACACATGTACGTCCGTCCCCCAAAATGCAAGGAATGCATGCGGTTGCCGAGGTTGCCAAGCAGACACTTGATGAACTCGAGCGCCTGACGCGTCCCAAACAGGCCCGTCTAGCGTTTGTCAAAGCGCAAATCTGCTGCGGGGAATCTTGGGAATGTCAACCACGCGCGGACCTCTCGTTGCCGTCGTTGCCTGCCGTGCTCGCACACACTTTGCACTTTGTTTATACAAAGACATGCGGGTTGGACACTCAAAGAGAAGAAAGAAAAGCAATCGGGCCGAGATGCAGGTAAGAAGTCGTCCCCAGACACGCAGACAAGAGCTAGCGTGTGAGCGCAAACCGCCACAAAGGCGCGGTTATTTTTGGAGCACTGAAGGATTTACCCGATGAATTTGCATGGCTGGAATTCCACCCGTGTCAACACTTTGACAAGTTGTCTTCTCCTGTTCACAGGAGACACCTTAAATGTCAATAGACAAGCCAATACAACAACCGGCCAACTTTCGCAAACGCTTGCTCGCTAGTTATATAAGCCGGCTGCGCCGTTGTGAGAGCGAATCTGACTTCTTCTGAACTCCTTGACTTTGCAATGGCACCAAATTTCATGACTTCACCGTCTTCTCTGATTTCAATGTTGAAATACATATTTTTTTTTTTTAAGAGAGAAAGAAACACAGGTGTGTTAGCATTCACGCCATTGACCTCCAACACAGGTGTGTGTGTGTGTGTGTGTGTCTTGGCAGAACACCTGAAATCAAATACAAGCTCATCACACCAAGTACACGCAAGCACTCCCGACTCCTGCACAAGTCTTGCATGTCTCATGAGTGTTATACGCTGGATGGATCTTATTAACGCCATAAAAAGGTCATATTGGCTCTCAAACCGAAACCAAAATTTTTGCCGCATTTAGTTTCATTTAGCATCCTGAAGACGAATCTAGCATGAATTTCCCCGTGCACACGTTCATTTGGAAAATTTGGACAGAATGACTTGAAATGTCCATTTCGGCGCTGAAGAAAACGCATTCAACATCTCAATTTAGTGTTTGATGTTTTTGCTTTCTTGCTAATTGAATTGTTCGCCACAAAAGTTTGTTGCACAGACGACAAGTCGAGCGGAGGACGTTCAAACCTTTTTTCTTTTCAGCACCAAATGAAATTGTCCGTTTCGCTGAACTCAAGCAGGTTACAGATCAAGATTCCAATGAGGAAGTCGTGTATTGTTTTGTTTTTAATAAAAAACAAAGCTCAGCCAAATGTCACTGTCAACTTGCCACGCGGATGCTGAACATCGTTGATGTGCTGCCAAGTGAATAATGATGTGACTTCGTTTTCAATCGTTATCAAATTCCGTCATTGGCGGACGACAACAAGCCGTGTAGTACGTTTGAATGTCAGATCAGATCTTTTGCAATGTTTTTAACATGATTTAAAAAGCTCACAGCCCTTGATTATTATTTATATTACAAACCCTTAAAAAATTATAATAATTTAATTAAAAAGGCTGGGGGCGAATGAAAGCACATTTTCCGCAATAGACAGGGAGAATGGGGGGATAAGGGTGGTGTGTGGGGGGGGGGGGGCTGATTCCAGGAAGAAGAAAAAAAGTAAAAATACCAAATATAAAAAAAAATAGTTGTTAAAAAAAAAGAAAGAAAAAAAAATCTGTAAATATATATCAACTGTAGTTTGAAGTTGTAATATCACCATTCAACAATAGATGGCAAACATGGCTTTGTGCACGATATGCTCGTATATGTCCTATATGATTTTCTGTGGATTGGGGGGGAGGGGGGGGGGTTACAGCATGTGCTCATTTTGTTGTTTGCTTTTGACCTTTGTTGTTGATTAGCATAGTGGATTTTATATATATATATGCATTGACAATTCTGAAAAAAAGAAATGAGAGCACATATTTTGTCTCATTTTTGTCATGCAATTTGTGACCCCATAGTAACAATGGAGACATTTGGACCCCTCCGGCATTGAAGTTGCCCCTCCATGGCCCATGTAATGTAGGCTATTGTATAACGTTAATTCTGTATGGAAGCTCGTGGTTTTCACTGTACATTTTAATGTTTTTTTTTTTTAAATTGAAGTGTATGGAGCTGAGACAGGCAGGCGGATAAGTCAGCTTGTTTTCCGCCGGTGGCGTGACACGGTAGCGTCCAATTGTAAACATTGCATATCACTCCATCGTTCCGTGCACTCGCTGCTAGCTCCGCCCCTGGGCCGTCCCTTGCGGGCCACGATATGAATAGCAACCCCGGCGTGTCTCCCGAGACAGACGAGACCTGTTCCAGGCGCTCCAGTCGCGCGCGCCCACGCACGCACCAACGCACGCACGCACGCCCGCCCGCCAGCCTCCATTCATCCACCTGCTCCCGCTGCCAGAATGAAACTGGAAGTTTTCTCTGCGCTGCGCTTCGCTCACAAGCCGCTCGAGTTGTCCGCGGACGCGGGGCTGCCCTCGCCTCTGTCCGGGGACGAACTGGGCTCGGACGGGGACTGCGCGGCCAACAGTCCGCCGCCCGCCACGCCGGACCCCGGCAAGGGCAAGCCATACACGCGCAGACCCAAGCCCCCCTACTCGTACATCGCCCTCATCGCCATGGCCATCCGCGGGTCCGCCAGCGGCCGCCTCACCTTGGCCGAGATCAACGACTACCTGATGAAGAAGTTCCCCTTCTTCCGCGGCGCCTACACCGGCTGGAGGAATTCGGTGCGCCACAACCTGTCGCTCAACGACTGCTTCCTCAAAGTTCTGCGCGACCCGTCCAGACCTTGGGGCAAGGACAACTACTGGATGCTCAACCCCCACAGCGAGTACACGTTCGCCGACGGGGTGTTCCGCCGCAGGAGGAAGCGCATCGCCAAGAGGTCCCCCAAGGAGCAGGAGCTGCAGGTCGCCGACGTCACGGGGGGGGAGGACGACGGCCGCCGCCGCCGCCCCCCGGCCCCCGAGGAGAGGGTGGGGCCGGGCGCCAAGTTCTCCAGCCCCTTCGCCATCGACAGCATCCTCGGCAGACCCTTCAAACGCCGGGAGGACGAGCGCGCGCGCGGCGGACACGCGCGCGGCCTCTTCTGGCAGCTGCCCTACTATCAACTCCATCACAACTACCTGCAGCACGAGGCGGCGTGCGGCAGCGCGGAGGCCGGGGGGGACCCCCTCTCGTACCTCCATCACAAAGCCCGACTCGAGGCCGCCCCCGTGCACGCGCTCAAGACGCCCCCGAAGGCGGCCATGAGCTTTCTTATAGACTCGCTCCTCTCATAAGGACCCTCAAAATGTGCACTTTTGCTGTCTTCTCTCAGCGAGACCGTCACGTGACGTCATCGCTCAACTTGCAATGCCGTTGTGGACGATCGAGGTTCTCCCGGGACATTTCACTGGCGTGCGCGTGCGTGTCACGGGGAGAAGTGTTTGTTTTCATGGTTCGTTTGGTGGTTCTGCTGTGCGCGCGCGCGCGTGTGTGTGTGTGTGTGTGTGTGAGACGGTGAAAAATAAAAGAATTGATGTATTTATATATCTGCTGTGTTGAGAAAATGTTGTCCAAGAATTGACTGAGCTGCAGCACAATGACCAAAAACTCGTCGTGGGAGCACAAAATGTTTTCTGATGCATGGCGACGACTTTTGCATGTCTGCTATTTCCATGAATAAAAGAAGTTTAAAAAAAAAAAAAGAAGAGTATTCCAAAAGTCTGACTTTCTTCAAGGGCGGTGGCACACACACAATTTCACTTTCAATTTCTTCACAAAAACATTTTGACGACACGTGACAACTAGCCTAACACTGGCCTTCAAAAAAGTGGCAAATTCAGCAATGTTGTTAGAAAAAAAAAATCTAATATAAAGCCTTGTTATTGTTGTGTGTGATTTTTTTTTTTCTAAATGATGTGTGCTTTGTATTGTTACATGGGTGGCTCTAATGAACAGTTAAATTGATGATGATGGTGATTGGCTAATAATAATTCCTAATCATGATAACAATAATTAATAATAATAATACCAATTTCCCTCTAATTGTAATAGTTAACTTTATGAATTGTCATATGACGTAATCATCAAGCATTTCCGCTTGTGGCCTATTTGAACACATTCGTTTGTCTCTTTGTATAAACGAGCCAAACCATTTCAAAATTCTACCTTGAAATGGAGCAACTTGATGGAAAGATCCATAAATCGCGTTGAAAACATGAGGCAGATCGTGAATGTTTTGATGGATGAAAAACAACAAACAACAAACAAACTGAGAACCCAAATAATACTGCTGCTGTTGGCCAGGAGAGCTCAGTTGCTCTCCGCGGTCCTGAAACGCCCCCAACCTCGCAGAATTTGCACCCCAAACTCCCGAGACGACGTTTGCACAATTCGGCGTTTTTCAAATGCTCAATTTGAATTTCATTGATCATGCATTTCAAAACGCGTTGTAAGAAACACATCAAGTTAGCCTGTAGATAATACGATATTTTCGCATGAATAATAATATTAATGTTTGTTTGTTTTATCCTACAAGATGTTGAAAATGGCAACAAGCACGCTCCAGAATTTGAAATTACTCAATGCTGAAGAATTTGCAAAACGCAAGTGCTGAAATACAAAACAATAAATATGTATTGGCCTATACAAAAACATTTTTGTTGTTGTTTTTAAATCTGGATTTTCTTGCTGATGTATTTGACCTTTTTATTTTATTTACCAGTGAGTGCGTTGCAGTCATGTAAATGTAAAAAAAATATATATATATATATAATCAATAAATGATAAAAAATGAAACAGTGACCTTACTAGTTCTGGTGGCGAATTCTGCGCGACCTTCATTTTGGGTCCAACATGCAGTGCAGGTGACAGGTGCGACCTTCTTCCTGTTGCAGGGGCAATGCTGCAACCTGCAGGTGAAAGGACAGAACAACATACCTGGCGGTGAGTCACGTGACCACGACAGCCCTCTTGGATTCATTATTTGTTTAAAAAAAAAAAATGATGATCGTGAAAATCATTTCGAAGCGTCCCTCGCCTTCGAACTCGCGAGGAGTTCGAAGTAACTCGAGTTCAGCCTTACAAAAAGTCCACTTTGGACTTGCAACGTTAGAAAGCCAAATCCAAACAACTCGTCACTCCGGCAGCCAGAACCGAGTCGGGCCTCCCACAGGCGGTTCCGAAGAACCCGCCATGCAGCATCAAATAGATGCAGAAACAGAAAATACATGCGTCCAAATATTGATTGAAAATCAATCACACGTGATTGGTACAAAATTAATTTCAATACTAATATGAGTCAAAGTCATTCAATCTGATTGAAATGGAATGAATGGCTCTTTTTTTCATAAAAAGATTCCCTGAGGTCAACTCTATAAATAAATACGAGCACATCTTATCCAAACATTTCAGCCGAAACATGTCAACAATGGCAACGAGCCCACGTGATCTCCATCCACGACAGCGTTCTAAAGATAAACGTTTAAAAAAAAAGAAGAAGAAGAAAAAATCCAGTCTTCCATTTGATATTTTCAGCCTGCAACGAACTGCGGCTTGTGAAAAAAGAGCAGCTCCGCGCAGAACAAAAGCTTGTGCGTGCAGGCCGAAGCATCCTGATCTCGACGGGGGTCGCAAGTTTTGATGTCGCAGGAAATTTGGGGGGCCACCGAGCTGGAAAAATCATTTGATCCGCGCGCACATCCTTTCTTTGTGCAAAGAGCTCAAGTGATTGTTTGGAAAATCCTGCCGGTCTTATGAAATATTTTTGACAGAGCCTGGAGGCGAGCACGGGCGGTTTTTTAATGTCACACGTTAAAACACACACACACACACACACACATTGTATTGGTATTGTATATATATAAAAATACACACAGCAAAACACATGTTGGACTGATTGATTGGTTTAACCCAAATGAATAACTCACAAAACAGCAAATTGTTGTTGTTTAGTTCACCCATCTCACCCCCCCCCCCCCCAAAAAAAAAGAAAAGAAAAGAAAAAATTACAAAAAATGGGTCGCTTGTATAAAGCAAACCAAAACATTGGGTTCTTTAAAAAATAATAATAATAATAAAAAATACAAAAAGTCGGGTCAAATTGGGCTTGAATCAATTGTTCTAAAAAAAACAGCTGGGTCAAAAAGAACCCACTTATTGGTCAAAAAGGTGTGTGAAGTGATAACCCAGGAAAGAAAAAAGTAGTTGTCTTGACCCCCAAAAAACAACCCAATAGGCTGTTATTCATTTGAGCCAACTTTTGGGGTTCAATAAAAAAACAGAAAAAGTTGTGTCAGTCAATTGGTTATTTTTGAAAACTGAATCAAAGTTTTTTTTGCCTGAAGATTTTGAGTTCATCGTACTTTTTTTAAATTTTTTTTTAACTTTTCCATGATTGCAAATAAAGTTGTTCCTGCACCACATTTATTGATATTATTTTATGGGACATACACTGATGCTGTACAAGTGTGTGTGTGTGCGTGTGTGTGTGTGTGTGTGTGTGTGTGTGTGTGTGTGTGTGTGTGTTGTCTCCAGGGAGGGAGCTGTCGTAGCCCGCTAGGCTAATTTGGCTTTTCTCTCTCTAATGAACGCAAGCCCCCCCGGGAGCGCCCCTGGCCAGGGGCGGTAAGCTGACACTGGTGCACTGTGTGTGGTATTGCAGGGGGGGGGGGGCGCTTGATGGAAAAAGCCTGCTTCCACTCATGTCAAAGTCATTTATTGAGAGAACCTACCCCCCCCCCCCTTCCCCTCCCATAGTCAGCATGCAGCTCTCCATCTGATCAGCGTTTGTTTTCATTCTCCTGCAGACCATTTTGGGAGGAAATTAGGAGCAAAACACGTGATAAGAGCGCCTGTCGCTATTTGGTGAAATTATTGAAAGATGATAATATGATGCATGTGCGTTATTGGGTAAGTATGGCCCAATTAAAATCCAAGCTTGGATGTCAGGGGAACTTTGATTGTTGAATTGCGTCAAGTTTTAAGATGTGGCCACGGAGGGCGCTACACAGTGTAGGTGTGGGGGGGGGGGGCTGTGGGGGGCGGTGGGGATGCTTTAACCCCATCAGAAATCTGTGTAGCCCCAGTTAAGCCCCTGTGGTATTTCAGAAATAAAAATGGTCAGAAATAATCCAAATTGGGTCAAAAAGGAATCGACCCAACTTTTTGGGTTATTTATTTGACCCCCCCAAATTAATTGAATAACCAAAAAAGTTGCGTCGGTCCTTTTGCCCAAAATTGTTTTTTTTGTTTGTTTGTTTTTTTACCCAACTGTAGAGTGCATCACTCTAAAAACTGTTGGGTGTAAAATAACCCAACAATGGGTCAGAAATAGACCGATCCTTGGAGTCAAGAAATTGCTATTTAAGTACGAAACAATTCATAAATATTGGTCTGGTCCTTTACTTGGGTCCCCCCAAAAAGGGTCATTTTGTATAAAACAACCCATAAAGTTGGGTCAAATTGATCGGCCCATTTTTATTACTATCCATAATTTGAGCCAACTGTTTTTCGAGGGAACGTTCTCAAATTGTTTATTTTTGAGCCAACTGTTTGACCCAATGAATTGAATGATGAGGGTGGGGGCGGCTCTGCTCAAGATGTATGCGAGGCTCGTTTTGTTTGTGTTTGGTCGGCGCACATATTGGGGGGGCTTTTGGTGTTTCCTGCACTTGAGTGATTGTTGAGGCTTTCGATGGCCACCCGGCGAGTCCGCACGCTCGCCCCACTTAGCTCCACCGTGACACCCAGTGGAGGGAGCCCACCCCCACCCCCCACGCCCACCACCACCTCTAAGCCGTGGGACAATAAGAAGTCTCCGCTGGCTAATCAGCTGCCCCGCCTCTCGCTCTTCCTCTTCCTCTTCCTCTCCACTGGCCGCCGCGCGTCAAGTACGTGCGTAACGGCGGACTCGCGCGTAACTGGACTCAAGGAAGGTTTCGCTCCATTTTCATGTCACGCTCCCTGGCGACCGGCGAAGACCGCAGGATTCGTTCAACCGACCGCCCCCACCCCCCCGACCCCTTACTGATCTCCTTTCAAACATTCCGGGGCCTGTCCGGTCCCGGCCCCTGACGTCATGACGAGCGAGACCCCTCGGCAGCAACTGGATCCTCCTCCGCCTCCTCTCGGATCCAGTCCGGCGTCCGGCGTCCTGCATGCCGCCATGCTGAGCCCGCAAGCCGCCTCGGAAAGCGCGTCCGCCGCCACCAAAGCCAAGAAGAGCGGCTCGGGTTTGAGGCGGCCGGAGAAGCCTCCGTACTCTTACATCGCGCTCATCGTCATGGCGATCCAAAGCTCCCCCAGCAAGCGGCTCACCCTCAGCGAAATCTACCAGTTCCTCCAGGCCCGCTTCCCCTTCTTCAGGGGTTCCTATCAGGGCTGGAAAAACTCCGTCCGGCACAATCTGTCGCTCAATGAGTGCTTCATCAAACTGCCCAAGGGACTCGGCAGACCCGGGAAGGGCCACTATTGGACCATCGACCCCGGCAGCGAGTTTATGTTCGAGGAGGGCTCGTTTCGCCGTCGACCCAGAGGCTTCAGACGCAAGTGTCAAGCCCTCAAACCCATGTACAGGATGATGAACGGCATCGGGTTCGGCACCTCCATCCTGCCGCAGAGTTTCGACTTCCAGCCGCCGTCGGCGACGCTCGCCTGTCACGGCAACTCCTACAACTTGGACGTGATGAGCAACTCCATGAGCGCCGCGGGCTACGACGCGCTGGGACCCGCACACCACGTCCCCCACATGTCGCCGAGCCCGGGTTCCACATACATGGCCAGTTGCCCGGTGGCGTCCGGCAACGGCGACTACGGGCCGGACAGCAGCAGCAGTCCGGTGCCGTCCTCCCCGGCCGTGACGAGCGCTTTGGACGGCCACTCCCCGTACGGCAACACGTCCGCGCATTGGGCCGCCCCGGGCGCGTCGCCCTACATCAAGCAGCAGCCTTTGACCTCCAGCAGCCCCGCGTCGTCTTCTCTGCATTCCGGGATGTCTCCGTACTCCCTGGAGCAGAACTACATCCACCAAAACGCCAGGGAAAGCCACGCGAGCGACATCGCAGGTACCGAAAAAGGCAACTTCGCACCATCGTTCAATATTCGTCACATTTTGACACGCGGGGAAACTTTTGCTCCCGGCTAAACAAAACAGGCGGCCTTGCGCACATGCCACAAACGATCAAATTGCGATCAATTCAACATTTTCATTTGATGTGATCTTTATTTAGGCCTATCTCGAACATGTACCAAAAACAAAAAAGTGTTCGGTTCGAGTAGGGGCAGAAAGAAGCCAAAGCTTTTATTATTAGCATTTTTATAATCTAATGATTTTTTTTTTTTAATCATGCAAAAATAAACGGACTCAGAGTATCCTGAATTGATTATCATAATTGACCATTTATTTGGTATTCGTATTGCCTCGAGATCCAACAAGGCCTCACCATGAGGCCACCAAAGATTACATGAGTCGCCGCCGGCCGGTTCTAAAAATAGCTCATGATAGGACATTGTCATTTCCTAGGAAGGGTGTAGAAATTTTCATTTGAAAATGTAAATTTGACTTTAGAGAAATTATTTGTTACATATTATTGTATCATTTGTGTGTATAGGCTAATAAATAATAATATGTGAACATGAAAGGTTATTTAAATTTGTTATTTCAGACGTTTGTATTTAATGTCCTTAAAAAGCAACTCTTAGTTGGTGACCTCTTATGAATTTAAGCTTGCATCTGATTGGGCAAAGTTTGATAAAAGCATATTGCATGTTTTTGCGATATGGGCTAATATAATGATCACGATATTTTTTCGATATATATATATATATAGCTAGATTGGTCCCTTGTTTAATTTCAATGTCCCCGTTACAGTCCCCTGCACTCGATGTCAAAATGAACATACTGTAATTTATTTACGATTGCGTGAATGCGTTACTCCACTTCTCGCGTCGTCTTCAAGTCATTTGAAAGTGTTTTTTTCAATTCCCACTTGGCTCAATACGTCACGCTGCGGCTTATTGCGGATTTCAGCCCTGCACGTTGGAGCCTGAAAGGGTCGCAAAGGTTAAGCAAACAAAAACTGCGCAAGTCGGGACCACACCGGCGACGATTTCGACCTCCATGTATCCACAAGAGGCCTTGTTCGACTTCATGCAATATCTTTATGGGGGGGCTAAATGTTGGTGTGAACATGCAGATTAGACAAAGTCCAGTTGTGGATAAAGTCACATCTGGATGACCTTGATGCCCCCATTTCTATTTAAGACCTGAAAACTGAAATGGATGCTCTCTATTATGGGCATTCAACGCGATTTTTAACCATTTTTTCGACTGCAATTTATTAAGTTATTCAATTAAAAAAAGATTGATTGCAATGTTATTTCGATGATTGGCTCATTGAATAAAAACGTCGCCACGGGAAGGCGAGAAAGACAGAAAGGATGATTCTTTTTTTCTGGATGTGTTTGTGTGTGCAACAGCGGGGATTCCGCGTTACCAGAGCCACTGCGACAGGAAAGATTTCGTGTTCAACTTGAACGGCATCTCGTCCTTCCACCCGTCTGCCGGCACGTCCTACTATCATCATCATCACCACCACCACCATCATCTTCCTCAGGACATCAAACCGTGTGTCATGTGATGAGAGCGCTGCTGTCTTTGTGGACCTCCAAAGACAGACGCAGTCAAACTGCACGTCCGTCATCTAAAAAAAAAAAGAAGAAGAAAAAAGAAAGAAATGGCGTCAGAGGAAGAATTCAGAGAAATCATTCATATCACGATGGCTATATTCACGTGTTGCCTCTCTGTGGACCAGCTGAGCAAAAATGCATTGAAGGAAAATGAAGGAAGACACATTAGTTAGGCCTATAAAGGAAAAAAAAAAGCAGCACACTTTCTTCGTGAAAATGCTTGACAGTTGCTCGATATTATTATTATTATTATGTTTTATCCTCCACACGGATGCTGTATTATGAACTGCTACAAATATTGCACTTACTGTAACCATTGTCCAAAGAGAAGTTTCAATAAAGTTGTTAAATTGTAGATGACATATACAAGCATTTTCTTAGACACGTGTTGCATCTTTTGCGTTCAAATGATGCAACATTACACTGAGTCTATAGACCCAAAATATATATATATATATATATATATATATATATATATATATATATATATATATATATATATATATATATATATATATATATATACAAAGGCATATTTGCCTATTTATGTGAAATATTCAACAGGGCTGCATATTTCGTTATGAGGTCACAACTTTCTCCTATTTTATTTGCTTACCTCGATCAAATTCAAAGCACGTTCTCTTTTACATCCGGTTTTCTATGAATAAATTGATATTTATTAGCATATTTAAAAATAGAATGTAGGTTGATTAACTGCGTCCAGACAGTTGTAAAGACCACAACTGTGATTTTTTATTTTTTTTGCATGTCAAGTATTGCATTTTAGTAATTTTGAAGGAATCGTTTATTGCTAACAACATCATTGTACCGCAAAATCGTCATTTTCAGGAGAGCCCAAAATTGACATCTTTGACAATAGAATAGTTTTGTAAAAATAAAATAAAAATACATAATAATAATAATAATAACAAAATAAAAAAGTGAGACGGACTAATTGGAATACCAAATTGTGATTTGAGGTTCTGGCCGGACGCAGGCGATATGTAGAGATAAAACAACAGCTCGTGTGTAATGTGGAAACACATCACGGGGATATTTTCAGATGGTGGTGAAAAAAAATAAAGAAGTCAGACTTAAAGGGAGCTGACCCATATCACAATTGTGGGAGGCCGGGTAGGACTAAAAGTAGCCTATCCTAAATGAACCTACGGAGGGTTCGTTTTGCCTCTAAAAGTGTTTGGATTTTCCCCAACATTTTGATTGAAAAATAATATTTACATTCCACACAATGACTCGGCTTCATAGCATCAGGGAGATTTAACATTCTTGACCTCTGCTCGCGTCATTTCAAGCCTAGCGGAATAAGAAGCGACTGATTTTGTGGGGTGAAAAAGCGTCTCTCGTACCTTGGTGGTCTTTCTGGCTGCAGGGGACGAAGAACACACGCGTCCTGTTTTCATTTCGGCGATGGGAAACAAGGAAGAAAATGTCATTTTATATAAATGTACACAACACTAATTCATATCGGAGGAGGCTATTCCTTAATTGTTACAATAACAAAACATGAAATGATGCATTTGAGTTGAAAAGTGTTGGCTCGAATGCGTCCAGGCAGCTCAGATTCGGTATAAACTGGAGTATACCGCCATCTAGCGGCCTATTTTGTAACGACGTCACTTTGGAGCAACAACAACCTTTTTCAAAGTCATCGTGGGTACACAACATTGCTCAACAGGTTTACAAAATACAATCTATAGGCCTGAAACAAAATCAACCAGTAGGATACTTACTGCAAATTTACTGTGTCATTTTTCTATAATAATAATTTAAAAAAACAAAAACACTAATAATGCGAACATAATTTTGAAGCGCAAGAACACCAAAAACACTTACATACACGACAGGTCGTATAAACAGTACAACGTATTAAAACAGAATAAAATCTCATGTGGTTGAACAGAGAGAAATGAAAGAAGGTGGCAAAAACACTAGCAAAACAATTACTAAGTACATTTTAGTCATTACGTCATAAAACTATGTGAACATGTTCAGAAGATTTAGAAAAAACAAACAAGGACATAATCAGAAAATCGCTTAAACCAAATATTTAGCATTGACATTTTTCTTCTTCTCACTAGTAGAAAACACTGGTGCAGGCTCCGTTGCCTGTTAACTGCTCTTGGAGGCCGCCTAGTGGACGCGGGGCAATAAGCAGGCAATAACATTTGCCGTGAGCGGCCACTGAGGAGTGTCGAGAAAGAAAGAAAGAAAGAAAGAAAGAAAGAACGAAAGAACGAAAGAACGAAAGAACGAAAGAACGAAAGAACGAAAGAACGAAAGAAAGAAAGAAAGAAAGAAAGAAAGAAAGAAAGAGTAATGTAGAAATTGACAGCAATTAGACGAAACCTCACCACGGTGCGGAATGTTACGACGCCATATTGGATGTGGAACGATGCGAAATGCTGATTTAGTTTCTTTTCCACGTACATGCTATTGAGCGCGGTACGCCGGTAGCGAACCCCCAAACTGAATATGAGCTGCTTTGTCCGCAAGCAAAAATAATACTAAGTAGTGTGCTTCATCCTGTTAAAGTTCACAAGTGAGAAGATTTATCAAATTAAAATTCTGTTGCACATGCAGGCATTGCCCAAAAGATGGCGGGATTGCATTTGGTCATAGGCTACATTGTCCCTCAACTCAAAACTAATAGCACCTTGCAGCTTTTTCTTCTTCTTTCTTCTTCTTTCGGCGGTGTGGGCTGTGGGGTATGTGAAATTGGAGGACGCATGACAAGAAATGTTAACGATTATATATAAAACGACGTTTTTTTGTTTTTCACGTTGATTTATGGTAATAGCTGATCATACACATCTGCAAATGCGATGTTGTGCATGAAGTAAATAGCAGAAGTGTAAGTCTACAGTCCAGATAAAGACATGTGTGGGCCTTTACAATTGTTATAAGCGTGATTTAAGATGCGATGCAGTCGCGCCGTCGCACTTCTCGTGAATGTGGATCTCCATTTTCCATCCACGCAAGGCAAAATGACGACACGTCAGGGGCCCGCGATGCAATCATGATGCAATGTTGCCTTTTGACCACAGGGGGGCAGCCGTGTACCACACTGGGACAAAAACAACCATGGAAAAAAGCACATGGGGGACTTCCTAGCTTTACGTCTCGTTCGTAGCTGCAACGTAACATGAAACTGTACGTAAGTCGGTTCATCACTGCCTCACGGCAACGCAGTTTTAAAGTTTTAATTACAGTTTAAAGTTTTAGGAAATAAATATTAAACAATCAAAGTGAAAGTATTAATTACGGCGGTAACTGAATGTGCCCTTTGGGCGTGTAATGAAGTATATTTTCTTACGCTACGTACAGCTTTGCACTACAATCTTAAAATATTTCTACACTTATTGTGTTCTCCGGGTGCAAGCAAGCATTTGGGTGGTATTAAAAATGATAGGCTAAATGAATAAATATACACAAAATGTATACTGTGTAGGTAAGATACATATATATATTGACAGGTGTAAAGATTGAGTTTGCTAACTGATGTTAAATAAGCAAAATAAACAAAACGAGTGTTAATTTCTTTCTTTCTTTGGCCAACAACTCAATCTTCAGTCTCACGCCCATGACGGCACATTTTCTCACCCAGTTGGACCAAATCTTTTTTTTTTCTTCTTTTTAAAAAAAAAAAACATTTAGTGGCTTGGAACGCACCCCCACATGCGCTGCAGGGGTGTTGGAATGGTGCGAAGGTTTTGGTGGCACACTTCAAAATCCGTGTTTGTTCAGAGGCTCAAGCCCAGTTTGAGCCTCTGAACAAACTGCAGAGTGATAAAGAAGAAGATCACTTTGCATTATTAATTGCTAACACGTGACGATGATGAAAGTTGATTTAAATCAGGGGTCATCATGAGCCCGCATGAGCCCGCGGGCCTGTTCTAAAAAGAGCACACCAGCGATTATGACAATTGTGATTTCCATAAAATGTTGTCGTAGTGATCATTTGAAAATTAGAACAGTGTCCTAAAATGTTGTATATTTCTTGTTGTGATATATAGGTCTATTATAAGAAATCCTTAACATGGTCGCTGTCTTCTGATAAATGAATATAATAATAATAATAATTTTCCACGGTGGCTTTTCCAGAGGACGACTTGGCCCTCCAATTGGATGCCGCAGCGCACATTTGGGGAGGAGCAGCCGAGCAGCCAAAAGGGAGGAAAAGACTTGAGAGTGAAAGCACACCCCAAAAAAAATGTTTCTGGTCGTGCGTGCAGGGTGGAGTGTGCAGGCTCGATCCTCCGAGCTGACTTTGAGTTTTCCGAATGTTCCGTGCGGGGGCCCGGACAGTCTCGGCTTGACTGCGGCCTGAACCGGACCGACGCACAACGACGAGAGCCAACAGATTCGTCTTTTTTTTAAAATTTATTTTAGTGTGCAACTCATTGGACTGGTCGCTCTCATGCAGGCGCGCTACTCGGTGTCCAGCCCCAACTCGCTGGGGGTCGTGCCGTACATCGGCGGCGAGCAGAACTACTACCGGGCCGCCGGCGGGGGCTACGCCGGCATGCCGGCGCCCATGAGCATGTACGAGCAGTACCCGGCCGGCATGGGCCGCGCCTACGGGCCGTACAGCCCGCAGCCGCCGCAGCAGATGCCCAAAGACATGGTGAAGCCGCCCTACTCGTACATCGCCCTCATCACCATGGCCATCCAGAACTCGAACGAGAAGAAGATCACGCTCAACGGCATCTACCAGTTCATCATGGAGCGCTTCCCCTTCTACCGGGACAACAAGCAGGGCTGGCAGAACAGCATCCGACACAACCTGTCGCTCAACGAGTGCTTCGTCAAAGTGCCCCGCGACGACAAGAAGCCCGGCAAGGGCAGCTACTGGACCTTGGACCCGGATTCCTACAACATGTTCGAGAACGGAAGCTTCCTCAGGCGCCGGAGGAGGTTCAAGAAGAAGGACGTGCAGAAGGACAAGGACGAGCGCGAACGGACCAAGGAGGTCCGGGAGCCGGTCCAGGTCAGCTGCCAGCCGGTTCGGGTGCAGGACATCAAGACGGAGAACGGGACCTCGTGCACGCCGCCTCGAGCCGCGTCGCCGCCTCTCGACGCGGTCCCCAAGATGGAAAGTCCCGACGGCAGCGTGTCCAGCGGGAGCCCGCGCAGCGAGCAGCACCACAGCCAGAACCAGCACCAGGGTTCGACGCCGGGCTTCAGCGTGGACAACATCATCATGACGTCCCTCAGGGGTTCTCCCCAGGCCCAAGTCTCCCCGCCTCTCGTCGCCTCCTCTCGGACAGCTATGACGCTCAGCTACTCCCCCAACCTGCAGGCGTGCAACCAGAACCAGAACTCCTCCAATCCCACCTATCACTGCAACATGCAAGCCATGAGCCTGTACGCGGGGGAGCGAACCTCCGGCGGCCACCTGGCGCCGTCCAGCACCGCGGACGAGGCTTTGCCCGAGTATTGCGTCACCAGCACCGCCAACCACAACCACAACCAGAACCAGAACCAGGAGGGCCAGCACGGCCGACTGGCGTCCTGGTACGGCGACCTGAGCCATTTGAGCGCCGGATACCCGTCCCAGCAGCAGAACTTCCACTCGGTCCGGGAGATGTTCGAGTCGCAGCGGCTCGGGCTGAACGGAACCGCGCTCAATGGGAATAACAGCTGCCAGGTGGCCTTCCCGGCCACGCAGTCCATCTACAGAACCTCAGGAGCTTTTGTTTACGACTGCAGCAAGTTCTGAGAGCGGCCAAATGACACCCTTAATATATTCCTGCCGACATTATTCAGCAGTCTCAGCATGGGTCCAAAAGAATCCAATTTTAGTCCAAAATTGGACTGACCTATAGTTAATGGGTTAATTTGACCCCATTTTCCTGGGTTGTTTTCTACAAAATAACCCAATTTTAACAACCCCAAATTTACAAAAGTTTACAAATGACAAAACCCAAACTGGGTTGTTTGGATACATTTTGTGCCAAAATGACATGATTATTATTAATATTATAAATTTCAAAACAACCCACATTTTCGGGTACAAGCAGAGTTGGGTCAATTGACACAAAAGCGGGTCGGTCCAATGTGGACCCAAATTGCATCCTTTTTGAGCCAGCACTGTTTTTTTGTTTTCCATCCTGAATTCACGACAGCGATTTCGTCCAAGCGCGTAAGTTTGTTCTCTTAATTTAAAACAAAAGGACTCCAATATTTAGCGTGCTGACATTTGTAAATGATATCCTAATATATTTATTTGTGAAGAGTGATTGTTGAAAGCCAAACACGCATTTTTTTCCTCCTCATGCTGCCTTAACTCGTCTCCGTTTTTGTACAAGGGGGACTTTTGTAGCCTTAATTTTATTGAAATGTGTCATTTTGTCAACACATTTTTGAAGGCATTACATTTTTTGTTGGTTGAATAAAGTGCCATGGTTTTAATTGGACTGATTGATCAGTGCTATTTGCTTTGAAATCAGGCCTGGATGTAAACCTGTTAAAAGCAGACACAAAGAGTGTATTAAAAAAAAAGAACACTTTTGTTTGAGGATCCGATTTGAAAATCGGGCCTAAAGTCACAAATGTTGATCGGAGCCGATTCGGGCAAATGTGAGCGAGCGCGCAGAGAAGTCAACGTTGATGTCAATAAACACTTGCACGCACGCACGCACGCACGCACGCACGCAAGTTGCTGCAGGCCAGCAAAAGGCCGAGTCAGCATTTGTCAGTCGTGCAAAAGTTTCCTGAAGCTTGCGTCGCCTCACGAACAGCCACAAAGGTTTAAAATACTAAATGAAAAAGTGGTTTTGTGGATTTTTGGGGGGGAATTTGTTCTTCACTCCGCCGCACTATTTCATATTTAAAATACATAAGAATAGGCTGTTTTCAAATATCATCATGATGTCAGTTGAATTGGATGAAATGATCGTTATGATTGCGTTTCAGTCCCGAATTTTTGGATGGCTGAGTTTCAGACGTCTGCCTCAAAACACAACAAGCCGCTTCACAGATGTTCCTTCCGATTTTCCTTCCGATTTTCTCGGCTAAATCCAAACATGCGTCATTGAGATCTGCAAATGGTTTCCCCTCAGAAAAAAAACAACACGAGCAACGACGGTCGCTGAGGCCTTTGGCTGTTTATTTTTATTTTATTTCAATGTCCTTTTTAATTGCTGATTCACACACGGATCAGTTAAGTGGCTCATTCGTGGGACATTTGATTGTTTAGAGTTTTTTTTATTTTATTTTAAATGTCATCGAGAACGTAGCAAATTGTTCCTTATAACATGCAGCCATTCGTTACATTTTGGGAGCTAATACAAATGGATCTGTAGTAAATAAAAGCATACGTAGGCTACATTTATTATTCAAGTGTATAAATACTATACAAAACGGCATGTATTTAATAGTGTATTTATTTTATTGACTATAATATTAGACGGCATAAAAAAACGAAAACAAGAATGCATGAAACTCTTGCTGTGCATTAACGGAACTAAAAAGCACATAAATATTATTTGGTATGGTGTGTTGAATTTCATTTCATCTCATAAAGTGGTTGCAAAAGCACCTGATACAGATACTTAAAAAAAATATTTATCCAGTTGCTTTTATTTTGTGCAACCATTTTATATATATATTGCTTCCATTTTTTTCAGTGTACCTCCTCGAAATTGATTTTGCGATAATAACGAAATGGAAACATTTCATTTTCGTCATAATTGAATTATTTACAATGAAAAATGACAAAAAAATGTGTATTTTGCGCCACAAAAACGCCAACATGGATTTCCTGAACGTGCACCTCCAAACGTCCCTTTCTGGATGTGATGTTTGTGTTTCACCCTAAATTAATTCGAGTCTGTCTACACACGCGCGCGGGATCATAAAAGCATTTTGCATGCATTGTTGGGGGCATCGCTGCACTTCTTTTTTAATTTTTTTTTTTAGGTTTCGATCCGCTGAAGTGACGATAAGATTTGTGAGGAGGGGTTGGCGGTGGGTGGGTACGGGGGGGCATCAGCGCGACCGTTGAGGGTCTCTCGGCGCGCCCAAATCGAGTCCGGGCACATCTGCTTCTCATTTGCCGCTCCGAAAACACGAACACCCCCCCACCCCCCCACCCCACCCCCCACTCACACCCACACACGCTGTAAAATTGCCCATCTCAGCCATTCAATTGACTTTAGCTTCTGCTGGGGGGGTAATATTTAGTGGGCCCACACAGGTTGTGTAGAAAATGGATTTATGGCTAGAATAATTTAACGTCAAAGTATTTCAAATGAAGTAATTGAAATAGCTATAATATTAACATTATAACAATTATTATTATACAATATCTTTACTGTACTTTTGTATTTGATTCATTTATTTATGCATTAAATCCATATGACGGTAAATATAAAGCGGAACAAAATTCGCCCAATGAGCTTTTCGTGCGTGCTAAATGAGATATTAATTCCAAAAAGGTGATCAGAAATGCAAAACCGATCAAACACGTCTTTTAAAGTCTCTGTGAGGTTGATTGATGTGTTAATTGTTAAAAAAAAGAATGAAAGGGGAAAAAAAAGTCCGGATCCGTTACAATAAGGACATTATTTATTTTTGGGGCAAAACCTTGGACAGACGCACGCACAGACACGCACACGCACACGCACACACGCACGCACTGAATGAAGTGCATTTACTTTTGGAAATGACGACCACTTGCATGCAAACTTGATGTTTCGCCAGCATTTCACTATACGTTGTTCTTAAATAGAGCACATGGCTAAAATGGAATCATTAATTATAAAAAACTTTTAAAAAAACAAAAACAAAAACCATTTCAAGGCGATTGCTGGTCCTTCATGTTGTGTTGATGGCAATCGTGCCATGTCAAGCGTTTGGGTTTTTCTTCATCAGCTCAATGTCAGCCTCCACCATTTCTTTCACCAGCTCCTGAGCACACACAAGCCACGTGACAGGTCACGTGGCGCGACACGTCACGTTGCAAGGTCAGCTTCAATCACAAGAAGGGCAGGAGGTGCAAACGTTTTCGTGGTCAAGGGCAACGTTTGATTTTCAAAACATGAAGATGAGGTTAAAAAAATTTTTTTCCAAAAAAAGTTTATCCATATTTGGACAAAAATGATTTTTTGTTTTGTTTTGCCTGAAACCTCATCTACGACACCATCAAAAATAACATTGAATTTTACCCCTGAAATTAAATTTATTAATACATATGCAATAAAATCAGTGTTTGATTCAGTTTTTGGTGTTTTCTGGAAAAACTGAAAAAAAATGGCAGCATTATTTGACGACGGCAATCAAATCCGCATTTTAGTATTATTTGTTTGTCACTATTTAAAGTAACAAAAATCCTGAACTAATTTCAATGAGAAAAAAATATATATTATAATGATGTTTGTTTATTGAGTCACTCATGACAAGACAAGCACAATTTTTGTTTTCAAAGTTGACAATCAGCAAAACAGCTCCAAGCAAATACAACATTTGCATTTTATATATAATTTTTTAAAATGTATTGTTAGGTGCATGTATGCAAAACATGATGAAGACTACATCATAAAAAAAAAAAAAGAGAATGATGCAGAGGACTGGTGTGAAAGTGGCGGGCCGGGGGCCAGATGTGGCCCACCACATCCTTTCATGCGGCCCACAAAAGCAAATCATGTTTGCACTTGACCAAAACTTCAAATGATCACGTGCAATAAATCATGTTGAGATTTTGCAAAACGTTCATTTGTTTTGTACATAATCATGCAATTAGACGATAAAGCGTTTGGTTTCACGGCTACAACAACACAAAAGGGCCGTTGTGAGGGAAGCCCAAAGTGAAATGCGGCCCGCCACGAAAATGACTTCTGATGTGCAGCATATTTGCACACTCTAAAAAGTGCTGGGTCAAAAGTAACCCCATTTTGAACGGATCCACTTTATGGGCGAATTGGAAATGGAAAAACATGCTTGTGGCTCCGCCCACGCGAGCAGACTCACCTCAAATGTCACCTTTGGCTTCCACGCCAGCTTCTGGTGCGCTTTGCTGCTGTCGCCTTGCAGGTAATCCTGCAAGCACAAAAGGCGCAACGTCAAGAGCATCAAAGGCGCGCGTCGGCCCGACTCGGGCGGGAGACTTCGCCAGCTGGCTCGAGTGCTCGTCACGTCTTCATAAATTGTGTCCTGCTCCCCCAGTGGCAGACGGTGATGAATTGTGGGACTCTTGTGGCCTAACCCCGGTCGAGAAGTCCCGATTGACCCTCCTAACAACCCCGGGCTGGTTTTCTCCCCCGTTGGGTTCAAGACCCACCCAGAAATATTTCAGACCACCAAAGAGAGTTTGGGAAAAAAAAGAAGAAGAAGAATGTTCAAAGCATGCTTATTGTCAGAAAAACATGCTCGCTTTAAATGGCCAATAATGCGGCGGAAGCGGATAGAGAAACAATTTCCGTCTTCTCATCCTTTCATAGACTACACTTGAAGCAATTATGCCAAGATCAAATTGTCAAAATGGTTTGCAAATGTATGTCATCTGCCATAGATAATAAATGTGCGTCGGGTTTCCAAGATCGACAGCTTGTAGAAGCGAACACGGACGCAGTTTTGGTCAACAGGTAACGGACGGTTTGGACTTTTTGCTGAGCCAGCAAAATTAAAGTCGGCGAGTGAAACGAAAGCTAACGAATAACTGAAGTTGGACCACAAACAGACGCGGCGCAATATCGCTTTCGTATGCAAGATCGCATTTGGAAGCCAACGCGAGAGTTTGTGACACTCGCTTAAACGTTGTGACCAAAAAAATATGAAAACGAGTGCAAATACTGCTGTCAAAATTCAACATTAATCAACAAGTCATCGATTAGCAAAATAGTCGAGTCATCGCTTGGAAGCATTTTTCAAAGAGAGCGAGCGAGAAGGACGTGTGGATTTATTGGTGTGTGAGTTGTAGCTCAGGTTTCCGCCCCCCCCCCCCCCAACACGCCCCCCCACGCACAATGTGCTAAGTGACCTCCAAAGGGTGGCCCCGTCATTCTGGTGAGTACGTACACCACCATCTGCGCGCACACACGCGCACCACGTTCAAATTGCTAGCGGGGCCATACGAGTCAAAAATGGCGCTGAAGCTGACCACGCCCCCTCCACATTCATGCAAATGTTCATTTTGATCATCTGGCTTAAAGTGCACGCGCTGTCAGTGTTGACCCAGAGCCGAGCCGGACTTGTTTCTACTACTGCACACGAGTGTTCCTGACCCCCCCCCCTCCCTCCCTCCAACTTGATTCTACTATTCCCGCCGACGGGAAACAGATCATAATTCCCGGAGTCAGCATAAAGCTGCCGAGCGCGAGTCCAAACAGAAGAGAGCGGCTCAGGTGACGGCTCGGCGCCGCTCAGGTCAAACGCCAACCGTCGTCACAAGTCTGTTAACGCGCATGCAGATTCGGTTCTTCCCAACAGATTGTCACAATCACTCAGCACAAAAGAAAGCGGACTGAAGGAGATGCACAGAAAAAAAGTCCTCCGGTCTTATCTTAATTGCTGCACGCTCAGCCGAGCACTCAAGCGTCCTGCCAGGAGGCCCTTTGGCACTTTGAGGCTGCACTCACTCGTGCAATTGGGCTCTTTCGTCCTATTTTCCACTTTGGTCACAATACACACAGCAATGATTTATGATGGTAATAATAATAATAATAATAATGCATTCGATTTATATAGCGCTTTTTTGGACACTCAAAGACGCTTCACAGCAGTTGCATTATTCGTGCGCTCGGCGGCGGATGACGGGACAGAAGCGTGGCTGCCAGTGTGCGCCTACGGCCCCTCCCGCCACCACCAAACGTTCGCACCTTCCATACACCAGCACCGGAGGCGATGTGCGCCAAGTGCCTTGCCCAAAGACACGACGACACATGACTTGAGGCGAGCGACCTTCCGGTTACGGAACGACGTCTCTACAAATTGAGCCACGACCGAAACACAAATGGTGACATTACACCATTTAGGAAATTAGACTGACAACTCCCAAAAACGGATAAATACGTTCTATTTTAAATATTACCATGCTCCCCAAAAATTTATATATTTTTTTATGTTTTTTTTTTTAAATACAAGATCAGTAGTAGGCTTTGATGCAGTCTCTGAACTGAAGAGAATGCTTGAAGCAATGGTAGTTATTACAAAAAACGGCCAGCAGGTGGCAGCAGAGTATAAGAGATCAACCAGGGCCATGTTGCAAAAAAGCTCTTTTTGTCAGTGTTTTCAACAGGAATGTGAATTATGATGAAACGTAGCTATATTCTAATGCTAATTTCTGCAAAAGGGAAACAGATACAAATATACTTTTTTTTCCTGATGAAAGAAGAGACTCTAATCGTTCTCTAATGTTTTGATAGCAATCGAACACAATATTCTGCGGGTCTTGCAAAAATCAGTCCAAATGCAGTAAGACAGCCGTTAAAATGCTATCTTTATTTATAATCTCATTTAAAAGCACTCGTTTGACAACCTATTAAATGAATGCGTCCGATTTATTTATTAACCATTTAAGAATGTATGAAATGTAATTGACGTCCTGTTGAAAGGCACAAAAAAAAGTTTGAAAATAATTGCTGGTGGTGATTCATAGCACCAAAGTAATTAACTCGCCGTTTTTTTTTTTTTTTTGAGGTGCATTTTCTGGGGTTACAGGATGAGGGACGCGCCTCCACCTCCACACGCGTTCGCCTCTTTCAGGCCAGCATTTCCTCTCCGAGCCGCATTCCTGACGTTATCAGGCTGAAAAATCGGCCCTTCTCATCGTGCCCAAACAGGGAGAGCCAGAACGAGCTGCAGGAGACTCAAAAGTTGCTCCTCCGCTGACATTCACAAAGTTTCATTGTCTGTTGGCTGCACGCTGATAAAATGATAAGGAAGAGAAAAACATCCAACACCTCAAAAGAAGTGTCTGCTTCACAAAGTCAAGGCAGGACATCAAATATTATTTTACAGACGACCAAACAAATCCATCTCTGAAAGATTGACACTTACGAAAAACAAACTAAATGTCAATCACAAGTTGAACGCGGCTCGTCTCTAAAAGAAAATCAGACGGACGTCACGTCATTTCTGCCCTTTCATCGCTCCGCTAATAATCAGCAGTTCCATTTGTTATTATCTGTAACCAAGATGTTGTTTTTACTTTTTATTTTTGTTGAACGTGCGTTTGATCATTTTATTGTGTCATTTTTAAAAACCAGCACTTACTAAGTAAACTTTACGCAGTGTGAGGTGCGGAACCCCAATGCAGTCAAGACACGCAAGTTGGCAAACACACAGTCTTCACGTACAAAAATACAAAGTAACGACAGAGAGCAGGTCTGGATTCAAGATTGGGCTTTGACTCATACAGGATCATTGCAACTGCATAGCAACTGACAACTTCAAATCATCATCACCACCACAAGGGAAGGACCACAACAGCCAGGGATGAAGAAAATAAAAACCCTGCCACAGGCGGCAAATGAGCTCGTCTCCACCTGTTGAGTAGAAGCAAACTTTTCCGGGGTTTTTCCTTTTTGGACTTGGATTCCTGAGACCCGATAACAACACAATGACCCCATGAAAAAAAACGGAAATATTAACTCATTCATTCCCAACCATTTTCACTGAAGCAACCCCCGTCACTCCCTGCTGTTTGACTGGATTTAGGCTAATTTTGCAAGGCCCACACAATATTGTGTTCTATTGCTACAAAAACATGGAAGCTACCAAAAGAAAGATTAGTCTCTTCTTTCTTTAGGACAAAAAATATTTCTATCCGATTCCGTTTTGCAGCAACTAGCATTCGAACAAAGCTAAGTTTCATCATTATTCACAAAACTGTTTCTAACAGTGGAGGAAACAGCTCGTTTACAACATGGCCCCGATTGATCTCTTATACTCTACTGCCACCTGCTGGCCGTTTGTTTGTAATAACTACCATTGCTTTAAGCCACCTCTTCAGCTCAGAGGCTGCATCAAAGCCTTCTGCATGCTCTAGTATAAAAAAAAAAAAACATTTAAAAAAACATATACATATGTTTTTGGGACCATGGCAATATTTAAAATCTAACGTTTTTATACGTTTTGTGAGCAAATGAGTTAAAAGTACATGTTTACATTCTTACAACTTGCTAGGGTTAATGAAAAATAGCACGTTTACAATCCAAAACCTTTGTGTGATCAATATTAAATCTGCCACTTTAAATTACTTTTGTATATGATTGAAACGATAAAAAAAAACAAAACAATTGGGACTCGCCGAATTGTAAAAAAAATCCCTGTTGTGGGACACTTATTTTTAAGTGGGGGTCAAAACAATGAATTCCTTTTTTTTTAAACTTCTAAAAGTGCAACCAAAAAGTCCATAAAAGCGCAGGCAGAACCGCTTTGTAGGCTGTTCAGAAATAGAAGAGCAAGTCGTGAATCGTCACATTTGACCGACGCCATCCGTGTGAAATGGAGAAGACGGCAGTGAAAATGACAGTGGATGCGCCAGGCCCGCTCATGTGCTCTCAAAAACTGAGATGCACTTGGACGGCAAGAAGAAGGAGTGCAAAAAAGCAGCAGAGAAAAAAACCCAAACCGCTTCGCAAACGAGGCTGTCAAGTATTTACGCATTTGGCGCCGCTTCTTCAAGCTAAGCAGAATCTCCGACGGGGCGTTTTAGCGCTGGCGTCCGTCGAGTGGCGCAAGAACGATGGAAACGGCGTTCCAAGAATGATGAGAAAGACAAAAGCGATTGCGCAAGCGCGAGTCGACGTGCAACGAAGTCGCCTTAAAGGTTACGGGAATGTGGAGGCTCGTCAGTTCACCGCACTTTGCAAGTGTGTGCGTGTGCCTAAATTGTGTGCACGGTGACCGAAAAGAGCAGCTCCAGAATGAATGACCCAATCGGGATAACAGGCCAAGGAAAGGAACCTCTCTCAGACTCTCGTCATAATAAACAATGCAACATCATAAGCCAAAGTCAAAATGTTTTGGGATCTAAAACCGGACTTCTTTCTAATATTCAGCCCTCGTCCCGTCAGAGCGCTTGGCTGTTTCCAGCGGGCTATTGAGTGAGTCACGGGTTTGAGTAGAGTGGAGTCGGATGTGGTTCACACATTCCGCCACAGACTCAGGTTACACGGCAGGAAGCACCGGGTCTGCTCCACACACACGGCCTGACTCGCCGATTTATAAACATATGAGAAACGCATTCGCTCAGAACAATGCAAGCAAATCTCAGCATTTCACTCGGAGCGAGTTCTTCGACTTGTTTTTTGCGGGGGACGTACGTCGCCTTTTTCAGCGACCGACAAATCGGATCCTCAGAGGCGTAGCGGTAGACCCGGCATTGACGTGCTCATCACGGGCCTTTCGGACGGAATTGACGGAACCTCAACCGCCACCCTGCGGGGTGCCTCGCACTTGGGGCCCACGTGAGGACGAGTCGTGAAAACGGTCCTTTTGCTCGGCTTCACAAACGACCACCACACGTTGTCGTTTGCCGTCCATTTCTTTCCCATCGACCGCATGGCCCTGGCTGATCTCTTATACTCGGCTGCCACCTGCTGGCCGCTTTTTGTAATAACTACCATTGCTTTAAGCCACCTCTTCATGTCAGAAGCTGCATCAAAGCCTTCTGTATACTCATGCATAAAAATCAAAAATAAAAACTGAAGAACAAAGTATAAAAGAACAGATTTACATGTTATTGGGTTTGAGTGGCTTAAGAGGCTCCATAGAATTTTGTGACAGTTCTAACAGTATGATGTCATGGCCGAAAAGATCAGATGAAGTATCTGTGATGTCCGATGCCAACCGACATGATTTAGACCCCCCCATTCGCTCCCCAGGACCTTTGGGTAGTCCTGGAGCTCCGCAGCAAAAAACGAGAGCAGCTGCAACTCGGGCGCAAAGACCACGTCCGATATGACTCCCCCTTTTTCTCCCTCATCTTGTCAGTAACGCTCCCCTTCTACCCCTCCTCCTCGTCTGGCAGGTTTCTCTTGCCAGGCCCTACGCCCGCTTAAGCTAGCTGATAGCGCAGGTATCCCGGCCCGCGATCCTGCTCCCGATCCTGCTCCCGATCTGCCGCTTCGGCTGCAGCCAATTGCGGGAAGGCGCCGAAGAAGCAGCGATCCATCACAGCACTGACATCAAAGTACAAATAACAGCAAATATCTGCAAGACGGCAACAATCAGGCTTTCAGATCGCTGGCCCGCCGCCGGCAGCCCCGAGGCGCAGACTTGGCCGAGGTGGGCCGCCGCCGCCGCTCGCCGCCTTCATAAGCGGGATTTCTCAAGCTCTCCTTCCTCAATGCGCCTTTATATTTGCAGCTCTTTATTTTGCACGCGGCTCACTTCGCACTGCTGCTGTGTCTCTGGCAGGAGGGCACCGCTTGAGTCGGACCGACTGCTGTGGGGCCCAGGGTGGTTCCGCTCTGACGGTAGGAGGAAACTCCTTCAGGAAATACCAGACACACACACACACACACACACACATGCGCTACAATCTCTCTCCTTTAGACAGCCAGACGAAAGCGGCTGCAAAAAAACGGCTCAAGTCAAGAAGTCCGCAACTCGGCGCTCTCGACTTGAACCTCCAAATCCTTCCAGGCAAGCTTTAACTCTTTGACTGCCAGACGTTTTCAGAAAAGGGATGCCGTGGGTGCCAGCCGATTTAAGCATTTTGACTGATCTTTCAAGGTCCACAGAAAATGATGTGTTTGGACTATGGAAACACACATACGACCAAATGAAAGATTGGACTCTCATCTTTCATCAGAAAAAAAACGTTTGTTTCTACCTTATTCCGTTCTTCAGTAATCAACAATAGAAAATGGTTAGTTTCATCTCTGTTTCGAAACAAACGTCTTTTAACGTCTTTGGCACTCCTCCATAGGATTTTACCAAACGTTATTTAACGTTTTTGGCAGTCAAAGAGTTAAAATGGCTTTTTTCAATAGCTAGCGATTGTTGATCTTTCACTCAAAGTAGGACTGCAAACAGCAGCAACGAAACATCTTTCTTCTTTACTCACAATACGCAACATGAGTTATCAACTTTTATGTTCAGACTTTGGGCTGCTCTGTTAATAAGTCAGCGGGGAAAAGAATTTGCACAAGTTCCTCCAAAGCTAAAAATCAATCAAACAAAATGCATTTCATTCCATTTCAAGAACTCATTTCAAATTTTGTAAGATCTTAGCTTGACACAGCTAGTAAAAGTCCCAAATTCGCCTTTTGCATGATTAGCGCATAAACGCGGTGTTGCTTCGACAACATCAGCCTGCGAAACTGCTGAGTTGTGTTATGCAATAATAATAATAATAATAATGCATGGGATTGATATAGCGCTTTTCTACACACTCAAAGACGCTTTACAGTGGAATGGATACTCAAACATTCACACTGTGGTGGCGCTAAGCTACTTAAGTTGGCCTGGGGCAGGCGGACGGAAGGAAGCGCGTTTTGACATCTATTTTTTTTTATTTTTTTTAAGCCTCTGGACATCACATTCAATGCTTTTTAATTCAATTTAAGGCCTTTTTTTGTTGTTGTTGTAAAACCCATTTAACTCATTCACTCCTAGCCATTTTCACTCAAGCAACCCCCTTCGCTCCGGGCTGTTCTACTGGATTTGGACTGATTTTGCAAGGCCCACAGAATATTGTGTTCCATTGCTATGAAAACATGGAAGCTACCAAAAGAAAGATTGAAGTCTCTTCTTGCATCAGAAAAAAAAAGCACATTTGTATCCGTTTCCGTTTTTCAGCAATTAGCATTAGAATATAGCTAAGTTCCATCATTATTCACAAACCTGTTGAAAACGTTGAGGAAAAGAGCTTGTTGCAACATGGCCCTGGTTGATCTCTTATACCCAGCTGCCATCTACTGGCCGTTTTTTTGTAAGAACTAGCGTTGCTTTAAGTGACGTCTTCATGGATGCTCTAGCATAAAAAACAAACAAAAACGTATAAATACGCCTTTGGGAGCAAATGAGTTCATGTCTCGGAATGCTTTTTAAGAACCTGTGAAAACCCCGATTACTTCCACTGACAACGTTGTCACGCTTTGACTTCAATTTCATCTTGTAAGCAGGCAGCAGGGCTCACGTTTTCTCCGCAACAGAAGCCACAAATATTTACAAATGCTTCAACCGCCATTCGTACCGCGGCCTGTCACTTGTGCAGCGTCACACTCGCGGCAAAAACGAGTCAGGACGCGTCGGCGGCAAACTGGCATCATTATTTGGCCTTTCATGAAATTCCAGTTTGACTGTTTTGTCTGATGAGGGTCATCGCAACACAATTGTACATTTCGTGCGCTTTCCTCGTAATCTGGCATCCGAATGACATGTGTGTGCGTGAGCGCGCGCGTGCGTGTTCAGCCCTGTGGTTGAACCCCAGGAAGTTCTAATCAGCAGCATGACGTGGCTACCACCTTTCACCCCCCCCCCCCACGTTCGCCACTCTACAATATAGATAGCAGGATCGCGTTACACACTGCAGGTCAGAGGTCAATCCCATTTTTCAAGCCTCTCTGTCCCTGTTCCCTTGTAGATGCTTTCCCAGGGGGTGAAAGCCTAAATTGTCACCTAAACTCACATCAGTTCACGCATAGCGAGGGGACGATTTCGGCCGGAAACTTTCCATCTTCTTCGGCCCACTCGCTACGAGCCTTTCTTCAGCCACGGAGCTTCTTTGGCGCCCCGTGACGAACCCTCCTGTGATCCTTTTGTCCACTTGCACAAAAACAAGAGTTGAAAACACTGCGGCTCTCTTTGGATTCGAACCTTTTGGGGCGTCTCGTTACAGCCTGCATTTCGTGCTGCGCAGGGTCTCATTTATGGAGGAGGATTGTGATCAATTTGATCCACTTGATGTTGAGGAACAATAGAGAGATCGTTGAAAAACTTGCTACAAGGATTTCAAAGTAGAGAAATGACAGTGACGACCACAAACTCTTTTCTTCATTCTTGCGGACGATCACGAGAAGCCGCTTAGCGTGACGTCCAGCACACTACACGGCGACACTCCAGAAAACCCGCACCCAAGTCCAACATGTGGCTCAACTGTGTCGAGTTTTGGTCCCTTAACAAATCTGCTTTAGATCGTCCTGTCATCCTTCGAGCGCATAATACTCAATATTAATGTTGGTGCGTAATTCAATCAAACAGAGCATCAATTGTACTGGAGCTGGCAGCCGATCGTTCTCTCGTATTATTACGTGTGTAAACACGCACACGCATAAACACAGACAATCAACGTGCTAAGTCAATGTCGTTGACACCAAAGTCATTATTGTTCAACATCAAATAATGTGTTGCTGTCGTCCTAAATCTCTATTTTGTTGCTATCGGAGACAAATTCCTTGCGTGTGCTTTGACATTTGGCCAAAGAAGACGATTCTGAACGTTATCCCTTGTGGCGCTTTTGTGATTGGACCCCTCGTCAGGTGCAGGCTGAATTTGTCGAGTGTCTCGTCTGTGGATGTCGTGAAGTCGGGCCAAACATCTTGTACGATGTCCCGTCTGCGCCGGGCCAACGCGGATGCTAATAGCTCATGTCAGTTTTTTGCGAGCGTAAACTCGAGTCCCTGCCAAAGATCTCAACTCGCATTTGTTTCATGTATCGAATGCTCTCTCGTCTTTCCAGACGAGAGAGCAACACAAAGTCTGTTGGTCGGATAAATCAAGAGGCTCATAAAAGCCGTTGGATTCTTGATGCTTGTCGGCCGTTCAAGCGTTGGCTTCAATCTTTCAGGATCGCAAAGTGCTGTCAGAAGACTTTGGCCTTCTTGGCCTGCTGCACTTTACGTCTTATCGCAGTTTTTTTCAAAAGGAATTTGAGGAATCCTGAAGCCAACTCGCATACATTGTAACACTTGCAAGCATGCGGCTTGTAATGCGGCAAATCAAACAGACAGAAGCGGATCGCTCACTGAAATCCAACTGAGGAATAACATTTTTTTAGAATCCTGCAGGAGTCGAAGTTAGCTGTTGACGACGGCCGTATTTGGCCTTGTTTCCGGACCTCAATTATCGTATAGAAAGGCCGCCCCGGTTCAACGGACTCCGCATCTACAAGACTGTGGTTCGCTTCAAGTTCCTGCTGCCCAAAAATGAAGAACGTCAGAGAGCCAAAAGGTCCAAATCTGTTCTCTAACTCAGTGGTCCCCAAGCTTTTTTTCACCAGGGACCGGTTCATACATGTCCACAACTTTGGCGGACCGGCAACCCAGTGGGTTGAGGTGGGGGGGGGGGGGGGGGGGGTTCTTGCCTGTTCGTCGGCTGATTAATAAACGGCTACGACAACAAACTCGTCCACTACCATAACAAGGGTAACAAAACGCGACTGAGATGATCAGCATCTTGACACGTGTCAAGAGTCCGTCGTAAGCAGAGAGAATCTGGTCACTTTTCAAAATAAAATATTTTTAAGCCTCGGCTAATCAATTAACCGGAAGTACAGTACGTTTTTTTTTATCCTTTCAACTGTGCGGCCCGACGCGGCCCGGTCCAAAGGTGCCCACGGCCCGGTGGTTGGGGACCACTGCTCTAACTGACAACAGAAACAGAAAAAGAAGAAGAAGTCGGATTTGTGGGCTGCGTGACGTCACTCCCGACGCGACTCGACAGCACGCGCGGACTTCCATAGGAACGCATTGTCAATACTTTTGACTTTTTCTTTTTCTTGTTGTCAATACCGCTGCACCGACAATCCATTCATGTGCAAATCAGCCATGTCCGTGCGTGCTTTGTGAATTTGGACCCGAGCACAGTGCAGCACACCGGCGGCGCAGGCCGAACCTTTAGCTCCCGGGGACGGCGCGACAACATCATAACACAGGATAACAATAACTTCCTCCCGACAAGCAAACAAGCCTCGTCAAAGGCGCTTGCGACTGACGGCGTCGTGACAAATGACGTTCGATACCTCCGGCGAGTTTCCTGTCGACAGAAGACACTGATTGGCGTCAACGGCCTCGTTGGAAGTGCCAACGCGTTGCAGCTCCCGAAAGGAAAGTCGCGGCGACGCCGCATGTTCTTTTCCCGCAGTCAACATTGCCGATGGCGCGGCGTGCACGCGTCTTGTTTATTTAACAAGTTTCAACTGTTGCTCGCAGGCTCGGCAAACAAGTGTGTCGGTATTTGCACATTTAAAAGAAAGTCCGTCCCAAGCGTTTCTTACTGACAGTTTGCAACGCAGAGCAATTTGAATTGGACGCAACCTTTTTCAGTTGGAAAGTTGCGTGCTGAGCGAGCACAAGCGCGAGCACGACCAACGTTGAGTCGATTCCTGTTTTGCTTGTTGCTAGGAAGACTTTTTTCCTCAACGGACTAATAAAATGTGACAGTACTTTCGACGGCACCTTCGACTCGCAGTTGCGGTGGTTAGAAAAAAAGTCGATTGCCAGCCCCGCATCAAGATGCGTCATTTCAAAACTCGTTTCCACCGTTGAGCTAAAGAACCCGCAAAGCCGTTGAAATGGTCAACTTTATGAAATGCTGCTTAATAGTTCTTATCAATGACAGTCAAAGTGTACCCAAGAAGGAGTTTAAATATATTCTAACGTAAGCTGTCAGATAATAAAAGAGATTTGAAAAGCAGGAAACGTTTCCTTATCTTTTGTGAAAAATGAATGACACTAAAGTATGTGAGTGTTTGTGTGAGCCTCCATTTTGGACCCGAGGCTGCGTTGGCCTCGGGTCCGAAATGACAAATTACAGCCCTGTGCTCAGTCAGTGGTGAACTTCAAAAAGGTACATTTATTAGGTTACAAAATAGTGCCCCCCCCCCTCTCGTCCCCATTATTTAAGTTGTCCTTCGCTGCATGACGACCCCCCCCCCCCCCCCAAAACAAAAAATAGAAATTGGAATCTGAGAAACGCTCAGGCTCTTGCAGCCACTCCTTGAACTTGCTTGCAATGCATGCAATGAAAATTCAAACAAGAGTTACTCAGAAAGCTCATGACATTAAATCAATCAAAAAAAAAAAAAAAAACAAGTACAAGGAATGCATTTCGCTGCAACGAAGTGATGATATCAAACTGCCTGCGAGTATCCAAGGGCGCAACCGGCCTCGAACGCAAAACATTTCTCAACTTGATGTCTCAGGTGTGCACTTGCGACACGACGTCGATGACCTCATCAAGGAAATGCTTGCGAGCCGTCCCGGCTGGATTCTTCCTGATCACTGAAGTCTTTGTTTGCGCTCGCAAGTGACAACGAAACCACCGGCATATTTTTAGCGGACATCGTTACGCACATCTGGTCTCGGCGTTGGTATGACAGCCATCCAAAAACCAAGGAAGGAACACTTGACAGATACCAAGGCGAGGTGCGTCAGCGCCGCTATTTTTAGGCTTTGATGCACTTCAGGATGAGCTACAATATGAAAAAAAAAAAAAAAAAATGCAGACAAAAATCGAAACCAACATTTTGCCAGTATCATTTTTTTACTTTCTTGCTTTCAGTTAATATAATTTATTAAAAGATGACATTCGTGTTGCTTAATGAAAATGAGCGAAAAAATTATTTTTGTTGTGTATTTTCTCAGCTCATATGAAAACTAAGATAAAAAAAATACCTGACATGATCATTTGTGCTGATTTTTCACATCGCAAGTCATGTCGGCTCTTCGCTTTCACTATTTTGACTTCATCTTTTCCCACTTGATAAGTAAAAGATAACTTCCAAGTAGAAAACAACAACAAAAAGAATAAAAAAAAGAGCTGCAGTCTCAAAAGCACAGGCAAATGATTCCCGGACTACGCAACCCCATTTCCCTACGAGGTCATTGGACTCCAAACATTTTCACTCGTGGATGCATCACTTCATCACCCGGTTGCTGAATGACACTTAGCAGTTGGCGTGTGGAACGCCATCAGGCGACTCAGAGTTAAGACAAATACAAATGGATGCAACAGTTAGCAGGAGATTGCAACCAACATCGGCAGAGTCGACAATCGGCAAAGTCGACAATCGGCAAAGTCGACAATCGGCAAAGTCGACAATCGGCAAAGTCGACAATCGGCAAAGCCGACGATGAAAACCTCATTTTCAGCATGTGAGCATAAATGCAAATAGTTCATTTACGGCACGTCTACATGTTTACGCAGGTCGAGTATCTTAAGTGTCGGAGCTAAAGCAATTACAGTTAGCGAGCTTTTTGAATGAGCAAACATAAAAGATCTTTTTGTGGGAGGTGCTTACCCGTTTCACCTGACAATGAATCAAGACACAAGACATTGAGAACCGGAGGCCACTATTTAAAGAAATAACTTAGAATCATATGATAGGAAAAACGACTGCTGCTAGAAGGATGCTTTTTTTTTTTCTGGTTTGTACAGAAGAGGACGCAGTTAAGATTTTTTTCCCCCCTCGTCTCACAATATGCTAATCTTGGCTGCAGGGGCATTCCAGGCTACCTTGTATCGCTAAGACTGAGGAGAGGCCGCGGGGCAGCAAAGAAATATGACAGGTGAGCAGTTACGCGAACACGGACGAGACGCAGGAAGACAACAGACTGAAAGACAACTTCCCATTCATTGAGACTCATCCTGCGCATGAGGTTCGAAAACACACACATTGAGCTGTCACTCAGCCAGGCACACTTTTTGGCCTCAAGCGACACATGAACTGCAAAGCATGACGCCTGCGCGGCGTTAGCTCACACGCACGCACGCACGCACGCACGCACACGTTTTACATGGATACTTTTGCGTCACGACAAACAACATCCAACAGTCAAATTCTGATTGGAGGCTACAGTCAATAAAGTTTTCAGGATTTCAAAATATTTGACATGTTCAATTAGTTTTAATTTAAAAAAACAAAAAAAAAACAGAAGGTGCAGACAATTCTCAGAGTCAGCAGAATCTTTTATGAAAAGCGGAATTTTTTTTTTTTCTAGAGCTCAGTATTGTTCATTTGATTTGACATCATCATTGCTCTCCTTTTTTTTAAAAAAACAAATAAATTAAAAAAAAATATTTTTTTATTTTATTTTATTTTTTGAATTTTTTTTTTCTAATAATTCCCTGAAGTTAATATTTTTAAATTGATCTCCCTATTGGCCGTCAGCTTTTTTTCTAAAAAGGCCGATATTGATATTCATTCAAATTCTGAATATCGGCGGCAACAATTATCCTGGCTGATAATTGGTCTATCCCTAAGATAAAATTCAGACAAATAAATAAATGATTTGGACTAATGGAACTACATTTCCCATGATTCTTAGACATGAAAGCAGGAAGTAGTTATGGTTCCGGTACGACGGAAGCGTGTTTGAACTGAAGCCGACAAACAGAAAAGCCGACAAACAGAAAAGCCGACAAACAGAAAAGCCGACAAACGGAAAAGTCGACATCCTGACTTCGGCCTTCATTGCAAAATCGTGTGGATTTACTACATACTAAAGCATTTGGACCGATTTTGGAGCGCCGTCCCAGTCGAGGTCAGTAAGTGCAACCAGAATTAATACATAAAACGCAGCGGATGGCGCACTGTTGATTTGGGGGAAAATGAAAGGATTTTAATTGTAGTCTGAAAAATATCAAAAAGAATTTGTTATGAAAGTCCGTAGGTTATAACTGCCATGGAGAACGTGCTGGCGCCAGTCAAGGTCAAACCTCAACCAGAGTATGCACACCTACACGAAAGCACGTTACAATTTCCAGCAACGGATGGGAATCCAAATGGTCCACGTACAACACCGGCAGGATCAAAAGAACCATTCGATTCATATGGTGCATCGCCTGTGAGCAAACTTGCCCAAAAGCACGAAGGACACTCGACTGGAAGAGACTCCAACGCTGGCGGGAAGCCAATTTGCTGAAATGGCGAGACTGACAAGTTGGCAAAGCCAAACAATGCTATCAGCAGCCGCGTCAGCCTGATGCTCTTATCGCTCGCTGCATTAACAACAAATCTGTCAGCTTTCGAACCTTCTTCTTCTTGGCATATGAACAAATGTGGTTCTACAGGTCGCTGTCATTCCAAGCAGGACACGTCCACGTCCGCGTCCAGTCAACCGCACAACTTTCGCAACCACAAACAATCCATTGCTACCGAAAGATAACATGGAAGGAACCGTTGCACATTTCAAATGCATTCAATAGCAGCGCGCAGCTCCGTTTGCACATTTGGCAAGACGGCGCTTCACTCGTCAGCTTTCCATTCCATCGTTTGGGATTTTGTAAGCAAATTGACTGAAAACGCGCAAAACGGACATGAGACTTTTGCATCTGTTTTTGTGTGAGGGCACTCCGCCGCTCTAGGTGGCGCTATACACCATAGAGATGTGATAGACCAGTCAATTAAAAGAAGAAGAAAACGACCAGGAAGTGAATGCGCTTTTGTAATCCTTTGTTGTTTTCCATCTTCAAATTGCATGAATATTCGCTTCTTTAAGTAATTCCTAAAAGATTTGTGTTTCGTCCCCCCCAAAACATACTTTCTTTATCGTCCGCCATTGCTTTGTGACTACAAAGATTTCCATTTTCCTTTTTTCCATACGCTTCAAAATCCACCTCCTCTAAGCGTAAAAACTCGTTTGGCAATTTTGGGCCTTTTTTTGGAATTTCTAGCGTTTCCATTCAGTTTCACGTTTGCATTTGTTGCAAATTCAAATCAAAATGTGTGGATGGAAACGCAACTAAGTGACAGCAAAGTTTCTTTGCTCTCCGCCTTTGTCTATTGTCTTCATTTGGAGCTTGAAGAGACTGAAAAGTGTTTAACCTCTGACCTCTTTCGGCAGGAAGTTTGTGACACCCGGCTGGCAGCTTAGCATTGTTGCTCTCCTCGAGTGGAAATAGCTGTCGTCGTGCGTCCACACGCTGAAAGAATTCAGCTGATTCACGCGCTTCTTTTGTCTTTCTCGTCAAGAAGCGTAAGCGAGCGTGTGCGCGTTCGTGCCTGGCGGGAGAACACAAAAGGAAGAACAACTTTTTTGGGGAGGCCTTCTTGAAATTCAGGTGACAAACCAATGAGGTCAATCTGTCAATGTTGGAGTTGCGTACTATTAATATCTCTGTCGTGCGGATCGGGCGCGTGGAAACAGACGTCAGCAGATTTCCAAACTCAAAGCTGGTGTCGCTTTCGCCTCAATCCCTCCGAGGATGTTTTGCCATTTCTGGTTTCTTTAAAAGCTTATCACGGAAGCTTGGAATTGCTTTTCGGAAACAATGTTGCAAAATCATTTTGTCTTGCAGAACATTGCCAGGGTGAGTGGAACTAAAAATGTGTCCTCTGGTCTCCGTTTTGTTTTCTTGTCATGCACAAAATGGTGGACACGATTGCTACTGCCCGTCGGTGGCGCCATTTTTAGACACTCTTTTCAAACAATTCATATCATAACGAGGAATATAGTAACTGCATAAGACTTGGCAAACTAAGAGAGGCTAATACAGTAAAAAAAAAATCATCATAACATTATCATCTGAGACATCGTAACTGTATAAAACTTGACAAACTAAGAGGGGCAAATACAACAAAAAAACATAACATTGTCAGCAAAGGGACATAGTAACTGTATACTATACAACCATAACACAATGACCTGCATACGCATAACAACTGCATAACACCATGACCCAACGCAAAACACAATCGTATCGGTCGCAACATCTAAAATAGTTTAGATGAGGTGCAAAATGAAAGGATTATTTGGCAATCGGTTAACGTAATAAAGCCAAATGAATTGTTTCAGTAAGAAATTAGTTGACATGAAGTCAAATTCAGTCAAATCTCAAATTTACGGTGGATTTTTTTACTTTTTTTTCCCCAGGTTCATCCAATGTGTACGTTTTTGTGTGTGCGTTTTGTGAAAACTACATCTTGATCTAAATTGGATGCAGGTGTTCATTTTTGGTCAGGGTTCGTTTAAGTCCATTTTGAAAATGTACAAAATCTTGTTTCAATTGTTGCTTTTATATTTTCTATCTCTCATCTGAATCCTGATCCTATTGTTTGTTTGTTTTCGGTTAACAAAGCAAACGTGTGTAAAGAATATTGAGCCTCAGGTGTGTGCGCACGCGGTGCTTCCATCTTTGCAAGCGTCCTTGAAAGCAGCGATCCTCGTGCTAATCCTCCAGCATCGCTCAAGTGAATCGGAGCTGGAATGTGGACGCGCCAACCTTGCGAAAAGTGCCACTGCTGGCTTCACCCTGACAAACCGACAGCTAATCCGGGCCACAACAGCGCTGGGAACTTTACACTCTCCCTAAGGAGCAGCCATAATACCCTTGGGGGGTTGGGGGGGGGGGGGCTGATGATGAGAGATGGCCACTTCGCACCTCCACACCGCCAGACGGAGGCATAATCTGCTGGCTCATGTCACCATTTCGACTCTAGCACATAAAGGGAACAGTCGAGAGGTGCTCATATATGAGCAAATATTCCTCAGCTAAAACAGCTGCTTCTGAAGGAGGAAATAAAACTGCACAAACCTGAAGATGTCATCGCAATTCTCATCCTGCGTCTCCTGGCAGGTTGCGGCTAAACGTTAGCGACGGCAATCAGATGACGTGAAACAACTAAAGTTAATAAGTACAAGGTTCCAAATACAATTGCCGGGAATCAGTAACATACAAAGAAAATGCGCTACATTCACGTTAAGGTCAGAAATATAAAACAGGAAACACAAAAAATTTAACCATTTGGATGATTGATTTGCATCATGAGGAGATGATTTCGACATAAAAAAAAATGCAAAAAAAAGACATTAGAGCATTAGAATATAATTAAGTTTGATCAAAATTTACAAACCTGTTTAAAACACTGCGAAAAAGAGCTTGTTGCAACATCTCTTATACTCTGCTGCCACCTGCTGGCCGTTTTTGAAATATCTACCATCTCCCAGAAAAAAATAAAATAAAATCTACCATTGCTTTAAGCGACCTCTTCAGGTCAGAAGCTGCACCAAAGCCTTCTGTATGCTCTAGAATAATAATAAAAAAAAAAAAAAAAAAAGAAGATTTTTTTATAAATAAGATTTTGGGACCACGGCAATATTTTTTTTTAAAAAAAGAGAGTTTTTATACGTTTTTGGGAGCAAATGAGTTAAGAGGGTGACGATATATTAAAAAAAAAAAAGGAGGTGAATGCTTGACATCAGCAGCACGTGCGCCTTGTGATTGACTCATCAGGCGTTTTAGAGAAGTTTAGTGTTGCGCAGTAGAACACACCCCTAAAAAGTAAGCACTACTTCAAAAGTCCTTGTGGTGAAGAGTGTCATCGGGGAAATATTGTGTTTTCAAATATTTTATAATAGTAGCTGCAAGACAGCTGAAAGCGAAATCAACCTTTGTGGCAACAAAACATCAAAGTCAAAGAGTGAAAACTTACCACTTCAGTGGGACGGAAATATTTTGGATTGACCTTGACGTGCACGCGTCCCGTTTGTTGGCAACAGCCCACCTCATGCTCATCTTTGCCTTTCCACCTGCAAACACACACATTTCCCGTCAAGCGCTTCGCTTTTGCCGCACACTCCACGCTTCCTTTTCTTCTCCAAAAGTTTCTTTCTTTAAAACCTTGGCTAGACAAAACATGTTCACCGGCCCGCATTGACACACGCGGACATGACCGGAATGGAGCTGGAAAACGGATGGAACAATTCAAATGTGCATCCAAAATAAAAGGAAATTATGAAATATAATGAACTCATGTGTCACTGTAGTGTTTTAAGATTGTATGACGTGATATTTCTGAAGAGGAAATTGAGAACACAAAAGAAAATGAATTCATCATCGTGATTTGTAGGGTCAGACCGGCTGATTTTTTTGAGGCAGATGCCAAATTTTGCCCGAAAAAAAACAAACAGATGACCAATTAATTAGCAGATCAATACTGAGATCTCCCAGAAAAAAAAAAAAATAATAAAAAAATTAGCAGATTAATTACAAATAATTATAGAATGCACCCCTCCCCCCATGCATTTCAATGGCCGTCAATTATACGCGGATTTTCGCTATTTGTGGGACAGCCTGGTCCCTGTTCCTCACAAATAATGGGGCTTAACTAAGGTTAAATTGGATTATAGATAATTAAGGATACAATGTTATGATTAGTGCTGTCACTATCAAATATTTTTAGAATCGATGAATCTATCGATTATTCAAACGATTAATCGACTCATCTGATCCATTTTTCCCCACCAGATTAGTGTTTATTAACCAGTGATTTAGTGGCTTGAAACGATGACTTCATTTTTAAAATATTTTTTATTTATTTATTTTGTGTACAACTGCTGTAAATGGTTAGAGTACACTAAGGTCAAAATAATAGTCAAAATAAATAAAATAATCTAGTGAATGTGTGTGCGCTTACACGATGGTCTTCCCCACATGTTTGAAAGCTTTTTCCACAAACTCCCGCACACTGTGCACCTCCCCTGTTGCGATGACGAAATCATCTGGCTCCTCCTGCTGCAGCATCAACCACATAGCCTGAGCGAGAGAGGGAGAGCGAGAGAGCATTCAGTCCAACGTCAAACGGGATCTTTCTCTCCTGACTGACAGGAAGTGACCTTACGGCCTGCGAACAGGGCACTCGCCTGTACCTCTGTTCTGACGTCACCATGAAATCTCTGTGGACGCATACTGTGGGAAAGAAGGCCAGAGCGCTCCCACAGGCCCACTTGTGCCGCTGGCACACATGAACACACACGCTGCACACGCACAAAGTCATTTTCACACTGGCGACATGGGCCAACATCTTCAAATAAGCCCACGAGTCAAATGTCCCCCCCCTCCAATGATCGAAAATGCTACACGGACTGTTTGAAGCCACGCCAATCCAACCCCGTGGAAATTTATAGTCTTGGTTCCTGGATGCAGCAGCGCCAATCAAATGTGTCGGTATATTTTCAGAATATTTATGATGCACGAGATCAGTCCCGCCTTAAGAGAGATCAGAAAATGTTTTTGGGTGACAACACAAACCCAAGAACGACGGAGGACCAAAACTGCCAAAATGAAAAATAAAGAAATAAATGGATAAAAGGGAAAATAAAAATGGATATAAAAAAGTGATTGATATTTTAGCCCATTTATATTTTTATTTTTGTATTTATTTTCATTTTTTTGAATCTCGTTTTTTATTTTTGTATTTATTTTTACTATTATTTATTTAGGGACAAAAACATTTTTTTTTATTGCTATTAATATTTATTTTTTGAATTAACATTTTAAAGTCAGTTTTTAATTTTCTCTTATGTTTATTTATTTAGTCATTTATTTTTTAATTTTGGCAGTTTTGGTCCCCCGTAGAGAACAAACGTGAGGACGGCCAACAAAATTCATCAAGTATAACAAAAGCGGATAGAAAAGTAGTTTGTCATTGGAAATGAAGGACACAAAATATTGAATATTCCTTTATATTCTACTTCAAAGTATATTGCTTGAAATGATAGAGAATAATCTGTCCTGTTTTTTGTTTTTTTTATCTGAGTGTCAATGACACTCGCATCAAAGATGCAGAATTGCTGCAACATTTACTACGTGTCTAATAAAATGCAAACGACTTGAGGCTAACGCGTGTTTTTGGCGACGTTGACATTCGCAAGTGATCACTCACGAACTGTAAAAAGTCCGTCTGAAGTTTGTGCCAGCGCTCGGCTTTAAATGCCGCATTTGATTGTGCTCAACGTGGAGCTAATTGCATCCAGGGCCATTTTGCTTGCGGCTGGCAGAAAGTCAATTGAGTGAAAGCGTCGCGTTCTCCCGAGCGCGTCGACAGCGCTTCTTCTTTCCTGCTACTTCCAAATGTTTGATGCGCTGCAATTGAAGAGCGCAGTCGCTTCTCCGCCTCCACAAATTCAACTGCGGACTCTCGTGGAAGTGCGATTTTCTTTTTGCCAGTTCCGTTTTTTAGGCCTTCGGTCCCGCATCCCAGCAGATTTGGACAACCTCATTGTTGTTACCAAAATTGACGCAGATCCCGTCCCGGTGTCCTGATTTCGTTTTTTTTGCCAAGTCTATGTCAACCAGTGTTGTCAAAGCGATTCATACAAAAATCCAATTAAAAAGAAATGTCACTGTTAAATTCCTTCCTATATACTTTTGCGATCTTATTGGCATCTAATTGGTAGCACAGCAGCAAGCATTGACTGGAACAAGAACTACTTCCTGCCTTGGCATCTAAGGATCATGGGTAATGTAGTTCTACTATCCACTGCGGTCGCTCCTCGCCAGTCAGACAACGTTTTCCATTGTTAGCAAAAAAGGTTCAGGATAATAATGAGAGTGTTTGGTGCTGTTGAACTGTCAACCAAGATAGCATTTAGCATTAGCCCCCCCAGCCCCCCCCGCCCCCATTTGAACACATTCAGAGTCAACTGGATGACTTGCTGATGGCAGAGCAAAGCACGCCTTCACGTCTCTTTCAGCCAGAGCAAATATTTACAGCAGCAGCTGACTGATACGTGCTACTTATTTTATTACGCAGCAAAAAAGTAACAGCATTTTTATTGATTGTTGCAAGAAGGCCAACTCTTCAGAGTTCAATGCTCTCAACTCGCCATTTCATCTTGGAGAAAATACTGGAAAAACTTTGGGTATTCCCACGTTTAATTCCCTAAAATCATTTGTGAACGCGCATCAGCCAAACCCTTGTTTCCCTCCCACCCAATTTTCCAACACTTTTCCTTTTTCTATTTTGCTCCTTCCCTCCGCCGGCCTCGCTTGCATGCGCCAGTCACGATTGATAAACAGTTCAGAGGTTCAACTCAACTCTTGCCGCTCGCTGACCCACACCTTCACATTCACTTGGCCACCAGACGAGCCCATTAATGAGGGACACGGTTGGATATGGAGGATCAAAACTGCCATAAAAAAAAAAAAAGTTAATAAATGAATAAAAGTGAAAATAAAAATGAATATAAAAAATATAATTAAATACCAAAAAATTATATAAATGAAAATTAAAAAAACTAAATATATATTTAATGCTATTTATATATATATTTATTTTTGTATTTAATTTTATATTTACATAATTATTTATATAATATTTTTTGAATCTCTTTTTGTATTTTTTTTCACTTTTATATATATATATATATATATACACGTACGTACGTATATGGTTGTAGTTGGATGGCGTTGAAAGACGTCCCACGATAATAAGCAATTTCAAATGACTTTGTGATGAAAGCAATACGAGCTGAGAAGAATTGCCACCTTGACCGAATAGTGGCGTAAATAATTTGTATTCAGCAGATGTGACAGCCGAGAGCGCCGTTATCAAGCAAGACGACGTTTAACTGGTTCCATGTGGCCGCTCACATAATACACGAGCAAAGTAGTGGTGGAAAATCCCTGGCACAAACCAAAGGAAGCCTGCTGACTCAAACGAGGCCCATATCTGTCACAATGTGCGCTCGCACCAGCGTCAAACCAAAGTCAACTAAACATAAACTGCTTGTGGTCCCAAATCCTATTTTGGATGCCAAGACCAATATAACAGCACGTCAAAAATGTACATTGCTGGATATCTGATGATGGAATCACAAAACAAGCCTCAAGAGTTTAGGAAGATTAACGGAATCCTTTTTTTAGCTTTCTGTACTTTTGAGTGAAACATTTCAGATTTTTATCTGAAAAACAAAACAAAAGAAAACGTAACTTTAATATAAAACTTCACGACGGCAAGCTCGCCATAAACACCAGTCAAGACTGCTGATGCTTTTGGCATTCAATGTTTTTTTTTTTTTTTAATTGTCCACTTACCTCAAATAATTAGTAGGAAAGTAGAAATTTACATTTCCTCAGAATTTTTGTGGGTGCTTTTGAAAAAATTACAGATTAAATTAAATGTAATTATAACACAATTTTTTCCCACAAAAATAAAGAGTCCAAATTGATTATACAGAAGGCTTATTAAGAAACAAAAATTTAACACATTGTTCATACATTTAATAACATTATGCCTGACAGAGCATCTGCAGCAATAAATAAAATAAATGTGAGAGCAGAGCATTTTTATTTATCGATTGATATTTAATTCTATTTATATAATTATTTTTTAGGACATCTATTTTAATTTTTGGAATCATGTTTTTACTTTTATTTTTACTTGTATTTACTTATTTAGGGATATATTAATATTTTATTGTTTTCGTTTCCATTTATATAATTTTTTTGTATTTAATATTTTAAATATGTTTGTATATTTTTTTTATTTTCACTTTTATTCACCTAAGTATTTATTTATTTCTTTTTAATTTTGGCAGCGTTGGTCCTCCTAGGGGACCTCGGGGTTTATTAAAATAAATAAATAAATGGAATCACTGATTTCTAGTGCATTTGAGTACAACACTTAAAAGCAGTTGCCGACAGATTAAAGAGGTTTAAAAGCAAAGTCAATAAATCTAAAATCACTTCCTAAAAGTGACAAGTCAGTCACAGCTTGAACAGGCAGAGCAATTAGGGCTCGCAAAGCGTTCACTTCCTGGACTGACATCGGACCAGAATACGAACCCATCGCAACGAGACGAGTACTCGTCTCGTTGAATACGGATAATGAGCACCTTCACACACTGGACACGCCTCCTCGGCAAGATGATTGTTACTTGACAAGTCGGCAAGGTGAAAGTAGTAGTCGCGTCGCAAACAAACATTGCGACGCTGATTCGTGGACTGTAAAATACAAGAACGTACTCCATCATCATCATTATTTGCATTTCATTGCAAATGGAAGTGGAGTCCCTTCCAAATGAGCTCGTTAAACCACTTGTAGTGTGGGTTCCATTCCCGGACAATGCCCCGCCGGGTCCCAAAAAGAAAAAAAAGAAGAATGCCATATAGCATTTAAAAAAAAAACTGCAGAATGAATGACTTGCTGTGGCGACACCCTGATGGGGCAAGACAAAAGTCACAAACACAACCACCACCACCACAAAAACAGCTTTTTATAGTCGTCTTGTTGTGGACATATGAAACACCAAAATAGCAACAATAAAAAAAAAAGATTTTTTTTTTGTTTTTTTTTTAAAAAGGTGACAGGAATGTTTTCTGTACAGACTAGCGAGTGAAACAGCACGAAAGCCCGAATGTCACTGAGCGGCCAACGTAGCGAATGTTGCTCTTTCGTCAGGGATGGTTGAAGGTTGCAAAAGGGTCAAAAAACCCACATAAAAACGTCTATTTTAAATATTGTTACAGTCCCAAAAACGTATTTATACGTTTTTTTTGTAAAGGTTTTTTTAATGCTACAACATACAGAAGACTTTGATGCAACCCATGACCTGATGAGAACACTTACAGCAATGGTTGTTACTAGAAAAACGGCCAGCAGGTGGCAGCAGAGTATATGAGATCAACCAGGGCCATGTTGCAAAAAAGCTCTGTTTTCAACAGGTTGGTGAATAATGATGAAACTTAGCTATTTTCTAATGTTAATGTCTGCAAAACGGAAACAGATCCAAATATACTTAAAGAAGAGACTCTAACCTTTCTTTTGGTGGCTTCCATGTTTTTATAGCAAGAGAACACAATATTCTGTGGGCCTTGCAAAACCAGTCCAAATCCAGTCAAACAGCTGGGAGCAAAGGGGGTTGCTTCAGTGAAAATGGCGGCGAGCGTATTGCAAACTTAAGCAAAGCATTCCAAACGAACCTAATGTAGATCAAACCAGACCACAGCAGAAACATAATTGTGAGTGAAACATGAAATCATTGCAGTTGGGTTTAAAGTTACAAACAAGCAGAACTCAGCACGAGCAACTGAAAACTCCCAGGCCTCATTTGATTTCTTCTTTCTATGACTGCAATGGAACTGCGATTTTTAGCAGAATTGTCTTTTATTTTATAGCCTTCTATTCTTACATTGTCCCCCCCTCGACTTTGCCGGTCACTTTTCCAAGCAGCCCTGCTCCGTCCGCCTCTCCTGTTGAGTTTTGACCAAAAAGGAATTTCGGAATTGAGTTTCTTGACAGTCTGGATGCAGACTTGTAGACAGATGTGCTTCTTTTGACAGTCTGACCTCACCGTCAAAGTCCACAGACACGCACTACGGTTCAGTAAGATGGTCAGGAAGGACGCAGGACAATTCCTGCAGCCCTTCAACAAACGCTGGCCATCTTCTGCTGGCACAAGTTGGCAGCAGAGGTCAGCCGCGGAGGTCAGCCGCGGAGGTCAGCCGCGGAGGTCAGCCGCGGAGGTCAGCCGCGGAGGACGCACTTTTCGTGTTCACCGCGCAAAAGGCAGCAAAAGTTGAGCTTGTCAAATTCGAGCCCCAACAAGATTTACGTGCGCAACGTTTCATGCCGTGCCGTTCCGGTTGATTTTCTTTTTCATGAAACTTGTTTTTTTCTGCAAAAGAGGAACTGAGCTACATGAAATAGAGTCCATTTGAGTATTGGAGAACATTAGATGACTACACCTGACAGTCACTAGTATCGTGACTCAAGAGTGTTCAGGAAGAAAAGTGCACTCGCATTACGCTGCCTGTGTTCTGTATTCAAATGACAGGTTTTCGATGTGCTTTTTTGCTGCACCGCATTCAAAGTGCTCAGAAACAAAGGGCAGAGGTTGTCACCTAATGCACAACATTCAAATGTGTTTCTACTCATGCCAAAAAATAGAAACCGGAAGCTAAAATCGATTTTGACATCTTTCAACTGGATTTACAAAAACACAAAAATGCAATTGGTGCTTCAACTGTCAAACTGTCAACAGCAGAAATACTGTGTTAAGAAAACATCAAATTTAAAGAGTGTTGTATTCTATAATTTGCCATTTTGTGATAAAAGACAGATGTTGACATTGAGGCCATTGAGTGTGGTTTATATATGTTCACTATTCTTGATGGAAAATTGAAGAGAAAAAATAAATAAATCATCTTCATGAAGAAATTTGGTTCAGCTAATCATGGAAATGAAATGACTGAAATGACCTGGACCGAGTGCACATTCATTTATACATGTATGTTTAATTTTATGATCATTGCGGGAACGTTGGAACACCCTCTTTTTTTTCAACTTAAATTTCTGAAAAAGTCATTGTCCAATCATGTAACATCCATTTTATACATATCATTTGACATTAATTTTTTTTCTATATCAATCCATATTTTCAACTTTGTATTATCAGTCTATTACTCAATACAATTACACACAATGTCAAAAATACACTACAATTAATAATTTGTCATTTTCACATTCATGTATCTTTCAATTCACTCATAAGCACCACGCATGCATTCAAATCTTAGCATCCAGCTATTAGCATCCAGCTATTAGCATCCAGCTATTAGCATTCCCACGCAATTTCTGCAGAAATGTCACTTTGTTCAAGAAGCAGTTTGGATGATTGCAATTCAGGCAGATACAGCAATATCTGTTTTTGTCACGTTATGTCATTGAAAATGAAAAGCAACAGAGACATACAGTAGCCAAAGACGGTGCAGTGGGTGGTCTTCGATGTGCTACAAGAGGTGATTACTGATGGACTTTTGCCAGCGAGCTGATTGGCTCCTCTGCTGACTGACAACTTGTGCATAAATCAGTGACAAACTTCATTAATTCTTCCGCTCGCCAAAGAATTTGGCATACGCAAAGAGTGATTGATTGCACTTCAGCTGTATGAGCGTCCATAAAAGAATGAAAACTTGCACCTGCATCCTTATAGAACACACAAGAAGAGACTCGCTTGGCAACAATTGAGCCGGTGCGAGCTTTGCGAGATTTTGACTCAGACGGGCCAAACGCAAGAGTAGGGTACGAAGAGGTTCGCATCACACAACTGTAATGATCTTATCATGATCTTTATTTGGTGTTTCAGGTTTATAAATCGACACGACACTCATTTTGACTTGGAAATGGCATTAGTCGTCAAAATGAGTTTTTGCGTTTTGAAAGATTGATTCAAAGCAGAAGACAAAATAACCGACAATACTTTTCATTTGCGCGCCAGGTGCAAATCACGTCTGCATGAACTGCTCACGTCTTATCCAGAAGCAAATCTCCGACTACGACACCCCAAAAGTGAATTCTATCTCGAGTATTTGCGGTGTCGTGATAAATATAGCAAGTGAGCAACCGAGTCATCGAGACGGAACGGGAGGGAGAATTGCCGACAGAACTGATAGTCTGGACGGGATTAACCTTTCAAAGACCTTGTGAGTGGGTGGTGGAGAGCTCTGCTGATTCTTGACATACTTGAGTTCAAACTTCATTAAAATGTAATAAGCGGCAGGTAAAAACAATATTCCACAGCACTTTCACAAAATCCAACCCACACATTAGCAGCTCTGCCTTCTCGGGAAAAAAAAGAAAAGAAAAAGTGGGCCATTCATTCCGACAAAGAGAGAGACGATTACACAAATGAGTGTGCCCGAGATATGGACCTGCGGACCACCAGAGCGGTGTCAAGTAGGGCTGGGGGGGAAATCATGTAACTTGGCTAAGTCAACTACAAAAGGGTTTTTTGTTTTTTACTCATTAGCATAACTAATATATGCTATAATAGTACGATTATTTAATAGAATAACTGATTGTAAAAAGAAATGTTAGTGGCGGCTTTACAGGGAGTCCTCAAGCTACGGCGGAGTCGCGTTCCGACGCTGGCCATGGAACCCCAATTTACACTTAAGTCGGATTTCCCCACTAAAGTTGATATTTACATCAAAATACTAGAGTACAGTCATTTAAAAAAAAATATACATATTTGCGCACGGACATTCATTGCTGCCGGACGGCAGAGCGCAGCGATAAACACGGAAAGGTGACGCGCCGGACGGCGAGCCGACCTGCTGATGGACGTCCGTTGCTAGAGGTCAAAACAACGCAACTTTAAAAAAAACTTTAAAATGGCCTGGTTACTGTGGGAAATTAACAAAAAAGAAGGAGCTACGGACGAGGCACGGGCGCCGTAAAGTGGAAACCACGTAGGTCGCGTACCACGTCACGCCAGGACTCCCTTTATTGTCAAACAGTAAAAGTAGGCAAGCACATTTGCAATTTGGTCAAAAGCACTTCAACCGATTCAAGGACAAGACTGCGGATTCGAATCATAGCCAATCATAGTCATTCTATTCACAAAAACAAAGAGGAAATGCACACAAATAAATGGGACTGTTTTTTCCGGTTTTTCACATTTTGTGGTGGTTCTCATGCAAAGCTGAGTTCTATGTAGAAAAATCTCAAAATCTGCTTTTGTTTTTCCATTCACTTAATAACCCAAAAAGTGCACACACACACAAAAAGAAGAAGAAGAAAAATCCCGCTAGCTGACAACGTGCTTGCTTCCAAGAGCTCCAAACGGTCTAAATGGCTACCATGTGGCTAGCAGAGGCTTCCTGCTTTCTGCTTTTCAACATCGTGGGATGGACCTCAGAAAGGACGAGCTGACGAGATGCACACGTCCGACACCGCGACATTACTCAGGTCATCTCTTTGGACCGAAGTCTTCCCTTCTTTGCGAGAAATCCCAATGAGGTCTCCACGCTTGATATACTAAAATCAGCGAGAAATATTCTTCTAGTGGAAATAAGACACGGATGGCGTTCTCATGAAAATGATGAAAGAAAGAAAGAAAGAAAGAAAGAGTTTGTCTTTGGTGTACGTGGCTGCAATTGGAGGCCGTCCTATTGCTGTGTAGGCACTCGAGCTGTTCCTTCTTGGAATGCAGTTTTTCCAGAGGGAAATCATATCCCCGGTGTTGCCGTCTCTTCTGACTATCGCGCAACGCCAACGAGGAGGCAAGCACGGCCCGCCCAGCGCATACCTCCGGCCCGGCCTCCCTCTTATTGGAATGGCGGGAAAGTGCACAGAGGAAATGCCGAGGAAATTCCCAGAACAAAAAAGCAACCACGCAGACATCCGAGGCAAGAAGGCAAAACACACGAAGGGAACGGAAGACGTAATAACGCGTTTGCTCATATTCAACCTGCAACGCTCAAAATGAGGATCAGATGAGCCGGGCGAGACGTTCAGCCTGCTTTGGATGGAGCGACCAGCGCTTAGCACACAGACGAGCGAGTGTCTCAAGTGTGTTGTGACTTGTGAGCGGTGCAGACATTAAGTAGCTGACATTAGATCCCGTCGTCGTCGTGGCTCGGTCGACTCGCGTGCCTGATCTGTGCAAGCGTGTGTGTGTGTGTGTGTGAGAAGGCCTTCCAAAGTGCGCACCTGTGTCATATAAATCTGGCCTGGGCTTCCTCCCGCAGCAGCCGAACATTTCCAATAACAGTCACCCAGAGGGCTTGAGGTGAGGGGCGGAGCCATGGCTACTGTACGGTGCCGTAATAGAGCACAGCTGTCTGGCCGTTTGTCTGCGCGGGTGCAAACAGTGCAGCGCAACGTGTGTGTCGGCAAGCGCAGAGCTTTTCATGTTTTTCAAGCCATTACCATTGGATTTTTTTTCTTCGGAAAAATCGGTCACTGTTTTCTGTTCCAAAGCTAATCCTGCATACAAAATACATTTCCTTCCAAAAGTATTGGAACGGCAAGGTGAATTCCTTTGTTTTTGTGGAACGCTAAGACAAAAGTTCATAATTGCATCTTTTATTTCATGATATTTAAATCTAGATGTATTAAATTATCTCAAAGCGTCAAACCCAAAAACGTATAAATATGTCTGTATTTTTCTCTTTGACTACATTTAATAGAATTGAGTAAGAGGTCAAATGAAGTGACTTTTTCATGCGACTGATGTTTTTTCCTCTTTCTTTCTTTCTCGCTCTGATGATGGTGCAGCGTCCTGGGATCCTGATTTTGGACAACATTCCCAATTTCCCACCCAAGACGGCGGGGTCGTTGATGTCTGCTCTCTTGCGTCAGACTGACATCATCCGCTACAAGAATGATGGTCGAGCTCAGCAACCTTTTTGGAAAGCGGGAGCTCATTCTTGGGTACGACTGATATTTTGACTGAAGACGACATGTTCACCATTTGTCTCAACATGCAACATTTTTTTCCCCCTCACTGGACCATTTTTTAAAGCAGACCTGTGGGCTACTGATGAAGTCCTTAAAGTTGGTGACCCCTACCCTATATGATATTGAATCATGGAATTAAAACTTTCAAGCAGTATCCATAAAACAGACAAAAAACGCAAGATGTTCACGAGAAAAAAAGAAGAAGCAAGAGCCACATTCAATAAAACGAGATCTCCTCCAACCCTAACCAAGACATTTGCTACTTTTTGTTCTAACAGGTCACCGTCACCGTCACCGTGAAGTGTGTTCAGTGCGACTGATGTTGGCTGTTGAGTAAAATACCAAGGAGGACAAGGGGCAATCTGGACAGGGAGCAAACACTCCTCCTCCTCCTCCTCTTCATCCTCCTCATCATCATCGTCGCGGCCCAGCAGCAGGCTGCGTGAGGGCCGACGTTGCCGCGCTATGTTTTAAGTCTGCGGTTTCACTCCGGAGTTCTCGGTTTCTCCTGGGAAATAAAAACATTCTTGTTGTTTCTCCAAATGAGCGTTGTGGGGGCAGCCAGATGTGCGAGAGGGGAGGCGGACTCCGCCTCTCCCTGGCCGACTGGAGGGGCTGGACAAGGGGACCTCCAACAACAGCTCCTCTTCTCTAGTTGGCAAACTCTGACCCCTAACCTCTGACCTGAGGTGCCAGTAGGAGGTACAGGAAGAGCCCCAGAAATGTTGGTCAATCAGCACATGTTGAATAATATTGAAGTTTTGGCTGACGCAAAATTTGCTTTTTCTCTTTATTTCTCCGTCATGTTCGGTGCATTTGGAGATTTCTTTGAATTTTGTCTTTCCTCCCTCCGGGTTGCAAATTTGAAAATTGCGTCAACTCTCGATTCTGGCTTACAGATGACATGGAGAATAGCACGAGTCCTTCCAAGAACTTGCAAAAGACCAGCAATTAACATTGATAGATTCGTGCTCTCGCTGAGTCTCATGTTCGGACAAGATGGATTCCGGAACAGAAGGAAGGTTCACACTTGCCGGCATTTCCCAGGTTTTAGTTTGGTTTTGTTTGACTGGCTTCACTTATTGCCAGCTTCATGTCATCAATAATGCATTGAGAGAATTGGTTGCACACCAAGTAACTTACAGTAGCCCAAGTAAGCAACACGACGTCAACCACGACACTACCAACGACGGACAGAAATATTGCTGCAGATTTTGAGTCAGTGAAAATCAAGACTCGTCCGTCAGAACGTCTCCGAGAGCTTGAAACAACCACAACACCAAGCGCTTCTTTTCCCGGGAAAAAAAAATCCAACTCCAACTCAAACAATCCAACATTAATAACAAGCTTGGAGCAAAGAGCTTGTCGTGTAGTTGCACGGCTGTTCTTTTTTTGGACACCCAATTGCCAAAATGCCGAAAGAGATGCATTTGAAGTCCAAAGTGACAAGTCGTCCAAAAAACAGTTTCTCAGTCAGGACACAATGACGTCGATATGTTTGCAAAGCTCAGCGATTAGCAACAGCAACGACCGATGGAAGATTGCGCCGCCTCCAACGGATCCTCAAGTCGCCTTACAAAGTGGCAAAGGCCAAAGTGACGAAATGTCCTCAGTCGCGCCGATTGATGAGAACACGTCTGAAAGGGGGCAACGGTACAAGATTCATTTGACAAGCTTTTCCAGCAAGAGTGTGTGCGTGTTGCGAGCCAGATAAACGCCATCACATTCTTCTCGGCAGGAAGCGTCTCACTGCTGTGCGCTCCTGGACTTCGCATGCTCCGAAAATCAATGTACTGCCCTCATAAAGGCCTCCACTTCCTGTCTATACAGGAAGCAGTCGCTCATTCTCTCGCTGCTGTTATCCCGCAGCTCGCACGCCGTCAGATTGTTCTGCCAATCAAAACATGTTTATCAATAAAAACAAGTGCAAAAACGCTTTATCAGCCAGCAAAAGGTTGACAAAACCGGTAAGTTACAATGAACCAAACCATGTTATTTTTAAGCCTCAGTCATACCGAATTCTTTTTCCTCCCTTTAATAATAAGACGTGTATCGAATACTAACATCACAACTTGTTATATATCAGGTAAAATATGTTAACTGTTCTTGAAATAACATCTAAACTCAATGTTTTCTATAAAAATAACATCTAAAGTCATGTTTCATTTTTTCAGCAATAATAAAACATGACAAATCGTGGGATAACGTACCAGCAGACGCATTGCAAATCCAATAATATTGTCCAATTGGTTGTTAATTGTCAGCATGATTTCCTCTTCCCCCAAAAAAATGTAAACCTGCTTCTCATTTGACGCCGTCACTTCGCCAGATGCTGAACTCGTATTTATGGTTGTCATGTGGAACCCGGGATTAGGGCTACATTTGACCTCCCACTTTTTAACCTTAAAGATGACCTAATAGCACCACTAAAGTGCAACTATCGAACTGATGGCTCACTTCGAGGGCATTCGGGTAACATGAGAGCAAAGGTGAAGACCAAGTACATATTGGTGCACTATTTGCTTTTGATGCAACACCACAAAATAATTTCACGTTAGACATTTTTGATCCCAACATTGATTGATAAACTGTCCATGATTGTGTTAAAATAAATGTTCATAAGTTATCCCATATTTACTCTCATCGTATTGCAAAGCATGAGTCATGCTGTCGCAGCTGCGGAACCGGAACTCTGCCCTTATCACAAGATAAGGAATGAAACATTTTGTTGTTGGAACGCCATGAAAAGAAAAAGAAAAAAGAGACCTCGGGAAAGTGTGCCTCAGAGCGGGTCGGAGATTGTAACCGAGCACGTCTCTGTCCGTTCTCCTTGCGAGTAAAAAGAATCCAAGTCTCTTGTCTTCCTACTTTGTCTATTGTTTATTAAATGTTCTAGGTTGACTAAATCTGACAATTTGCAATAGCTCTCTACATTGTTTGATATCTGCGTCCTTTTAAAGATCACAGAATCTTTCTCAGGGCTCCTCCCCCCAAAAAATCGGAATCGAAAGTAGAAGCCATCGCCCCAGTAGGTCTCATTTTTTGCTCATTTCCATTATCCAGTGGTAATCGGGTAAAGTGGAAACAAACATTGGCGCACCTGTTAATTCCACCCCCAAAAGATAACAGGCCTTCAAACTGCCCGTCCATTTCCTTTGGCCTTGGGGACGGGATCGGATGGGCAACCAGAACCAGATGTCGGGGCTCTTGGAAGTTGTCTTCAGGCACCAAGAGCGGGTGTCGAGAACAGGGTGCGGTGGCCAACGGGGAGGCGGAGTCAGAGGGTGAAGGTCAAGGCAGGGCTGTGGGTTACGAGACCGCACAAAGGACGGCAGCGTGATCACGAGAGGAGCATTAAAAACAGGACCCAGACTCCAAGACGATATTCAACGTAGAAAACTCAACATTTGGGTTTACGTTGCCGATCCTGTCAATGTCCCACCCAGACGGCTGTCATCGGATCATTTGTCAGAGCTGCGGCACTGGCACGGCGACAGAGACAATGTCATGAGCTGCCTTGTCTGTCAGCAAGCGAGAGGCCGCGGCATTGACGGCAAACTTAAGCAGGACGGTGGACGGACAGATGAGAGACGAAGCGTTTCTGCCTGAAGAGACAAGACAGAGAACGCAGAAACGGGACTCGGCTTTCAACGGCAGCTGACGGGACGGACGAACGTAACTTTCCGATAATGATGGCGAAATCAGCTCCACCCACAACAAATGGAGATGTTTACTAACTTACGGGGGGGGGGCTTGACCTGTGACAAGAAGATAAACGGGGATCCCAAAGTTGTGACAAGACAGCGATAGAGGTCTAGAGGAAGGTCGGAAGCCGATACAGAGAACAATCCGAAAATGATACTGCAGGTTGTCTGTTTTGAGCAGGAAATAAACTGCTCACTTTTTAAAGAGGGATTGGAAAAGTTGCCCAACAAACTTTCCAAACTGCTGGTAACAGGAACTCTGCTTTTGTGAACAAGCTCCTCGCTGTATATAGTACACGACTGCATCACTAGACGCCATTGATGATAATCGGGTCAATCGGGTGTCTCTCCAGTGAAGCAATTTTTGGTCAGAGGTCAGAAGTAAACCGTGGACAAAAAAAAGTCAATGTTCTTCAACAGGGACAAGTCCTACATTTGTAAGCCTGTTGGCCGCTTCTATTTGCGAGCAGATGCTAAGAACCTGGACTGACTAAAAAGCAAATGACGAAGGTCAGCCAGGATTGACTTGGCCGGATGGAAGGAAAAACATTATTTGCACCCGCTCGCATTGCTCAGCACTCTGCGAGGGGAAAAAGACGAGTCGCGCTCTAATCGATAAAAGTCAGCAGACTGCAGCAAAAGTATCCTTTCGTATTCCGATGAATAAGATGATGTCAAAACGAGTTCCACATCCCATATAAGTAATTTGTATGACAAAATATGAAAGAAAAATACGTCATCTACATCCAAGCAAATGCGTCCTGTAGTGGGAGTCGACTTCTCACAGAAGCAACGAGCTCGTCTTTCCACTCGTCACTGGCCATATACCTTCGACCTTTCCACTCTGGCCTTGGCGGGCGGTTGGAATGACGGCCGCAGGTTGGGTGGCAAGACCAAAGATATGAATGAGGGCTCCAAGACGGCTCAACTTTCCAAGATTTCATCATGCAGACTGCGAGCCATCGGAATTTGAATTGCACGCAGGAAGTCAAACATAAGGAAGATAAACGGCGGCTCGCGGGCTGGCGGGAATTCAGACTACAGCAAGCAAATTGTCACGCGAACACACAGCGTCGATGGACTTTTTACACTCCTAGAGAACGTATCCGATATTCTTCAAGTTTTGAGTTTCATCTAAAGATGGTGAAAATGAAATATGTTGCCGTTGCCGTGGCGATGTGCTGTTTACAAGGAAAATGAGGTCGTTTTTGAGGCTCTAAAACCGGGTGGAAATTAATTTCACTTTGCGCACATTTCCAAGCTGGCACAAAAATCAATAGATTAACTCTTTGACTGCCAGACGTTTTCAGAAACGGGATGTCGCCAGTGCCAGCCGATTTAAGCATTTTGACTGATCTTTCAAGGTCCACAGAAAATTATATGTTTGGACTATGGAAACACACATACTACCAAATGAAAGATTGGACTCTCATCTTTCATCAGAAAAAAAAGTTTGTTTCTACCTTATTCCGTTTTTCAGTAATCAACAATAGAAAATGGTTAGTTTCACCTCTGTTTTGAAACAAACGTCTTTTAACGTCTTTGGCACTCCTCCATAGGATTTTACTAAACGTTATTTAACGTTTTTGGCAGTCAAAGAGTTAAGAGTTTTCTGAAGCGATTTTAAAAAAATAATAGCTCAATGTTACCCCCTATAACTTTTTAACGAAGCATTCCTGGTTATTATTTTTTTAAAAGACTGTTGGATCCATATGCTAAACCTTACAGGAAGTCCACCATTTTGAATTGATTTTGGAATCACTGGCGTTTTATATAAGTCATATTTTAGCAAACTGTGCCTAAAGAATTCATCCTATCGTCTTCAAACTTTGGGTGTTTCATCTAAATAGGTTTACGATGAAACGTTATTGATTTTAATTGTATTGCTTTATTCATTATATGAATTTATTATATAATATTGTTGCATTTATTATCTCTGAAGTGTTTCCAAAGAAAAATGATGCCATTTTTGAGGGTCTAAACTCAAAGCCTTCCTAACTAATGAACAAATCAGGAAGAAGTTTGAAGTGCAGTAGCGAGAACATTCAGAGGCGACACGCAACGAAGAGGCTTCCACATTTGCCAACAAAAACGCAGCACAGAAAATCCTTTTCTTGGTGGCGAGTCAAGACTTGTGGCATGAGAGCGCCGAGACTCGGCTCGGCTCGGACACAGACGCCACCCAGGCAGACCAGAAGGGACACAGCAAGTCAGCGATGGAGAAGAAGAAGAAGCCAACCGCAAACGGTGGAGCCGGCGGTTGCGCGGCGGCGGTTGCGCGACGGCGGGAATGTTGTACAGCGTGTGAATTGCCTGCTGTCCATTGTCTGCTATTTTCAACGTCATACTACACAATGAAAGCATCCAACGTTATACTTTCTTTCGCTTTCTGGAGCTGCAGAAAGTACATTGGATCAACAAAGGGAACATTAAGATGCCAAAATGGTCAAACCAACTCGGCTATATTTGTCAATGTGGTGTCAAATCGGAAAGAAAAATCATCCCCGCTCAAGCCGATGCTAATATCTTCATATCGTAACCAACAAAAACACTCAATTCTTTTGTTTATCGTCATGCACATTTAATACAAGCCGCCAAATATAAAGTATAACGGCAGGCAATTCAATTTGATTGAGTACTTTGACTGATTGGTTTGCTTTCTTCTTGCATAGACAATAATGACAATCATATGTCTGACTGCTGAGATTTGTTTTATTTTTGTGTGAAGCTGTTTCGAACAAAGTTCATACGAACCCATATCCACTGAGTTTCTCAGATACTGGCCTGACACACGCACACACGCGCACACACGCACACACACACAGACGTTTGTCTTTGTATCATCGTGGGGACATCTCATTGGCATTATGAATTTCCCCCAAAAAAAAAAAAAACATTTATTAATTTTTTTTAAATTTATTTGTTTTTTTAAAAAAAAGGAGAGCAATGATGATGTCAAATCGAATGAACAAAACTGAGCTCTCCTGGAAAAAAAAAAAATAAATAAAAAATACAACCTGGGGACGTCGGGATCGTGTGCACAAGACGCAACAAGAAGAAAAAGCATGGAAGCGCGCGTAGCAGCATCTGCTACTGTTTAGGTAGCTGACATTTGCCCTCCCCACGTTCCTCTAATCAATAATTCAACAGTGACCTCATGTACAAAAATGGAAACCGATAGAAATATACTTTTTTTTCCTGATAAAAGAAGAGACTCTAACCTTTCTTTGGTAGCTTCCATATTTTTTTATACGAATAGAAGACAATATTGTGTGGGCCTTGCAAAGTCAGTCCAAATCCAGTCAAACAGCCGGGAGCAAAGGGGGTTACTTCAGTGAAAATGGCTGAGAGTCAATGAGTTCACTCTTTGACTGCCAGACGTTTTCAGAAAAGGGATGCCGTGGGTGCCAGCCGATTTAAGCATTTTGACTGATCTTTCAAGGTCCACAGAAAATTATGTGTTTGGACTATGGAAACACACATCCTACCAAATGAAAGATTGGACTTTCATCGTTCATCAGAAAAAAAAAGTTTGTTTCTACCTTATTCCGTTTTTCAGTAATCAACAATAGAAAATGGTTAGTTTCACCTCTGTTTTGAAACAAACGTCTTTTTACGTCTTTGGCACTCCTCCATAGGATTTTACTAAACGTTATTTAACGTTTTTGGCAGTCAAAGAGCGTTCATCCTCAAATATGCAACATATCTCAGTCTCTTTTGTACATTATCTTGCAAAGTGATGATGTTCCTGAGAGGTGGATTTGGTGACCTTTAACCCAGAGAAGGCCGAAAACGCAGCTAGCCGCCGCTTGTAGTGCTCCGCACAAAAAACATCCGCAATCGATGTGCAAAAAAACATGATCAAGGGCCAAACAAAGCATGAAATAGATGAAGAGAAAAGGTTCGACTATTCCACAACTTCATTTGATGCATTGATGTTTTTATTTGAACCGGGCCGAGCCTCCATTAAAGTAAGACCAACTGCCTTCTTTCCGCAATGTTTCTAAGTAGGGACGGTTTTGGGCATGCAGGGGCAAGGATACGAATATTTAGGAGTACGTGTTGCGCACCCCGATATGAATAATGCATGAATGTCAGATGTGACTGATGTGGCGTATAAAGTTTCTTGCCAACCACTGGCGGAGCCGAGTGCGTGCGTGCGTGCGTGCGTGCGTGCGTGCATGCGTGCGTGCGTGCATGCGTGCGTGCGTGCCCAAACCTCAACACGCTACGCAGCCGACTTCAAAGGGGTGTGGTCTGGATTCGCTCATGCCCAAACACAAACACACACACTCTTAAACGCACACACACACACACACACTCTTTGGTGCAGAAAGTCACTCACGCATTCAGCAAGTTTACGTAAACGTCGAGACAATGATGCACTCTTACGTGTGCGTGCACACGCGCGCGCACGCGCGCGCACGCGCAGGGTGGATTTCCTGCCGTCCGAACGGGAAAACACAGGCTGCTGTGTGCTGGACGGCCTGATGTGGGAGGGCCAAGTGGCTTTTCCCGCACCTGTGTTTGCGGCGGTAATTAGCCTTGAATGCAAGCCTGCAATGGCCTCACACACGCGGGGAGCGAGAGTTGGAAGGAGCGCTGGCGGGTGGCGGAATTGCATTTGCTGGCAGTGTGAAGGCTTGCGGAAAGTTACACAGGAATGCCAGTCACGATTTGCAAATCGATATTTTCACCTGGTGGAGTGTAATAATTGAAATTGTAATTGAATTTCCATGACTTGCCCTACCAATACCAGGCCTTATTTCAAGGTGCCGATGCTGGCGCCGGTTTGCGGTTGTAAACCGATAAATTAACTCATTGGCTGCCAGCTCAGAAGTTAAAATGGATCTTTGACATCTACAAGTTGTGAATGAGACAGTTTACGAAGAAATTATTTTTTTTACCATTATTATTATTATCATCGATATTTATTTATACTTATTTTTATCTACAATTTCATTTCTACTAAGTCTAAAAAAAATACGAAGCGCGGAGAGTCTCTGTCGCCACAATGGACAACTTGCAGGTATCGTTGCCAACAGCTTCTGAAATATTCGGGCTTGTTGAGGGCAGCGTTTGACATTTTTCCGTTGCTACATCCAAAATCTCAGAGATTAGAATATCATTTGTTTTTATTGACTTTATCAGGGTTATTTTGCATTTCATTTTGTATATACGTACATATTGTTTGAATAATACAGGGATGTGATTTGACCAAAGTGAAATTATCTGAAAATTTAGCCGGGGGTCTGGGGGCCGCTGGCACCCAGCTAGGTCCAGGGCAGTGCCCTGGTGGGGGGACAAGGTGGGGCGAAGCCCCCCGGAGCTCATGGGTTTTCCGTGTTTTGAAGTACTTTCAATGCACTCACATGACAAAGAAATAGACAAAACAACAGCATACATTTTCAATGTATATTGAACTATCCCATATAAAATGGCAGTTTTAGTCAACTCAAAATCAGTCACATTCAAAAACATTGGACTGCCTTTGCTTTTAAAAACTATCACTGAGAATATCATCATATCTAACTAATGTGATTACTAAGTTAACACATAAATAATGTTGAAGAGTTCAAATTTCATGAACAAATAATTGTATCATGACCAAATGAAAAGTAACTCATATTAGAGCATACCACAAATGTCTTTGTTATAGCAGAAGATGTTATCTGTCGGAGTCATGTGCATACACAATGAACTACTAAAAAAAAGTAAAAAAATAAAATAAAAAATTTGAGATAAAAAAAGCGGAATTCCGAGAATTAGCGGAAAAATCACATCCCTGATAATATGACTGTCGGTTGTAACTGCTGATATGGGATCGGCGCCGGACAGCATTCTAGACTGCGATATCGAATAACCGTATCGGAAGCGGGAAAAAGTTACATCAGCACAGCCGCAAAGCCAGTTTGTGCCAGGGTCAGTCGCCGAGTGCGCAGGTGTGACCCGTGGACCGCAACGGCTTTGAGATTGTCCCGTGGTGTGCGGCGGGCCGAATTGGCGGCGTTTGGGGCCGCGAGACCAGTTTGGAGAAGTTCTTGGTCTGCTCTCCTTTGTAATACAAAACATATAATAACAGGTCTGCAGTTTTTTAGCGGCCGTCTCTTTTTATAGCGGCTGTCAAGGGAATCGTGCGGACGCCGACTGTGATTGAGCGAGCGTGGGACGCGATGCTCGTGCATGTGCTGCACATGTGCATCCAAACGCGCAAGCGGAAGACGCAGACGGCAAATTGAGCGGCTTGGCAAAGAGACACCAGGAAGACGAGCAAGGAGGACATCGATGTGGGAGGAGCCAAAGAAGGTGTCACTAAAAAGGGAAACGAAAAGATTGGTTGTGTTTCTTTATGCGTCAAAGAAAGGTGGAAGGTCAAAGAGAAGTGACAAGCAGGTCAAATTGAGGTCACGTCAGCGCCAATGGCAGGCGCAGGAAGTGCGTGTGCAGCGTTCTTCTTCTTCTTCTTCTTTTACTCTCTGGATTCCTTCTTTTCCTTGAGGCTTAACCCAATTCAGAGAGAATCCTCTCCTTCCATTCTTCCCCTTCAGTCCCCGCCTCTTCCCCAGTTCGTACCTCCTCCACCCAGGGGCGTACATAAACATTTTTCAACGGGGTGGCCAGGGTGAAACCATGACCCATCTAGGGGTGGCCATAGGTTCAAACCTGAAATGTCTAAATGAGCGCAGCCATAACGTTGGCATGCCCACCTTGGACTGGTGAGCCGCATCAAATCATTTCAGAGCACATGTTAGCAATGGGACGCATGCTCAGATTTAAAAGACAACCTTTTTATACCTTTTGGGGGCAAAAACACTGCACACACGCACTGCTAGCCGCTCCGCACTAGCAACAGGCGGCGTGCAAAACGATGATTGATTACGCTGACATGATGTTGTTTAAATTGAGCACACGGTTTCTTGAGGATATTCTTTATCACACACTTCATTTCCGGTTTTCTTCTGTCTGACCCTCACTCTGGTCATGAAAGACAGTTTATTGTTTGCCTTGCGGCATAATAGCGGATTTCCATGAACACAACACAGACACGCTATTTATATTTGTCTATTTCTTTGGAAAAAAAATCTTCTTTCCACGTTGTCCTGGTGAGAGCTTTCAAAACAAATGCTACCATTGCAGCAGAAAAAAAAAATCAGATAAGCAATATCAGAAAGTTCTTATCTCAAGAGCAACTATGAGATATGTGAGAACACGACGAGAGCTGCGACCCTTTTGATATTTGGCTTGACTTTGACACTCGGCAGTCTGGACAGAGAATCTTCCCACGAGCCGCTGGACCGTCTGACGGAGTCGCAGACGCGCCGAGTGTGCGTGAAGGGGGGTGCGAAAGAGGAAGAGGAGGTCGCGCACATTCCGGTCCCAAAGTGGGCCAGACAATTTCAACAAGATGAGCCGCCCCCGCGCCAGCGGTGACGCTAGCACATCCCTGCGCTCGCTCATCAACACAGACCTGCTGCGCCATCCAACACCTCCTTTCACTTCCTGACACAATCGCAAACTCCCCCAAAATGCTTCAGTCGGGCTCACATACACGATAGGATGCATTCAAGATGGCGGTTCTCCCGGGAACCATGAATTAGGCATCTGCAAGCACATTGGTTCGAAAGCTCCAATAAAGGAAAAACTACAGGCGTCAGGTGATTAACATTTTTCATCGTAATGAACTCAGCCATTTTCACTGAAGCAACCCCCTTCGCTCCCAGCTGTTTTACTGGATTTGGACCCGCGGAATATTGTGTTGTATTGCTGTAAAAACCTACCAAAAGAAAGACTAGAGTCTCTTTTTTAATCAGGAAAAAAAATGAAATTTCGATCGGTTTCCGTTTTGCAGCAATTAGCATTAAAGTTTCATCATTATTCACATTCCTGTTGAAAACACTGGCAAAAAGAGCTTTTTGCAACATGGCCCTGGTTGATCTCTTATACTCCGCTGCCACCTGGACGTGTCTGATGCGTTGCGACTGGAATTCACCCAGTACAGGTTTTCCAAGTAAGGGACACACATTTGCGGCGTTAAAGGAACTTTAAATTTACTCAAAATGAACGCACTCATTTTGACACCACTAGTAAAAACTAGGGGCCGACCGATTATCGGCGCTGATATTCAGCATTTGGACGAATATCCGCATCAGCCATTTTGAAGAATCATATGGCCAAGTATAAAAATACGGATAAGTACAATTTTAATGCTTCAGATATTTTTATGTTTTTCTGAAACGTTTTTCTGTAGCAAATAATAGGGAGCTAATAACTTAAGTTTTTACTTAACTTTTGAAGACATGCTACTTTTTGTAAAAGAAACATGTCTATTGACTAAGATTGATTTCAAACTGATATTTTACGAACCCTAAACGTTGTTCAATAAACATGCTTTTTTTATTTTTTTATTTTTAAAAAAATTTAAGTGCTGGAGTTTGTATTATTGTAATTTTTGATGCCAATATTTTGCCTTTTAGTGAAAATGAATATCGGCTCCCATTATCGGTTATCGGCGTCCTGAACTACTCATAATCGGAATCGATATCAGCCCTGAAAAAAAACACATCAGTCTATCTCTAGTTAAATTTAAAAAAAAAAACTTCTGAGAGCATAATAGTGCTTCCAAATGTGACAGGACCTTTTGTAACAAATTCCAAAGTCAAACCTCACAAGCAGCCAACAATGTCATAACCGACTTACAACAAAGATCAAGTTTCTCCAAACACAGGTGGAGCTCACTGTACAAAGTGCTATGAAATTGCTCGTTTTGTCAAAATGTGTGATGAATGAGCGAGCGCTTTCATCAATCATCAATGATTGGCGCCGCGATTGGCTAATTAGCCTCATCTGTAACCATTACTGCACATGCAGACGGCTGCGGCGCGAGAAAAAAGAAGGAGAAGGAAAATAAAGATGGTGAAAAACGACACCGGCGCGGCTCTCCTGTGGCCAAACGGTGCCAACGCCGCGCCAGGAATCGGGACAGTTATCTCGCCGCGAGGCAAACGACACGCGCACGCACGCGGGCGTCATCATCCGCTTGGAAGGAAAAACAAACACAGAAGGAGAACGGCTTTCACAACGGCTCGGCCGCAACTCATCTGGCAACAGTCGCTCAAAGCGTGACAACAACGGCGGCTTCGAAGCAAAAGCTTGCGATTGAAGGGAGCGGCTAACTGGACAACACGTTTTCAGACGCAAGACAAATCTTTCCCGCTTGCTGTCCCGGTCGCGTTGTATCGTCGACAACGTGTTAAAAAAGATCCTTTTCGCATTGCATTGTGGGATGTGGCGGTCATTCTCGGCTACCAGAAACCACAGTGAATGCAAACATTTGTATCAAAAACACACTGTGTGAAACGCGGTTCTTACCTATTTTTATACTGCGCAGAATTGCATTTTTTAACACAGCGATCAAAGTAAGGTACATATTTTGTCGTCGTCAGCTGAAACTGATGAACAAATTTGTAAGCAGAGATTCACCTTGATGTCCACACACGCTGACAACAAAACGAAAGGAGACTCAAATGATAAGCTTCATTCATTTTGTGGCCTGAAAAGTTTGTAATTATGTTTGCAAAAGCTTGGAACTGCCGACGTGGAGGAAATTGTTTTTCAACATTCAAACTTGTAGGCTAAATGCTAAAAACTTTGCTCCCCCCCCCCCCCCCATAATACCACGGGGTATTGATTTGTGTAAAAATAATGATATCAAAAATGTGTATTTTTTTAGCATTTGAACTACATTACACCGATACGTTCAGAAATTAAGCAAACATTTTTTATTCCTATTTTTAGGATTTATTATTATGTCTGCAGTGCATGATTTCCATTTGCCATTTTCCCCTTAATGCATGAACATGGTCAAGCCAATACCAAGTGGCATTATGGGAAAAAGCGCTATGTTTTTAGCATTTAGCCCACAAGTACGTTTGAACAAATGGAGCAGACAAAAACTCCACGTTAGCAGTTTGACACTTTTGTAATCTCATTGAAATAAATGGAAATACGATTGATCTGTTTTTAGTCAATATATTTATCGGCATACACACGCAAAAAGGTGATCATTTTAGCATTCCAACTATGTACAGCAATTTGCCAGTCTGAGAAAATTGCTGCATAAACACCATCTACTTCCTTTCCCTTCGAAATTTCTCCCGTCATAGCAGGATGATAATAAAGTGCTTGAAGGAGAGCAGCTGGGCAGCTTTTGGTGGGTGTGGCCTGAGCGGGCGCGATACCCGATACACGGCCGAGATGATGCCCAGTCAGCCGCGCGCCTTCAGACGTCATTAAAGCAGACGCTCAGCACGCCCTTCCTGCCACCCGCAATCTGTCCGCAGCCAATTAGGAGCAATTTCCCTGTCTTGGGTGGGGTGAGGAGGCGGCGAAAGATGAGGAGCAAAAGCAGTTGTGGGCTTCGAGCCGACACACATGCTTCTGTTTACAAACTGACACTTGTTGACATTTGCCGTGGCGGCGTCGTGCCGGATGAACATTTCAAAGCCAGAGGAGGAAAACGGCGAGAAAAAGCAACGGCGAGGAAAAGCAACGACGAGGAAAAAGCAAAGGCGAGGAAAAGCAACGGCGAGGAAAAGCAACGGCGGGGAAAAGCGACGGCGAGGAAAAGCAACGGCGAGGAAAAGCAACGGCGAGGAAAAGCAAAAGGCGAGGAAAAGCAAAAGGCGAGGAAAAGCAAAAGGCGAGGAAAAGCGACGGCGAGGAAAAGCAACGGCGAGGAAAAGCAACGACGAGGAAAAAGCAAAGGCGAGGAAAAGCGACGGCGAGGAAAAGCAACGGCGGGGAAAAGCGACGGCGAGGAAAAGCAAAAGGCGAGGAAAAGCAAAAGGCGAGGAAAAGCAAAAGGCGAGGAAAAGCAAAAGGCGAGGAAAAGCGACGGCGAGGAAAAGCAACGGCGAGGAAAAGCAACGGCGAGGAAAAGCAACGGCGAGGAAAAGCAAAAGGCGAGGAAAAGCAAAAGGCGAGGAAAAGCAAAAGGCGAGGAAAAGCAACGGCGAGGAAAAGCAACGGCGAGGAAAAGCAACGGCGAGGAAAAGCAAAAGGCGAGGAAAAGCAAAAGGCGAGGAAAAGCGACGGCGAGGAAAAGCAACGGCGAGGAAAAGCAACGACGAGGAAAAAGCAAAGGCGAGGAAAAGCGACGGCGAGGAAAAGCAACGGCGGGGAAAAGCGACGGCGAGGAAAAGCAACGGCGAGGAAAAGCAACGGCGAGGAAAAGCAAAAGGCGAGGAAAAGCAAAAGGCGAGGAAAAGCAAAAGGCGAGGAAAAGCAACGGCGGGGAAAAGCGACGGCGAGGAAAAGCAACGGCGAGGAAAAGCAACGGCGAGGAAAAGCAAAAGGCGAGGAAAAGCAAAAGGCGAGGAAAAGCAACGGCGAGGAAAAGCGAAGGCGAGGAAAAGCGACGGCGAGGAAAAGCGACGGCGAGGAAAAGCAACGGCGAGGAAAAGCAACGGCGAGGAAAAGCAAAAGGCGAGGAAAAGCAAAAGGCGAGGAAAAGCAAAAGGCGAGGAAAAGCAACGGCGAGGAAAAGCAACGGCGAGGAAAAGCAACGGCGAGGAAAAAGCAACGGCGAGGAAAAGCGAAGGCGAGGAAAAGCGACGGCGAGGAAAAGCGACGGCGAGGAAAAGCGACGGCGAGGAAAAGCGACGGCGAGGAAAAGCAACGACGAGGCGCTGATGACAGTTGCAGGCTTTGAAGGCCTGCAGAGCGGCTCAACTTTGAGCAGAAGAAATGCTTCATCCGTGCATGACGTTCAACAAACATTTCTCCGCCGTTGGCCTCAAAGTAGCCTGGGCTTCTGTTTGGCTTCCCGAAAGCCGCAGACGAGAAGCGCCGAGGTGCCTGATTGAGCCGATCTGGAATGTCGGCAATTCCCACAGGAAACCTGGAGCGTCTCAAGCAAAGGCTCCACACGCGTGGATGCAGAGACGGACGGACGGACGGACGGACGGGTTGAGGTCGTAGGAAGTCAGAACGCAACCATTGGAATCAACCGGTTTGTTTCTACAAGAAGACTTGAAAAGCTCCATTCAACGAAATCTCTTTGGCGAGCTTGATATTTTTCACAATCACACTTTTTAACACAAAGGCGACAAACGTGAAACATTTTCGTCATCATTTCAATGCAGTGAGGGTTCCCCAATTTAGTCATGACAACAATACATACATTATGAATCGCCTATTAATATGGAAGCACGGGAGCAAATCATTGGCTAAAAATCTGCATTCTATTCCTGCTATTTGCTTTTCCATCCATCCATTTTCCAAAGCGCTTATCGTCATCAAACGCCACAAAATGCACCGGCAGCAGTTGTTGACACGCTGTGCTTGTCTTCGCATTAGTGGAAATAATCATCCGGCGATGAAGCTTCACTTTTATACTCTTTTTTTTTTTTTTTAACTCTTTTGTACATCAAAATATTTTGTACAGTAATTTTAAAAACACATATTTGCGCGAACCGGAAAGGCCGGAACCAATATTTGGTGTTTCCGCACAGACATTCATTGCTGACGGACGGCAGAGCAAATTCAAACTTAAACACAGAAATGTGACACGCCTGACGGCGAGACGATTTTTATTTGATTTTTTTAACAAAATACGGACAATCTGTAACGTTGCCAGGAGCAAAAACACGATTAACCGAAACAAACGAAAGTCCTGCATCTACACGGAAAGTTATTTTACGATCCCAATGACTTGTTTTCAGTGTATTTGTCCTTCATAAAACGGGCATTGAAGTTTTGAATACTGTGAGATTGTACTTGCTAAAGCTAAAAAAAATGTGTTGTTGAGTGTTCGGCACACTTCGTGGATGGCAGCGCCGCATCCGCGCCGCATCCGCGCCGCATCTGTGCCGCATCCGTGCCGCGCCGCAACCGCCTTCCTTTGACACTTGACCCAGTGACCTAACGTTGTGACCTCACGCAGTTGAACCTCCATCCAAACGAATGTTCCCCGCTCCCGATGCCGCCGTCCGTCACCTCCGAAGAACAACACAGCGCGCGGCGAGAGCTCTTGTGCTGGACACGTTCTTGCTTTCATCTCCACAGCTTGCGTACGCGTTCCAAACTGAACCTATCGCATGCTATGACTGCAAGGAATGTTTCCTTCCACACGCATCAATAAGTGGAGCGAGCCAGCGCCGTCTGATGCCGGATGCACTGACCCCCGTTGGTCGGTTTCATCCGGCCGCTTTTCTCTCTGCTTGCTGCCGGCACCGTGACATGAAGACAAACAGCGTCTTTCTGCCATTTCAGCGGCATTCCCGTCATTTCTGGCTTCCTTGCGGGGCTGTTCAAGGAAGGAACGAGGGGGGCCACGGGTGAGCGGTGGGAAATCCCGGTGAGGTCTACGGCCTGGCAGCGTGCGGGATCGTAACGCAGCCGCTCCCTTTCGCTACCTGCGGTTGGCGTTTGGCAGACAATCACAGGAGGCTTCAAACGGGACACGTATTCAACTGGCAAATGATCCGGGAAAAGCTTCCCGTGTTTTGAGGACATCGGCACACCGCGCAGATCACATGCCGTGCACACGCTTGAGACGGCTTTACAACGAAATTCACTTCACTGCAGTGGAATTTGAAACAAAATATTATCGCTCTTGGGTTTGCATTGTGAGGTATGTGAGATGAACAATGAGGCCAGTGTTCCGATTGGGTCGCAAAGTCCTTGTGTTATGATGTTGGTGAATTTTGCTTATGCAGTTTTTATGCGTGTGCAGGTCAGCGATTTGGATGTATGCTTGTGCAGTTACTATGTCCCTTATGGTGTTATTAATGTGTTTAATTTAACTCTTTGACTGCCAAAAACGTTAAATAACGTTTCGTAAAATCCTATGGAGGAGTGCCAAAGACGTTAAAAGACGTTTTTTTTTTTTAAACAGGTGAAACTAACCATTTTCTATTGTTGATTACTCAAAAACGGAATAAGGTAGAAACAAACTTTTTTTTTCTGATGGAAGATGAGAGTCCAATCTTGTTTTGGCAGTATGTGTGTTTCCATAGTCCAAACACATAATTTTCTGTGGACCTTGAAAGATCAGTCAAAATGCTTAAAATCGGCTGGCACCCACGGCATCCCTTTTCTGAAAACGTCTGGCAGTCAAAGAGTTAAGAACATTTTATAATAAATAAATATAAATTAAAAAAAATAATAATTATATTTTACATATATATAAAGTTTTTACCCGCTTTTTGGTTTGAATGAGTTCATGTGGTCTTCAAGGCAAAAGCCCAAAAACCGTGTGTCGACATCAAGAACTATTTATTGTCGGACGTCTCCTCCAGCAAAAATAAAATAAAGGAATTGGTTGCGAGTTTGTTCCAAAACTTTTGGAACTTTTTGCAACAACGGGGAAAACTGAGGGAAACGTTTAGTGTTTTCATTCCTATTGCTGCTCACAACTGACCGCGCACACTTTGACTGACGCCCCAAATAGCAACAAAGGTTCTTTTTGCATGTTGATTCGCGATTGAATTTTGAACAATGGGGAACATTTGGCGTGCGTTTCTCTGCTCTTGCGTACGCGTTTCGATTATTGTCCATTCTTACCTTGACATAATCTTGGGCGTGGCCCCAATCCCTCTTGGAATCCAGATTACCCAGACTGAAGCTCTCCAGTTGGCCCAAGTGAATCTTTGCCACAGAACGGCTGATCTTTCGTGTCACAAAGTTGGACCCTTAAAGAAAAGAAAAGTTATGAGCACAAGCGTATTCCAATTGAAGCTCGTAAAGTTCGCTCCGCTTTGCTGAACACACACAAGAGTGTAAAATGAGCGGCAATAATTGCCGCTCATTGAGGTTGGGCGAGCGATCCCGACAATGACAAAAAATCCAAATCCAAATAATCCAGCGCCACACTGCTGCTCGGCTTCAACTGATCCAAAACAAAAACACAACAAGCAGCCTAAGTCAAGTCAATTTGTTACCACTTGCTATCAAAGCCAGAGCATCTTAGCTCCACTCTGTCATTTTCGTCTGCAATTTAAGGTCTCGGTGTCAAATCTGGCCCGGATGCCAAAGCAAGCCAGACAGCGAGTTTAGGAGTTGAAAGAACAGCGGGGGATCACCAAAAGTGCCACGGGAGGATCACCTGGGTTTTCCCCAACTGCAGGCTGACTTTGAGGAGCATCGAGATGCACGACTTGGCAAATGTCGGGCGCCGTTTCACACGGCCGTAATGTGTACAGACAGCAAAATGGGCTCATAATTTATGGGCCGTTAGCGGGGTTAGCGAAGTCCCGCGTCTTTTGGCGGAACACTCAGGCCCGGTGTCGTGTTCCCTCTTCAAGCTGCGGGGGGAAAACATGCTGTGGAGAGCCCGCTCATAAAAGTTGCCCTTGTCCAAGCAAAACAAGTCCCTTGGAAATCAAACCCGAGTATTATCGCGTCAGCTCTACTCACGCAGCGTCGCAGTCGAACGACACGATTGGAACTGAAATTCGCTCGTCCCAAGAGGCGAAAGCCAAGATGCGATTTCCAAGTGCATTCAAACATTGCATCTCTTTTCACTCTATAAATAATTGCAAATGTAAATCAATCTCTCGTAATCCTGAACCTCTCACAACGGTCCCAGCATTTTTAACCTCAGCATAACTTTGATGAATGTTGCCCCCCCCTCCCCCGCTGCGCCCATCCTGGCCATAATAGCACGGCTCCGTCTCGACATACATTTGGTTGCCGTCGCCCTGACGAGGAGCAGAGCCTCGATTTAGACTCAGGAAAATCCCACGAACGCGAATCGTAGCAATGCACCAAATTTGTAGCAATTATTTCATGCAATCCTGACAAGCGCTGCAGGCTGAGCAGAAACAGACCAGAGAAAGCGACGCGCACATTTCAGCATGTTAATGGTTGGACATGTTGCTGGTCTGTTAACACGGGTTTGCTACACCTTCTTAAGGAGGGATCGACAACATTACAGGGATTTTAGAATCACTCGCATTCACATCAGGGTCTTACGTCACTTTTTTTTTTTTTTTTTTATGAATATATATAAGCAATACTCCTTATAATCCCTCTCGGTGAACTCTCCTGCATTTTTCATCAGCTCACAAACACGAAGGCCTGCAACGAGAGCGTGAATGAGGCGTGCAAAAAGTGCTCCACGTCTTGGGGTGGCTGCCTTGCTCAAAGGCCACATCCCGAAAGCAGACGAGCATCTTTCCAAAAGACAAGTTTTTTGTCCGCAGTCACTCTCTGCTTCAGGCAAGAATGGACGAATGCGTTTTCATTTCATGTATTGGGCAAATCATATCTGATGGTTTTGAGTTGCAAGTGTGGTCGGGGACAAATTCGGCTCCTAATTATGGTTTTGAGGTGAAACTGCAACGGAGCCGATTGCGTCCTTACCTAGCGCCCGGCGCACCGACGGTCTCCTTCTAAAGCTCGCACCTCTGCTCCCAATTGCTCTCCTTTCTCTAATTAGCGCGGCAGGCAGCGTCGGCGCTTGAACGGAATTCAAGTGGGACAAAGCCGGCTCTGTTGCTGGCAGCGGCGTTAATGCGTTTCCTTTACTGGCAGCGGCACTCGGGACCGCCAGGATGAGGCCTGCGAAGGGGGGGACGGAATGCGTGGAGCAAGTTTCCAGGCCAAACAGGGCAGGGGTGGCCGCTTCACCTTGCCGTCAGCTGCCAGAAAGTCACGTCACAATTCCACGGGCCACGAAACCCGAACCCACAGCAAAAAGCCATGCCAGAAACTCACACGCCTGTTTTCTTGTTCTTCCATGTCAGTTCTTTTCCACGCCCGCTCCTTTTTTTTTGGCAAGAGAAGTGACAGGAAAAACGGAACATATCGGCTTGACTGGCACAGCTGGGATGAAGCAACACTCAAGATGGAGGAGAAACGTGAATTTCAATCCCGCCGTGGCTTGGGATTGGGAACCAATTAGATATAGGAAAGTCCATGAAGGGTTTGGTTGATTGGCTGGTCAGACGAGTTGAGCTGGATGAGTGCGTGTGGCTGGATCCGCTTCTTCTGTTCTGGATGTTAGGTAAGGGGTGCCCCAGGGCGCAGTCCTGGGACCCTTTTTATTTCACATTTTCATCAACAGTCTTGTGAGCTGATGCGTCCAATGCAGCTCAGTATTCAATCAAGAAAAACATATATAATTACATCATATGATCGTTATTTGTGAGGTAAGTCATTTTCCACCTTTAAACCTGGCATTCGTTTTTTTATTACGACCCAAAAAAAACGATGGCGTAAAGACGATCGCTTATCTCACAAATTTAAGATGAACACACAGATCATTCCAAGTATTTCTCAGATATTTCATAGCTGAGCTCAGTTCTGCAGTGCGCTTGTCTGAACAGGCAACATTTGGCTCAGACAAAAGCAGCAAAAGCACACGTGTCAAAAAAAAAAAAAGATGCAAACATCACTCAATCGCTTGAAAGAAAAAAAGTACTCATGAATGTGTCTCCTGGTGAATTTCAGAATTATTTGGACCCTTGGTGTTTCCCTGTTGACCCCAAAAATTAAAAAAAAAAAGTTTCCAAGGTTTTGCGTTGTTTCATTTTAGCACGTTGGCAAACGTGGCACTCATCAAAAGTCCGTTTCTATCAGGCAGCAAACATTGCTCAATTCTTGCAGATATCTGAAAGTCGGATGCTGAAAGACACTCATGAACGGGGCAGATGTGAGGGGAGGAGAAACGTCATCTGAAGGAGGGTTCGAATAGTCGTAGACAAAATCAGCCTTTTTTCCCCACTGTGCGAGGTGCAATAAAGTTGATTGACTGAAGAATGAACATCTCCACACAGTGAACCAGATAAAATGCTATCATTCCCAAAAAGAATTGGTGTGCAATATAACAATGTTTTTGTCGAACCAGTGACCACACCAAAATCAAACTGAAATGTAGGAATTTTGTGCTGATGTCTTTCTGTACCGTTGGCCGAACAAGAAGCCTGGAAGCGAGCGCGGCGCCGTCGCGGTACTTGACAGCAAGTTCTCAACTCAACTCGAATCTCGGTTACCGTGGCAACCCCGGAAAAACAAACGCGTGCCGGCAGACAACACGACACAGAAGACAGGAACTGCGCGGATCTTGACGACACACCTGAAAGGTAGTCAAGGCGCGAGAGGGACCGAAAGCTGGTTTTAGCGATTCAACCTGGAATTGTCGGCCGGCATTGGTGAGCTTCAGGTCATCCGAGGCGGCGACCGAACGCTACGCGAATCGCCAGCCCAAAAAGGAGTGACCGCTGTTCCGAGATGGATGGACAGACAGATGACTGACAAATGGACAACAGACGCAAACTTGTGTTTGTTTTTCTGCATGCGGGACGTCTCTTTGGTTATTTTTCTTTTCCAGGTTATCCCGTCTGAATCTTCCAACGTGCAGCAAAGGACGTTGGCTGTTTATTAGTTGAGTGGCCAGGTGTTCGTTAGCCTGCTAAGAGAAACCAGATGCACATTCCTGCTAGCGGTTATCAGCCGTGTCCTGCAAATGACAACGATTCATACGGGAAAAAAAGAAAGAGTGACTCATCTTTACTCTCCAGTCTTTTCCGCAAACTCGACAGGTTATCCGTGTGACGGCTGACGGTCGTTACTGGCAAAAGTCAAATTCTTTTGAACTGTTTTTGGATTCTTTGCGGTTTCATGTAGAGATGACAACAGATCTGTTGTGATGGTGATCATACGTCACGTGATTTCTTTATTAATGCAGGCCCTTCATGCTGTGTTGAGCAACTTAACTTTTGAAAACATGCTACTGCCCCCGCTGGGTGATCCTGGAACTTTTTGTTCGATTTTTACAAGAAAGATGTCTATTGACTAAGATTTTTTTTTTTTAACTCCAATATTTTCCGAACCCTAAAAGTTGTTCAATAAACATGCTTTAAAATTAAAATAAATAACATTATATTGTATGTAAAATGTATTGTTTTACAATTTTTATGCCAATATTTTCCCTTTTAGTGAAAATGAATATCTGCTCCAAATATCGGTTACTAATAATTGGTATCGTATTGGCCCTGAAAAAAACAGGTCGCCAGGTCAGATATATAGTATAACGGAACATATGGTGTTCCACAGGGTTCAATTCTGGGGCCTCTGCTGTTTTTATTGTATGAGCTGCCCCAGGGTTCCGCCATCTTCAAAAAGAGCTTAATGAGTTGGACGATGCGTTAAGAAGCGTTATCAAGCTCAATCATTTGAGAAGCGCACCTGCAACAGCAGATGTTCATTCATTCATTCATGAATGACTGCATGCGTTCTCCAACAATTGCATTTTCCATCTCCCGAACATTGTTGGAGTACAAATACGCAATTCGGAGTAAGAAATGCTCATTGATGTCACCCAATGGGTGTGGCTCCTCGAGTGTATGCTTGAGGATTGCCACTGTCATGGATACATCAAAACATTGTTCATCAGTGAAAAAACATTGTTGCCAATGCCAACAGTCGATACTAATAAAGAACCTTCCAACACATGGATGAGGTGACGAATGGGAGGAAGTCAAGTCAACTATTTGATTGGAAATTGCTAGTATATACTTCATTGTTTTGACAGTCTGCTTTCTTATTACCTTATGATACAATACAAAACAAAACAAAACAAAAAAGCCGGGAGAGATTGTGCAGCCATTTTTAATATGCGCTCTATGCCCCGAAGGCTGCAGGCACCGGTTGAACCTGATTTACACGCCGCCGTGACCCAAAATGAATACCACATGACTCGATCTCAAGCGGTGTGCCCAGGTCAAGCGCTCGACTGTTTACGATTTCTCCCCTGATCACGGCCCTGACAACGAACCCAGGCAGGGTCAAGGGTTAGCCAGTAAAAGCTAATGGCTTGCAACAAAAAAAGGTGTGGCATAGTTGACGCCCCGCTCGGCGAGCACGCCGTCGTCACTCGTAGGGGAAGGGAAGCAAATAGATCCATTGAAAGGATTTTTCTTAAAAACATTGCATTTTCCGATTGCCTGCTCTTACCTCTCCTTGGACTCTCGTGGTTGAAGAGGATTCCGTTGACAGCAAACATGTTGTAGGCTTCTCTGAAGTTCACCACAATCCAGTAGGCGTACAATTTAGCAGCACCTTTATCAGTGACAAAGACACAGAAAATGATTCTTCTATTATTTTTGTGCTGTTTAACTCATTTGCTCCCAAAAACATATAAAAACGTTCTATTTTAAATATGACCATGGTCCAAAAAACATATTTAGTTGTTTGTTTTTTTTATGCTAGAGCATAAAGAAGGCTTTGATGCAGCCTCTGAACTGAAGAGAATGCATGAAGCAATGGCAGTCATTACAAAAGCGGCCAGCAGTTGGCAGCAGAGTATAAGAGATCAGCCATGTTGCAAAAAGCTCTTTGCCCCACTGTTTTAAACACATTTGTGAATAATGATGAAACTTAGCTATATTCTGTTGCTAATTGCTGCAAAACGGAAACAGAGAGAAATATACTTTTTTTTTTCCTGTTGAAAGAAGATAAGTTCCATGTTTTTATAGCAATAGAACACAATATTCTGTGGGCCTTGCAAAAATCTGTCCAAATTCAATAAAACGGCCGGGAGCAAAGGGGGTTTCTTCAGTGAATGGGTTAACTGCAAAAGCAGATTTGGTAGATGGCTGTTGCTCATTTTAGTGGCAATATGGATTTGACTTTAGTTTCAATGGACTTTGCCAATCCACATTATTCAAAGTGTGCCGAGCCGCAAATGGAAGATTATTGGCTAGAAGAGAAGTGTGGGAAGTAGGATAGGTGGAACTTTTAGCAGTCACCTTTTTGGGGTGAATTCATTTGTTCTGCAGGGTTTTAGGGGCATTTAAAGTACTCATTCTGGCTTTATTTTTTTAACATTCCACAAAGATGGTGGCCACATTGCTTCATTCTTCCCACTTAAGAGAAAACGAGGTCAATATTTGACTCTGTGTACACTGGAAGTGATGAGAGGTCTCCACGGCAACCAATTCATTGACGAGCAGACCTCCTGATAACCTTGGATAGAGTGTTGGCGGCCGGTCAAGTGTCAGTGAGGAGGGCATTTACGCAACCAAGAACATGCAAGTGGATCGCTCGCACGCGTGTATCGCCCGCGTGCGCATCGGCACTTGCATCTACACGCCGAAAGCGAGTGGCGAGTGCTGTGAATAGAAAGGTGTCTTTGTTTCGCTGAGAGCCAAAGCAGTCTTCAGTCAGACGTTTGGCTGCCTGCGCACTCAAACTCGTTTACACGAAACCAACACAAGCACACACACACAGATGAGCAGCACACGTTATGAATTGTGTGTCTGACTTCGGGAACGCGGCGAAACATCGGCGATGAACACGTTACCGTAAGGCGAGCGAGGGTAAAAGGGCGTGGCCTCCGTCTGGGGGATTTCCTGGACTTTGCCGTACAACTCGCTAGTTGAGGCTTGATAAAACTTGACGCTTTTGGTCAAGCCGCACGTCTTGATGGCGTCCAAAAGACGAAGCGTTCCCACGCCGTCCACATTTGCCGTGTACTCGGCCAGTTCGAAGGAGATCTAAGGGACAAAAACAAGGCTCATATTTCCAACGGTTAAAAAAAATTATTAAAATAAAAATTTGAATAATTTTATATATATATATCAAATATTCATTATAATATTTATCATTAAAAAATTGATTAAACAATAAAAACACAAGACAGAACTTTATTCCTAAAATGTATATTGTTAGCTACGGTAGCATTATACCGAGAAAATTAAGAATACGTTTAAATATATAGAAAAATAAAAGACATTACTTTAGAAATGATTTATTTCATTCAAAAATTCATTGTATTCAAATGTTTAATTAAACAAAAAATGTCCCCTAATAAAGGTTAAAAAAAGAAAAAAAGAAAAGAAGTTCCTCAAGTTTAAATGCAAATAATATGTTGTACTAAAAAGTCAAAGACACTTAAAATTAGGGCTGCTTGATCATGGAAAAAATAATAATCACGATTATTTTGGTAATTATTGAAATCACAATTTTTGGGGTATTATATTTGGGTGTAAAACAAGAAAACGTTTAAGCATTTAAAAATATTAAGATCAATTAAAAAAAATAGAAACATTATAACTACGTAAGTTCCTTTTGGACCAAAAAGCATTTCTAGAAATAGATATTTCTAATAATATATATTTCTAATAATATATATTTAATTATTTATGTTGGCAAAAACTTGAAGTTGGAGATTAGCTTGTGTTTTTTGGTACAAAACAAGAAAATGTTTAAAAGGTAAAAAAACAAATAAATATTAAGACAGACACAAAAATGCGGACATTACTTTCACCGATGATAATTGTTTGTCTGTGATGATCCTCAACTATATTAGCATGTAAGCCGCTGCAGCTATGGAGATGAACAAATACAAAAGTCAAACACGTCAAGTGGATATGACAAAAGAGGACGTGACATGTTGGGGTGGCTCGCACACAATAGAAACTTGCAGGCAACAGCATATGTTAGGGCAGGTAGGCCCACTTGAAGATTGCCTGTCAAATTCAGGAGACGTGCCCAAAAAGTGTGGAAAGTCCCCGTCTGGCTTCAAGCACCACAAAACTCAAGCTGCCTGGTTTTTGCCTTGTTTTTCCGCATCATTCTTTCGTAATGCATCACCAGGAGCAAATAACTCCTCACATTTTGACATGTGGAATGTCGATATAATCATGTATATGCCAACTAAATGGTAGTTAGTGTTACTAGCGTGCTAATGCTAATCGCGATTGATAACCAACATGGCAGAGCCCGCAAGCATGAGCAAGCGTGCGCGCCTCGCCACCGAAATAACAGTCAGTTTACGGCAACGCTGGTACTTCTGCAGGTGCAACTGCTCTTAAGTTGCACACATTGACCGGCACCTTCCCCGTTACACGCTCAGACCACGGTTGGGCGAGCAGAAGTAATGCCAGGCCAGCTGATACAGCCACACAAATCATAGGGCAAAAGAAAAAGTTCAAATTCTGTCATATTTGTAATGGCTTAATAGCAGTGTAAATCCCCTCAAAAAAAATCTGTTTTACATCAATTTCTCTATCGAGGGATATCATGGAGCACATCATCTGCAAAAAAAGTGAGTGAAAAACGGATGTGATTTGTTTTCAAATTCAAGGCAGGTGTTGGCTTTACTGGTGAACAACATGAACAGGTAGCGTAAGCGTTTCATCCTATCTGACCCGGTTCACTTTGAATTCAGAAAGCGCTCAAGTCTGTATTTATAGAGCACTTTCAAACAAGTCCCGCCCGCTGTGGGACAAATGCAACGAAAGGAGCAGAGGCCCCAGAAGTGAACCCTGTGGAACACCATGCGATTTCACATGGACGTGCAACCACTTTCATTTTCGCCTGACATAGTTCGGAAGGGAATCGCAATAACAAAGAAATCGCACGACGTAGCATCCAGATGTGACCGATTGAACGCAAGTGTTAAGTGAATGAGATGACAAAAACTCCAACCAATGAGAATGATGGCAGACCTCACACACCAACAGAGAGGTGAAGTCAATAAAATTCTTTGGGGTCACATTTGGCTCGCACCCAACTCCATCTTTGGGTGGGAACATCAGAACACGGGGTCGGAATGTCGGCGGGAACCTTTGCAGCACGTCTGCTCTTTTCGGGAGTCAAAAGGTTTTCGGGAAAGGAAACGGCCGACAGTCCGCTTGGGCTATCAATGGAAAGACTTTTCTCTCTGCCACGTCGGACAGCAGAGAAGCTTTTCCTTCCTTCCACCTCTTGCACAACTCGCAACTGTGGAAAGAGAAAGCGGGTTTTCCTGCAAGAGAAAGTTTTTGGACAATTGCAAGGTGACCGCTGAAGAGGAACACGGGTCGCACATATTTGGGAGCAAAAACGGCATCTGAGGATGCGCCGCTGCTGTGGACAGACGGCAAAATCAGCAATTGATTGACGGATAATGATCAGCCCAAGGGAGGAAGATGAAGGAAGAACTTGCGCTGACCCGCACTATCCCACGATCCGACAGCAACCTGCTTGAACCGCAAGTGCAACCTCTGGCTGCCCAGATGTTTGCTCCAGAGAACATCTTTTACGCGCGCACGCACGCACACGAGAGTGGATTTTCATGGCAGAAGACTGCAGGCTCAATTGCAGCGGCGTCCAAAGAAGACAAATGAAAAACATTTGCAAACCGGTCAATTAGAAAGCGATGGGTCGAACCCGTCTTATTTTTTCCCGTGCACACCTTTCCCCGGGACGAACACATGACAAAGCAAAGCCGCAAAATGTTTCTACTCTGACCGCAAGTCGCCCGGCCCAGGTCGCCTTACACGTTTCCCGCGTGGGAGCGGATATCAACACGGGCTCACAGAGACCCATTCAAAGACTCGCATACCGAACCTCTTGCACTCCACTGATACCTTACACTTCATCTACATATTCCAATACTCAGATCCGGGAACTCGCTTCCTGTCTGCTGGAGATGGAGGAAAAAGAAGGCCGGACAAAATCATCATCTGGAGTCTTTTGCAATGAAAACAGTGGAGATGCTTTTGAAATATTCAGCATGTAACCAACCGGGTCATATTGACCCAACAGTTGGTTTGCTTTTACTTTGAAACGTCACGTCAACAGACTAAGAGACAGTTACATACATTGTATGTGCAAAGAAAACAGTTCATGATAAGCTAAATCATGTTTATCGGGTTTGTTTTGGAACATTAAACATTCCGGGTCAAATTGACCCATTTAAGGAGAGAAAATGTATAAATAGTATGAAACGTTTCATCGACAGACAATTCAAATTGTTCACTTTGACGTATATATACATATATATGTGTATCATGAGACGCACACAAAGAAATGAGAGCTTCCATTGTGTCTGTGACAAACTCCAACAAGAGTTAGACTTGTAAGCAAACCGCACAGCGCAATGACAGTCCTGGTGCGCGTCCAAAATAAGCCCTGCCAGACGTTAATCGCAGGCACGTTCAAGGTGATGCTTTTGCTAGCCAGTGCAGCTCCTTGCGCAACACATCGGCAACAGCGAGACAAAATACATCGATGCATTTGTTCGCAACATTCCGGGCATGTGCCAACGTAACAAAAAAAAAAAAAAAAAGAATGGCAGGATGACAATATTCAGAATGCTTTAAAAGATTTGAATTGTTATCTGCCATACATTCGTTTTGAGGCACTAAATTATTCTCATTATTATGATTATTGCAATATTAGTGCGGTGCGATTGACTGAGATACTTTTTTACTCGCTGTTTACTGAGGAAGACGGAAATGTATAAATAATGGAGAAGGGACAAAAGTGATTGTAAAATGTTCAATTGATTTATTTTTCTACATTGAGAGAGCGCCGTTCCCTTTAATGGCTGTTTTTTGCATTGAGATGGCTTATTAAAACGTTCCTCCATCATTTTAGTAAATCCTGCACGCACCACGGCAGAGTTGGGCACGACAGAATTCTGATCTACGGCGACATTGCAATTTTCTAGAGTGAACACAACAGTGTTTTGTTTCACTAACACACCAACTAGTGTGGCTATTATGTTGCTTGTTTTAATTTTGTTATCCCTTAAAAAAAAACACAACAACAACAACAGACTTGGACTTATTTGCTTTGCTGAGCTCACGTCCCAAGAGAGTCGACTGCAATGGCTCACTGCTGCCATCTATCGGTCAAACGACACTTGAGCAGTTTATTTCGGTTTCACGTCGCTGAACTCTGGCTTCATTTGAGAACATCTCATTTTGGTATGTGTATTGTTTACATTTGTTTACTTAAGTCTCTACGCCAAACCACACTTGCCCACTAGGACGTGTGCAGTTCTGTCCAGCTCTTACACGTTTGCTTGGGGGGGAAAAAAAAGAAAAAAGAAGAGAAGTGACTCATGAATGTAGCAGCAATTGGGACTGGCAAAGGGCAACCACAATACATTCCTTGACTCTCAATAGGGAAAGTGCAGACATGTTTGACTTGGCACAAACACGCCTTATTCTTAAGTTAAAGTTCATTTTCAACATCTGTAGGCAAGTCAGCCTGTCCTGTATTCTGGCCTAACCTTTTCATAAAGGGATTGGTCAGAACCGGACGGGCTGGATGGATGAAAGCGGCGGGATAGGAAACCTCCGCGCGCTGATAGAAACCTCAGCTAAGGAGCCTCCGCATGAGGGCAAAAGTGTCGTCGGGTTACGATCGCTGGGAAAATGCACAATTCTACATGACAGAATAAAGGTTTATATGACAAAAGGTCACAAAGGAAGAACCTTAACACAGGACATAAGAATGAGACTTACAGGACCCTAGCAACTGACAACTCCATCATCGTAATCACAAGGGACATTGGAGGAGCGTAACAAAACCACCCCATGACCAGACCCAAAACAGTCACGACAACGCTTCTCAATCACACTGACTTCCGTTGGGTTATCATCCACACATTTGTATTCAAATTTTCAAGAAATGCAAAAATAATGGAAACACTAGAAATTCAAACGAAGAGCTCAAAATACGCAAAAAAAAAAAGTTTTGACGCTTAGAGGCGGTGGATTTTGAAGCGTATCGAAAAAAGGAAAATGTGAATTTTGGTTATGAAAACGGGTTTTGCGATACAAACCGCTGGCAAGACCGAAAACACGTGGCACGTTTTGACCGGATATGACGTCACGCGTACGTTTGTAGTCACAAAGCAATGGCAAAACGATTAAGTCAGGTTTGTTTGGTGGGACCACAAAACTGAAATCTTTTTGGAATTAAAGAAGCGAATGTCAACGCTATTTTAGATGGGAAACAGCAAAGAAACGTTACGGTTGATCAAAAGCAAACTCAGACCACGTCATCGCACGGCGCACTCGCTTCCTGCTCTTCTTCTTCTCTTAAATTACTGTTGGGTCTTTATGGTGTATAGCGCCACCTACAGCGGCGGAGTCCCCTCTCAATATTGGCAAAAGAAGATCAGATGGAAACGGGCAGAAGTCGCATTTCCAGTAAATTTGCTTCAGAAATTGTAAGCAATTGGACGGAAACCCGACGACTGTCACTGAAGGGGCAATCAACCCACAACGCAAATCCTTTCCCAAAGACACCTGAGTCTTTTATGAAGTGTTTTCTGTGCGTATTTTCCTGAGAGACGCCAACAGAAGTAAAGCTAGCGTCAAAGAGGATTCCCGCTTGTGCCGAGACGAGCCATGCTGGGAAGACACACATGTTGTCTGTGTGACTGAGCTTCCGTCCTGTCCTGCCTGTCTGCCTGTCTGCCTGTCTGTCTGTCTGCCTGTCTGTCTGTCTGTCTGTCATTGGCAAGAGTGCTGAATTCTCCCACTTGGCTGTGTTCCTCTTTTTACATGACATTTCCTGCACTTGCTGGTCAAAATCCCAAATAATAGTTGACGGTAGCAATTATCGAGGCAAATTTGAATGTGAGCTGTCGGGGATAAGAAAGACTTAAGTTAACCTTGACGTGACTCTGAGCGCCCAGGTTGTAGATCTCCGTTGGTTTGACTTCATTTACGATCTTCACCAGACACGTGCTGTCCGTCAGGTCACCATAGTGCAGTTTCATATCTGACACACAAAGTAACAAATGTCACACATGAAAGTAAATACAATCAATGGATGTAGCCAACATCTGTAAACGATTCAATATCCGAGGAAATTCTACCAGGTTGAACACGGCTCTTAGTTTAAATGATTCATTTTATTTTTCAAAGGTTAAACGCCGCATTTGTCCGACTTAACTGTCACAAAAGAAACTTCTCAATGCTCAGGCATGGAAAATAATTCACAAATAAACGCCGTTAGTCAACACAAGTGGGCAGACGCTTTACAACATCCTCGTGGTTGTTAAATTATTATTCCTATTATATGAACAAAGTGAAGAAAAGACACTTACTGCCTTCAGTATGTGTCTGAGGGTTCTGGTAAAGATGTTCAATGCGTCCGGTATTGAAGGAACTGGACCGCCTCAAAATGCCATGAACCTGAACGTGCAGACGACGGGATGAAGACGGACGTTAGTCACGACATGAGGTGCGCTCAACTCCGAGCAAAGCGCCATCACATTTAAGAAGAAGGATTTTATTCTGCAGCTATTAGCAAGAAAAAACAAACTCATTATGGTTCAGCTTATGCAAATATGGCTGCAATGCCAGGGAGGGTGCGTGTTATCCCAGGGGACTTGTTTTTTTTCCTGTACTAGAATCAAATGTAATTGCACATCCACTGCAGTAGGTGGCAGTGGCATTGTGGGTTGGCTCTGTACGTTCAACAACTGTACACACAAATGATGCTATTTATAGTATCGGCAGAGGCTTGGGGGGGCGGGGGATTAAAAAATACATTTTAGAAGCACTGATATAAGGGGATGAGATACCAGGAATACATTTCTCTCATTTATTGTGTCATTTTTGTGCAACACAATAAAGCACTTAGCAGTCTGTGATGAATACTCACGTCTTTGCGTCCACAATGACACGCGGAATTGTTGACTGGTTTACCAGGTCACATACAACATTTGCCTCAACAACTCAATCACTGATTGGTGACATTAAAAATAAATGAATAAAGTCACCAAATTAACCAAGTGGTTCCGAAAATGGATGGACCGTCTTTCTTTCTTACCTGGTATCCTTTGGAGAGCAGAAACTCCGCCAGGTAAGACCCATCCTATAAATGACAAGATGACAAATCAAAAGGCTCATTCATACACTCAGTGCTCGTCGTATCCTGGCGGGTCCCTCACGACCAATGGGCCAAGAGATCCCCGATCGTGCGGGCCTGCTTTCCGTTCGTGTCGTGCAATTCACTTTCGTTGTCACGGCGGCTAGCTGCTAGCAGCTAGCTGCTAGCTGCTAGCTGCCTTCTTCATCAATGTGCGAGTTGCTAATCACACTTTGGGTATGTCGGCCGGCTTGCGACTTGGCCTGCTCAGCCCAAGGACGGAGCCAGTCATTTGGGGCCCAATACAAACAATAGCCGGCGTAGCCAGTGCCGACCCCCCCCCCCCCCCCCACACACACACACACACACCGTCTCTCGCTGAAAAACATTCAGACCACCCTTTAACCGAGTTGCAATGGACGCATGCTGAAAACTTCAACGGTACTGCAGATATGTTGCAGGCGGGCCCACACAGGATGGATGGTATTTAATTGGACGCGTGTATTTGTTTGTGAAACGGCGAAGCCCGCCCCGTTCCCGTCATCCATTCAACTCATCGTCTTTTTTCCAGCCGCAGACTTTCCGACCGCACGTTCCGCAACACTGGGGAACATTTTCAGGCAGTCATGCATGCCATTTATTCCTCAATCCCACTCACATATGTGCACGTACGCATCTTGCGCGGGCCAGACCCGGACTTCCTGTGCAGGTCTGGGAAGTAACAGAAGGCAGAAGAAGGCCGGTACGTGGAGAGAAAGGTTGAAGGAGTCGCATGATGGAACGTTGGTCAACAGTCCACATGACATCACGGCCAAATGTGCCGAGGAATTGCATTTAAGACTACAACGGAGGACTAACAATGCGACAGTCAAACTTGATCTCTGCTTAGTTGATTATGAAAACACGCAAACTACTAACTTGGTTGTGACTGACTGACAAAACGTCTACTTTGTGTGAAGCTGAAAGTTCGAAAAAGGTCGAAAACGGTTTTCTTTACGCCATCTGTAACCTCAAAATGTCCTGTCAGTACGATCGTAAAGCGGGGACCCAACAATTGAGATTCACTGATTCAGAGAAGTGAATGTTTCATCTTTAACGTCCTAAAATACAGCAAAACAATTGCTCTACAAGTTCTGCATCTGCACCGTCAACAATCCGGTGGAAGTGGTTGAAAAAGCTTTATCCGTAATATCGCAGATTAGAAGAAGGGCCCAGGTAGCCACGCCCCCTTAGCTCTCATTTAGCACGGAGAGCTCCAGCTGGTGTCACGTTTTCCTCGCCGTGTGCCAGGGACGGTCAAAGCGTTCCGTGCCAGAGCAATATGGAAAAAATGCCTGAAGAGCTGCAGCCCCGTTTCCAAACAAGAAGCTCCTTGAAAGCCGTTCGAGCCGCTAAACCTTGGCCTCGGCTCACTCTTTCCTGTTATGGAGACTTGACCATTGGCTGGCAGAAAGCAGCGGCCACGCAAACACACCACACACTCCAGGCTCACCTGACACAGTTCTACAAAATCCACTCGGACTCGTTGTCGACACTTTTTGCCCCTTTTGAAATGCAAAGCTCGAAATAATTGTTTTTCTCAGAGGAGCAGTTTTGCCAATCAATGACTTTATTTAAGGATCCATTTTGTAATTCTGAGGACTAGGATCACATTTTTTTCAGGTTAATGCCAGTGGCAAGGATTTGATCAAACTGTAAAAATATGACAACAAAATGAATTAACAAGTGATTTATAGTCCTGTTTTTGTATTTCTTAAATCATCAAAAGCCTTTATTTCACCGTAAAAAAAACTATAAAACAACAAAAATGTTTACGTATGAAAAGTGTGATATTGTTTATTGTAATACAGATGAATTTGTTTATTAAAAATATTGTACATGAGAAGGAGACCTTGAAGAATATAATTGCACATTAAATCGCAATTGGATTATTTTTAAAAACACACAATGTGTGAAAATGTGGCGCAGAAGTAAAAACTAATAAAACAACTATAAACATTAATCTCCTGTTTTAAAGCAAAAAAAAAAGAAAAGAAGAAACTATTAATGTGAAATGGGTGTTTTGGATCAATCAAAATACAATACTGGAAGTTTGGTACCACCTGCTGGTAAACAAATAAACTTCAATGTGACAAAATATCACTCAGGGAATTCTATAACTTTGATGTGCAATTATCGAAGTTGAATTTTAATCAGGAAAACGTCCTGTGGTGGAAAAGAATAATACATGCGAGCTGTAACGGTGCCTTCAAGTTTGACAGCGTACCGACGAGAAAAGACAAAAAAGGTCCTTGCATGAGATTGTCTTAGAAAAAAAAAGAGAAGCTTTTTACATTCTTCAACCTCAAGTGCAAGCTGACAGCAATAAAACCTGCAAAGGCGAAAGGAAGTTTTCTTATAATTAACACAATCTACAAAAATCCATTCATTTCCAAAAATTGAAATCATCAATAAGATGCTTGCTTGCCTTTTGCAATCATAATGACGCCATCTGTTTTTTGTTACTTTTTTACAATCCTGAACAAAAAGTACTCTGCTAACTACTGATGGACGAACAAAACCAAAATAACTGCATGAGTTTGATTGAAGAGCCACTTTAATTTTAGCTGGGCCATAATTGTGTTTGTTAGAATTTAAACTTTTACATGAACTCTTCAAAAAAAACCATGTAAGGAGAGTAACATCATTAATTGTTCCCCAACATAATTCATCTTCCCGCCACCAACTGCACAAGCGGCTTCACTTTCTTACAGTTTCAAGATTGCCAAACTCATGTCAGACATGCTGCTGATGAATCCGCCTTGAAGGAGCCATCAACAGCCGCTACGAGGGGCTGGGGGCTCGTGCGCACGCATTCGTACTTTTATGACTATTATTTCTGGCGCTTGTAAGACGACACTCTCTGTTGCAAACAGCGAATGCGTCGAGGGACCTCATCGAATTCCGGCAAATGAAGAACAACAAGGCCTTGGAGGATCATATGGCAGCGGAGCAGCACAGCCCAGGAACCTGTCCTCTGCATAACCCCACCCCCCCCCCCCCCCCCCCCATCACAAAACAGTCCAATGGGCCACAAGCCCCCACTGTTCCTTGGCGTTCAGGTGGTCTCTCATAACTCACACCCTCTCACCCCATAACTTCCCGCTGACAGCCGAGTCAAACGGTATTCCGACAAAGCAGCGTGCCACCTTCAAATTTATGGCCGTCGAGCAATTTATGACCGCTGTGACCTCGTGGCCCAGCAAGTCATTTCTTCAGATGCTCGATCCAGATGCATGGCTGTCTCCTGCATAAAGTTCCTGTAGTGGCAGTAGGCATATAACCCAAAGGGCAATATCACCATTCAAATTCAAATTGCCACATATCGCCGTTGTCATGTTACAATCTTAAAAGCAGTTCAAAAGGCCAGGTTGTTTTCCCATTTGTGCAGCTGCAGCACCCTCCAGTGGTTACTTCGAAATCAAACTTCATTTCTATCGCTGGCTTAAATTTTGGAACTCCAATTGTAGTGGTACCCCGGTACTATTTGGGGATTTTTTTTTTTTTTAAATATATATAATATATAACTAACTGAATTGGAAATAAACATTTGTGCACATGAAAATGATCAACATAAAGTGTCTTTGGATCATAATACAGATCTGTTCTCAATCCTCCACCTAATTTTAAATAAAAGCAGAAACTGCTAAAAAAAATAATAATAATAATAATTATAAATCAACTTTAAATTTTTGTTTAAAAAGGCATTACAGACTGTCAACGCAGAATATAACATTACATTACAATACAATATTACACTGTGACTTCTGGGAAGTCTTCTACTTATTGCTGCACTTCTTATTTCATTTTAATTGATCTCTTCTGTCGTTTCTTTTCTTTACTGTAAACTGCAGCTGGACGGAGTCCAGGAAAAAGTTCCCAACCTTTAAAATAAAAGTATATCGTATCGTATTGCTACACTAACCCTTTGCATTTTAATGACATCATTTGAGTGAGACACTTTTTGCTTAGTTTGTTTTTCCCCAAAGATCTTTTTCATTCTTGGTGCATTTTGACATTTCAGACGACCGAGCCCCAATTATAATGATGATGTCCAAGAAATATGACGATGACGCTGAAAAGTGACCAATGTATACAGCCTGAGTAGCTTCATTGAACTTCTAGCACCAAGTCGATCTCTCTGGCGTGTTAAGGGGTCTTGACTTTGCAGCAGTAAAACCGACATTGGCTGTTTTCACGTCACTCTCAACGCTGCTGGCATTGTAGGAAAGTAACACGAAGGCTTGACCGTACCTGTCCAGTGATGCCGGTGATGAGAGCCACTTTCCTTTCCTTCTTGTCGTCTTCCATTACACCGACGCAAATGACTTGAGATTGGCAACACTGAGACATCTTCAATCGGGTGGGTTCTTACCAGCTACGCGACCACCACAAACTGTTTGTTTAGTTGACACTGTTTAAAATGAAGACTTCCCTCTCGGCGTCCGTCAGTGAAATGCGAATCAAAACACAGCCAAACAGGAAGTGGCTGTGAATGAACCAATGGAAGGAGTCAGCAGTAGAGAACATTGCGAGTCTCTTTGAACATTGAGACTTCCAGTGACAGCGCCAACTGTAGGAAGGAGGTCAAATTACATGAGACTTTTTTTTTTTTAAATTGATGCAAGGTTAACGGTCCGTTTTAGCTTTAAATATTTCAACTACTGTATGTCCCTTCTGTCACTATTTTTTCAACAGTGTTTCCAGATGTTGCTGTTCATTGTAGACACAAATCTTTGTTGGTGTTTCTCCCCTCTCTTTGCCTTTTCATCATCTTCGTTGTTCTTCATCCCCAAGAATTTTATGTCATTGTAACCCCCTGGCCCCCACGGATTTTTTTTTTGTATCTATATTTCCATTTCAATACACAACACTACACTTCAGTGTACTTTATTTTGTGCTTTATTTATACATGTTTTATATTCATTAATATAATTACACAAAAGAATTGTAACATAAAATAGCCGACTCTTATTCAAAATGACAAAGCTTTTCAGTTCAAAATGAGAACTGCTAACAATTGTGACAAACAGTCCATCACATAAAGACACAATGGTCAAGAATATGAAGAAGGCAACCAAAACATGAAAAGAGTAAGAGACCGCATATGACCAAGGAGTTGGGATGTCCACACTTGTAAGAAACCTGAGCCAAAAGATGGAATCACAAGAATGAGGCTCATCTCTACTGACTACAAGATTGTGACATTCTCCACTCTGACGTTGGCTCACCTTTTACCAAACTAACTCACTAATTGTGCAGAAACGAGAGAAATCATGCACTTCAAGTACAGGCTGGTGTTAAAACCAGTAAATCAACGAAACATCAAAATCAACACCAGCCATAAACATGAAACATTCATAGGTAGTATTGTGTTGTATTTGTTATGCCTTCATGGAAGGTGAGGGGTCAACCTATTCCAAACTGTCAAAACAAAAGGGCAGCCAGCGGCAAGAAAATGAAGAGCGACATCTGGCGGTGGCGGGTACGAGCGGGATCGGGAGCAGGAGCAGGCAAGCTAATTGTTGACAAATGTAGATTTTTGTGCAACACATATATCATATACAAAATGACAACAATGTGTTCAACAACATCTATGTGTTTTTATGGTACACTTTTTCATAAGACTTGTACGTAAAAAGAAAGAAAGTTACGTGTATTCTCAAACGTATGAAAGTTGATTACAGTCGTTGCATTCAACACGTTTTTTGCTAACGGTTGGAAAAAAACGAAAAGTGCCATGCATGCAAGAAACCAATCAAACATTTTTCTGCTTAACGTGATGGAATCTAAAACATTCAATCATCAGTCCACTTTCACGCTGGGACTCGAACCCAAGGCTCAAAACTGTCCTCTTTGAACCGGGGAATCTGGTCATCTTATTCTGACTTTAATGCCTTGAAAACGTTTTTGTTAAAAGGATGCAGTGACGTCTCCATATGACCCCAAGACCAGAAATCAACACAACTAAACGCTGCTGCCGTGCGCAAAACAAGGGAAAGGACATCATGTGTGGTGTCAAATGAAGGTTCGAGGTTCATTTAAAATGACATCATTATGAACCAACAAGAGGCCGTAATGCAATCCCTCGTGGAGTAAACAAAACATCCTTGTTGCTAGGCTAACGCTGAAAGGCTGTTTGTGATTGGTCAGAATTACTCGATAACGTTTGGAACATGAACATGAATTTCAAGTTTATCTGTATGAAAATTTGGGATTAAAGATCATGTTATGTGGCGTTAATTTCCTTTAGTTCTTGGAACTGCTAGCATTGCATAGCTTAGCGTTGCTAAGGTGTACATTTCATCACCTTTTCCTGAGCTTTAAATTGACAAATCTTTACCAAATATTTTCACAATCTATACAGTACATCGTTGGAAAGCATTTTCAACGCTTTTTCAGTATATATATATATATATATATATATATATATATATATGTGTGTGTGTGTGTGTTGCGGTTAAATTTGACCCAAGCAATCTGTTTAGTGGCGGAGGGGCACGTACTGCATATTCAGAGTCTGTCTTTGCAATTCTAATGTGCAGGGCAGCCAACCATTTGCATCTGCAATTTCTTGTCCTGGCCTCAATCAACTCTACAGCAGATCAGCTGCTCCAAGCTCACGTGGGGACGATCAGAAAGTCGATATTCAGTATAGCCATACATGTACAGCTGCATTGGTCCAGTGTTGGGCACGAGGGCCCTCCATTGTCGAAAGGCACGCTGGCGGCCTTGCAGTGTTTCTGAAAAGGAAAATACAACCCTGGTTAGTCACAAGAAGAGACCTTGAAAAATGTCAACAAAGGGATTGTTGTCAGTTAGTGGCGTGGGAGAGCAGGAAATGACCTCACCTGTCTAGCACTGTGGAGAGGGTGGTCGTGTGGCGTGACACTTGTTTTTCTGCAATGAGAGGGTACGCGTTCGATTTGAATATTGGAACGTTCAATTCAACTCGCGTGCTGTCCAGCGCACCACGTGCGTCTTTACGGCAGCACCCGGGCAGCGATGTTAACAATCGAATGGCAATGGGCCAAGATTTTATTTCGTTTTCATTGCATATTTTTATTTTGGGAATTCAGCACCCCGCAAGACAAAGCCAGCTAAAATCCTCCATCAGATGTTTCAGAGGTACATTTGAGCTGTCGTGCGACCTAGTTAGCGTGCCTGTCCAAAATATCCACATTTCGGCTTGTGTACCTTCCGGTGCTCGTATTGAACTTTAATGGGTGTACTCTTCATGACTTGCTGGTATTTTTGCTCCACTAACAGTCCTACTGTAGCTTTTTGTTGTTGTCAATAAACCGAGTTCATTGAAAACACCCCTGGTGGTCCTTCAACAACGCTACACTATGCTAACGTGTCAATATGGCGGCTCCCGCGCCGCGATGCTCTTTCAATCACAGTGACTCGCAAAAAGGATCGGATTCAATCGATCTTAGGCAAAACCTACAAGGAACGCATCTTTCTTCTACAGAAACGAGCTCTTCGTGTCGTTTTCGGATGCGGACACAGAGACCGCGCGAATCCATTATTTATACAACTGAAAACTTTAAAATCGAATGAATTGATGGAGTTTAACATGCAAAGCAAGTAAAAAAAAAAAAGGGAAAGTGAGTGCAAATTAAGAGGAACAGATACATTTATGACGTTTGACATTGAATAGCATGTTTAAATCAAAGTACACTCTTTTTTTTTTTATTAACAATCCCGAGGTACTGTCTAAGTGCTGGTAAACATCTAAACAATGTGGAAATAATATTTGTTTCTAATTTAACCCCCTGTATAATATCACCCTCTGATTTTGGATCTTTTTTTATGCGTGTGCAAACAATTGCGTGCTATTGAAAAAAAATGGCAGTAATTGCCTCTTACCTTCACATGTAACTTATAGTGCAGACTTTGGTCTGACAGCCAGGGGTGTCGGAGAGATTCTGTAGCGCTCATCCTCCAGTTTTTGCTCTTTACCAGCAAACGTGTGATGAAATCTTTGGCCTCTTTCGAAACATCAGTAAATTCTTCTTCCTCAAAGTTCCACTGACAGGCCAGAATGTTGTTTAGAGTCTCGTTGTCATCGTCACCGAGGAACGGCGACAAGCCGCTAAGTCTGAATGGAACAAGGAGAGAAAAGAAAGCCGACGAGGAGTTTGTAAGAAGAACTTCCTTGTAACGTCAAATTTTTTTATGACTCTGAAGTAGAATTTTTTTTTTAAAAAAATCTACATTTAGTTGATGCCCCAATGAAGGGATAAATTGGGTAATCGCAGGAAATGCACATCAGGTGTGCAGTGCATGAAAAAATATGAAAAAATTAATGATTTATAATGTGAGTCAATGGGCCAAAATTTGGACATTTTTACACATGTGTAATATAAAAATTGTTTCTCACATATAATAATGACAATAATAATTTAGAAATTTTGGACGGTGCAGTTTTGAACTTCAACATGTTTTGGACAATTGGGTGCAATTTCAGCTCACTCAGTGATTTTTTTCATATGCTTTATATTTGATATTAATATTAATAAAAAGCAACAAAAAAAACAGGCATTTTCCTTAAGAGGGTTTTAAGAAAAGGAGATGCTGGAAACTCACAGCATGTAAGTGATGACCCCAAGGCTCCACATGTCAGTAGGGAATGAAACAAACTCATAATTGATGACTTCAGGGGCCAAAAATTCAGGCGTTCCAAAGTTGACCTTCAGCTTCTCTCGAGGTTTATACCTGTTGGAGTCGCACATTGTAAAACCTTTGGCAAAAGCTGTGCAAAAAAAAAAAGAAAAAAGGTGAAAGATCTTTGGTAAGAGATTTTACCTCCGGGCGAGACCAAAATCAATTATTTTGATCTTGTTTGTGGCTCTGCTAACACAAAGAATGTTCTCTGGCTGAAAATGAAGAAAAAGGAGAGAAAGCATGAAACATAATGCGTCAAAATATAGCCTGGTACAAATCAAAAAACGGCCAACACAGCAAAATCTCATTTGACCAACGAGAAGCGACAAAGGAGCAAATGATTCGAAAGGCTTACCTTGAGGTCGAGATGGAGGATGTACATTCTGTGCATATATTGCAATCCCTCGCAAATTTGCCGTATAAACAGCACGGTGTCAAACTCAGTCAGGTTGCAATTCTCGTCGATGATGCGGTCAAAAAGCTCCCCCCCCTCAACACTGAGGCGCACAGACAACAAGGAGCACTTTTAGCGTCATTCCGCCCAACATGTACGGGACAACAGGGAAGGTCCTCAGACTTACTACTCCATAACCAGGATGATGTCATAACGAGACTCAAAGGCCGCGTACAGCTGGATGAGGTTGCAGTGATTGAGCTGGTTCATCACCTGGATCTCGTTCCTCACCACATCCTCAAATAATCAAATCAAATCAATCACCATCGTTGTTCATGTCACTTGAGTGGAGAATCCACTCATATGTGTGCATTGTACCTTTTCCTTCTGGCTCCTGGCCTTGATGATCTTGGCGGCCAATGTTAGGCCAGATGAATTCTCCACGCACTTGTGGACCTGCCCAAAACGCCCCCTGGTGGGAGAAAGTAAATACACCACTCAGTAAGGTCCTTGTCACTGCGCTACAATGAACCCAAACATTTTTTTTTTTACATATTGTGTGTGTGGAAGTTTTTAAGTTTAAGTACAAATCTATACATCCATGACCCCTCCCCCCAAAAAAAAAAAACAAGACCCAAACCTCAGTAGACCTTGGTAAGTTTACAACACGTTACAGCCATACTATCCTGGCGTCCACTATAACAACTAAAAACATGAGATAACCCCCCAAAAACATTTTCCATGTTATGTGGGAAAAGAGTCCACCAAAAAAAGTGCCCAGCAGAAAAAATGCGTGTCGTCATTAGTGTATATTAGTATTTATATACGCTGCCATTTGTGTCAGTAATTTGAGAAATGTGCCTTTGCAATACACTAATCTGAAAAATGAAAGGGAGGATTTAGCGCTGGTGTGTCACATCAGCGGGCCGGTTTTGTAACTGCACCCAAGCGCGCGGTCACGTGCCCTTTAAGGGGCAAAGAAAAGGTGTCAGGACGTGGCATCTGTCTGATATTCCATTCAAGTGTTTTTTTGCGCTGATCCCACATGAAAGTGGACTCTTGTTATGACGCACGGCGCGGCTCACCCTCCGAGGACTTCGTCTCTGTTGATGGAGTAGAAGGTCGCGATTTGATGAGGTTTGGGAGTGACGACGCGATGGTCAAACGGTGCTGATGGTGGAGGACTGGAGTCTAAGAAGAGACAAAAGAATGTTGACATCCTGCAAGCAAACAAAGCCAAATTCAAAGTCTATGGATTGTTTTCACATCTTTTTTTCTCTCACTGGTTTAGTCTGGATGCTAAAAAGTTAGCAGATAGCACTTATTGTCTGTATATGCTAAACGACCTTAGCGCTGTCCGTCTTACGAGAGCATGAAGACGTCAAGCCTCACCTATGACGAATTCCTTGACGTCAGACTGCTGCTCGTTCCCTCCTCCGTCCTCCGTGCCCACCGCATCCGAGTCGTTTTTTTCTGGCTTCTCTCCGGCAGCATTTTCCTCTTTAGCGCCTTCCACTCGACTCTTTTTAAGATCGTCCTTCAGCACTTCTTCTTCCGTGACGCGGCGTTTGCTGCAGGCGGCCACGTCAGCGACCTCGTCACAGCTACAAAGTCAAGCTGGTTATTTGTGGACGATGCGACGATTGTAGAAATGACAACATCTACGAATACCTCTCTTGCTTGATGATGGACGTCTTGTCAGTCTTGCAACAAACGTCTGCTTGGGATTTCTTCCTCTGCTCGCCTTCATCTTCCTCCTCGGCCGTCTTCTCCGGATGGAAATCCGATGAATGGATTTCTAATTCCACCTCTTGGTCGGGGTCCGAGTCTTCAAAGACATCCTCGCTGTCCTTATCGGAGTCATTCAGGATCAACGTGGACGACTCAAGACGTCTCCCGTGCTCTCGGTCTTCGGCCTTGTTGTTTCCATGAGAGTGGCCGATATTCTTTTGGTTGAGTTTTACGACCTGCTCTGGCAGCACTGATCCCGTCACTGAGTCTTTAGGGGGAGAAAACAAAACTTTTTTGGACACTTTCATGTCATTTTGCCATTTTTAGACCGTTTTTTGTCTTGTGGAATGTGTGAAATCTTCACTTTCAAGTGATTCAAGAGCCAACCTGAGGTTTCCAGGGAGCTCCTCTTCTTCTGGGCTTTGGGGCTCTTCGGGTTGAGTTTGCTTTTGTCCTTGTCGTCCTTTCCCTTTCGGAAGGCAAAAACAATAATTCGACGTGAGTGACTTTGAAATCAAATGTGCCAACCTTCTCAATGCACGGCATTTAGCATCAACTTGCACATGTTGTATGATGTCGATATGGCCTTTGAAGCCTTTCCTGCCACCGTGTCACGCTATTAAGAGCGACAGGCAATTGTACCGTCGCTTCAGCCAAGCCAAGCCACGACTGATAAAGACTTTTATTTAGGCCGAGATAACCCGTCGTCGAGTTGAATCAAGTGGGGAAGCTACTTAACATGACCAACTCTCTGAAAGGGACAAATCAGGGAACAACACGGCTAAATATAGACTTACAAGGAGACATGTTGCTCAGAACGCATTCCAAATATTTTTACTCCAACATCGAAGTATTAAAAAAAAAAAAAAAAAAAAGTTAAAACATAACACATTTTATGAGATATTTTATTTGTCATATATATTTGGCTGTGTTTGGTGCAACACTGTTATAGATATGCATGTGTTGGAAAACATTGCTAAATAAATAATCATTTGAATATTCTTTTCATTTTAGTATCAGTTTAACAGTACCTTTAACGAAGCGTATTGCACGCAGGAAAGTGTCCGCCATTAGCGAGTCTAGTTCAGAGGTAAAAAAACACATATTTTCCCACTGTTTTTATGATTTTTTTTTCAGTTTTTCTGAGTCATTTTTCCTCCTGTTTTTTGGGATTTTTTTTTATGACAGAATAAAATGATGCAGTAAAACAGAAAAAAAAATATTCAGAAAAACAGAAAAACAAAAAAATACACACAAAAAACAAAAGAATGCAATACGCTCCCGTGTAACAGTAATGGGTTGCAAGTAGCAAGGTTGTTTTTGCTGCTGTAAAAAATAAAATCTTTGAAAATGTGTATTTGTGATCATATGACACATTCAGGCCAATATTAAAATATGTTCTAATTCTGGAACGGTCCATTGACAGCACTGTCAATGCACCATTATCAGACATTTTAATCCAAAAACGCCAAAGCTCACCTTGCGCTTGGATTGGCTGGCGGGCTTTTCAAAGAGCAACCTCATCAGCCCGGAGCCCTTCACCACCTCCCCAATGAAGCTGATCACCTGCTGGGTGCCCCCCACCAATTTCTCCAGCGCTTCCAACCTGCGGCCCTGACTCTCCATTTGCTCGCACACCCGCTCCACCACCCCCAACAAGTCCCCGAACACTCCAGCGACTTGCGAGCCGGCGTCGGCACCGCCGGGACCCTCCTCGCTCATCCTCGCCCCACTTCCATCCATCCCTCTCACATCCTGGGACAAAGTGTCCAGTCGGGTCAGGACGGCGTGCTGCATGTGGAGCAAACGCTCCATCTGAGACGTCAAGGAGTCCATGCGGCTCTCAATGCGGCGCACGGAAGCGTCATGGCAAGAGGAAGTCGCTTGAGATTTGTCCGATCCATTGAGCGAGAGCTTTCGTCCACCGGACTTCTGAGCATGAAGAGGCTTGGGATCGTACATTTTGGCTAAGGAGTTGACCAAGGTGGAGGTCATGACGGACGGATTTGTGTTTTACCTCTTCTCGGAAAGAAAACAAAAAACACTCATTAATAAAGTCCTGTCGGTCATTTAGGCAAAAAAAGAAAAAAGAAATAAAGAAAAACAAAATAAATGAACAATTCTTAGCAAGAAGAGGAAGTGGAGGATGAAGAATGAGCCGCCCCACAACACAACAGTTGCGAGTTGAGTTTTAAGAAGAGCAAATGGCTGGCCTCCAAACAAAAGTGCAGCCCCCCCTGCGGACGTCAGGGAGCGGGTGGCCAGTGATAACAGAGCAGGGTTCGAGTGGCCAGTGGGGGATTGATGGGGGCTTATGGGGAGTTGCTGGAGAGGATCGCTATCTGACATTTGAGATGCCTCAAAGCCCTTTGGTTAGGTGTTAGAATCTCAGGAATTTGGGACTGACACAACACTCGGGACCAAGAAAAACAAACAAAACAACAACGCAGTGCGAACAACTACAGTACAACATGGGGAGATTTAGAAGATGGAACTCACTCAGAAAACCTCGAATAATCGCTAGACCGTTGTCAGAGACGCAAATATTTCTACACCAAACGCTTCCTTCCATAATAGAAATTCGAACATATATGTCCATACTGCCACAAATTGTGTGTCAACAAGCCTTTTTTTTTTTTTGATGCAATGTTGGTATAAAAACGTGGGTGGACTTCGATGGAGAGAAAACTAGAGTAGCTAGCTAGATAGCTAGCTATAGATTACATAGCTAGAGAGATTCTACAGCATGTCCAGCAAAGCAAGCACAAAAGAAGAAAACAGGGAATAAGTGATATCATTAAAACCTGAGAGAGGGGACGGAATTGATACCCCATTTGTTGTGACAAAATACAAAGGAATGAACTCACACTCACACAGACATACAACACGAGTTGATTGATAGACGGTCCCTTACAAAGACAAAGTGACCTCAACGTTTCCACGTCTCAGTACACTCGATCTCACTCACGCATCGGGAAGGTGACAAAGCGTTGGTGCCACCATCTGCCTGCGCTGGCAAAAATGAACTTTTTCCGTTCCCTGTACTGACAAGTCGTCAGCTGTCAGGTTTAACGCGCGGGTCATGTCTTCACTATCCCGGATGACAACTATGAGGACACTGCATGTGCAGACACATCCTGCAGAAATACTTGACACGCTTCTTCACTCAGCGGCGGACAAAAGACATTCACTGCCGCTCATAGACAGTAAAGCATTGAACACGTTGGAAAAAGCAGATGAGACCTTTTCAGCATTACAATGAGAGGAATGTCGACTCGATTTCTAGCAATATGGAATTGAACTTAAAATAGCCACTCTGGTTTATAGCACAAGGTGATATTGTGACTTGTAATAGTCTTTGGCAGTCTGTTCCGTGTTGTAAATCAAAATTCCATTTATTTACAGTCCAAGTTGAATCCTAAATGTGAGTCAGTTTAAAGGATCAACACATTCTGCAAAGTGTAAACAATTTCCAGCATAAAGTCGAGCGGACTGCGTGTTTAGATCTCGAGAAACGTGTCTGTCTTTCTTTGGTCCTCTCGAACCCTCCAGGGTGTCCAGCAACCACCCCAAAATGGGAGTCCCTGGCCAAAAGGGATTCGCCATAGCATCATCATGACTCACAGCCATTGTCTTTGTCTGAGACCAAAATAATGCGGCGCAACCACATCAGGTTTCAGATCAGCATCAGCGGGTCTCATTTGGGACCAGCAAAATCGGATACGCGCACGTAAGCCGCATTAACATTAACAACACAGACGGAGGATCAATAATGATGTTAAGACTCCAGCATGAGAAAAAGAGCTTAAAGAAGCTCTATTAATGGCATAGAAATGCAATATGTGTCAATTCAATCATGGTGCCTCCAGTAAGTAAGTACTGTTGTTTACTTTAAAAGTACATTATCATTTTAGCGTTGATGTTATGTTTCTGCTACATGATGGAGGTGCGGCAGGTACACGGTAATGGAAAGAAGGTCACACGTGGTTATCGCTCTGGCTGCACTGCTTTTATTCTATCAGTATAAAGTTATGCGTCACCGCCGACTGATGACAGTTTGTATCGCCACAATTCAGTAGCCTTGATAACCGTGAGACTTTTTCCACCATGGTGGCAAGCGGACACTGAAAAAATCCTTTAACGGGCCCGAGGTGTGACATCAGTGTGTGTAGAACGAGGGTGCGAGTGAGTTAGTGGGTGTAATTAGTCAGTGCCTGTAAATAAATTGCATAAGGTACTCAAGTATACGTTCTGGACTTTAAAATAGACACAAGTTCCCCAACTTGTAGCATTTGTTGCTAGCTGTCACTGTTATGCAACCGGATGACAACTGGAAGACTTTGAAAGGAGGAATGTGGATAAACGATGACCTTGCGACACCACAGAATGAGTGTCATTCCTACCGCCTAAAAACTTTCACACGCATGTGTAGACACGCACGCACGCACAGCCAGCGCTGCTTAGCAAAGAACTTCAGCACAAATGGTTACGTGTAAATATATATATATATATATATATATATATATATATATATATATATTCATCAATAATTTGTCTCCCTAACAAGCAATACAACAAATACAGTTCACTTGACCACAAGGCTAATTGGAGAAGCTAATAAAGAACATTGTAAACATAGTAGTATCTCGATAGATTGGTATCTAGCTATATAGATACTAGCTAGCTAGCTAGCTAGTATCTATATAGCTAGATAGTATCTTCTACCTCTACCTCTGTTAACTTTATAATAATATGAATTCAAGGGTGTGTGCAGTACTGTTCTTCTACCACCAGATGACAGTAAATACTTTTGAAATGCTTGCCATGCTACTGAGGACCATTTGGACATCTGATACCAGAGGAGAATGCCAAACACACGCACACACAAACACATAAATAGGTTTGGGGTGTTCACATAACAGTCGTGGCTTGGCCCATTAACATAATTAGATGTATAAAGTGAGTAGCGGGTATTAAACAAAAGGGGTGCAAAATGTCATTATGCTATTATTATCCCAGAATCAGAATCAGAACAATCTTTATTGGACTTTGGACTTTGTCTCCGATAATGTATGTAATGTGTTCATTATGCCGTACAATGGACAGCATGTATGAGTGGCAAGTCTCAACAATATTTGACAAATGGGCAAAAACGAGCCTGCAGCGGAAAAACAGCAACTAAGATTTTATTATATGTGAGTTTATACATTTTAATGGCAGCAATTAAAGCTGTCAGCTATGAACGTTACTGCACGGGTGGCAATGATACTATATTTTGGACGAGGTATGTGCCGGCGTCTCGTACAGGACGTACAGTAGGTCAAAATTAGTCCCGGCATCTTACATTTCTTGACATGTTAATATTTTCCTCCCTAATTTCCTCTCATTCATGAGGATATTTTTGGGATCCGCTGACAGGTCTGACTGAGTCAACCTTCCTAATAACTTATTGATAACCCCCCAAACTAGATAAACTCATTTAATGGCATCCAATTATGAATTCATGAAGAATGTTAGAGACTTCGTGCACGATGCCGTAATGGGTCGTTGCCTTGATTCTTTGTGTACTTGCCAAGAGTCACGCTGGAACAGAAGCAGCTCTTCTCCAGGAAGTATAGAGCGGCTAAAGCGGAAATTCAGCATGGCCTTTGTTTGCATGAAGTTTGCATGTTTTCCTTGTGCCTGTGTGAGTTTTTTTTTTCTTTTTGTGGGTGATCGGTGATGTAAGGGCCAGCAAGGCCTTCTATGCTGACCTAAACATGATCACAGGCACTGACCTACATGAACACGGTTTTCTTAGCTTCCGCTTCCAGTACTAGTAGACGCCTAAAGCCACCTGAGATCCACTTCAGCTGACCCGCAACCCAACTCAAGATTAGTAGTAGAAAATGAATGGATGAATGTCCCACGGCAGCATATCTCATTCTAGTCTAACCTCATCTGTCAAGCTAGCCATCACTATTGCAAAGCGGAAGGGTCTTAGCGTTGATCCCTGATGCAGCCCAACCTCCACCTTCAGCTCCTCCGTCACACCGAAAGCACACCTGGTGCCTGTTCCGCTGCCCTCGTGCACGTCCTGTACTCTTTGAACATATCGTAGTTCTCTGCAATTCAGTACTTGAGTCCATAGGCTTTCTCCAGATGGACAGAGACAGAGTGCAGCTACTTCTGAATTTCACTATACTGTACTTCTCTTTTAACACCGTCAAGACGAATAATGCATCTGTCGTACTCTCCCCATGCATGAAACCATACTGTTGATTGCAAGTGCTGACTTCTGTTATGAGTCTAGCTTCCACTACTCTTTCCTCATCAACTTGATTCCTCGAAAAATGGCCCCCGTGAATGTTGGTGAAAATAGGCACAGCACGCTTTCCCTCCATTGGCTAGGCATCTTCTCACGCAAAAACAAAAAACAAAACAACAACAACAACTCCACAGCCACTTATCCTAGACGCTTCCAGAACTCTGCAGGTAAGCCGTCAGGACCAGACGCTTTTCCATTTTTCATCCCATTTAGTGCCTTTCTAACGTCTTCATTACCAATGATTATTACTTCCTGTTCCAGATGTATGCGCAGTTTAAGCACATCAGTTACAGGCAGAAAATCCAGACAACTTGAACAATACAAAATGGCATTGCACAAAAATGACTTTGATCATCAGGGTAATTCACACTCATGAATGCTAATAGTGTCCTCTAGGCCTTGTGATTCTAAGATGGTTGTATCAGGACTATTTGTGAATATAATGCTTGTATTCTATTTACTTCTTTTATTTATAGGCATATTTTTTCGTGATTATGTTAATATGGTCAACTGGTTTCCACTGGACATGTTGAGGGCACAGATTCATCTGAGTGGTGCCGGTCGAGTAGTGCTAGGTGACAGAATTTCGATGTCTCGGCTCGTGACAAACACGTGACAGGATCTTTTCCACCGACAGTCTTGAGCGCACGCAAAACATTTAAATTGTTGCTGGTGCACTTTTTTGGTAAAGAATACGTATTTTTATGAAACAAGCTGCAAACGTGTAGCATCATTGATGCGTAAAAGTTGAAATATTTGTAAATAGTTACGGTTAGGTTGTATAGTGTTACAGTAGATTTGTGTAGAGTTGGTAGGTTGTATTTTTTCATGACGTGAGCTGAAGATGACCTGCTGGCAGGAGCTCATGTGATACATTTCATCACCTTGGAGCTGGTTGTTGCAGGCCTGCAGCCAGTCTCACTCCAAGACCTACGCAAAGTCCTTGGCCAGCTTGGTGCAACAACACATCCTTTTTAATACGACAACGCCTCATCTCACGAGTGGGGAAGTTTTGTTTGTCAATGCAGATGACACGACGGCAACTGCTCCGTTTCTTTTACCTGTAAGTGTGGTGGCAGGGTCCTCCCCTTCTTTTTGATGGAAAACAATTTCCACAGCCGCCGCCACAGGAAAGAGGTCACCAGGCACACACTCCCTAATAGCCAGAGATCTTTATCCCTTAGGAAGGTCTCCATTATGGAATGCTTCCTCTTCCTGGCCCTGCGGTCCTACATGGACCTGAAAACTCTCGACTGTCTGGCCTGCGCCTCAGGCGGCGCACGATAAATCATTGACATGAGGCTAGAATGCCGGCCTCCAGGATCAGCAAGAGGAGCTGGGCTTAGCCGTACATTAATCCCAAGTGTCTTGCTCACAACGGACTCGTCAAAGAACAAGGGTTTGCTGCAAGACACCCACCCACCCACCTAACTACCCATTCAGCCTCTCGCCGGCTTCCTCGCTACCTCCCACTGGCGAACCTAAAAGGAGAACGTGCTGTCTGTGAGACGGGAATGGGACAGGTGGTGTTGGGTTGGCGGTGTCAGTGCGAATCAGATGCCTGCTATCCTTTAACTTCAGACGCAGCACTTCGTACTTGCATGCATGCTCCAAAATATATTTACCAAGAAGTACTTCTGAGCTTCCTTTCCTCAGTAATGGCAAATTTCACATATACAGTAAACCTGCCTGCTTCACGGTGGTTCCAGACTACCCTTCAGCAAGTCAAATCTGCCATATTGAAATTGCCTTTTTATATATAACCTAGGCACGTTTTTATAACATTTATGGCTCTAAGGTCTTTAAACACGTCTTAGAATATTACAGACAGATTTAAAAGCATTTCATATATTGAGAGAGACGAAAATATTGTAGACAGTGCAACAGCACATTCAAGCCTCGGTCAACAAACCCTTGTGTCTGTGAATGAAGGACTTTTGATAGTCAGCTATAATGTGATGAAGTCGATTAATCGAGTGAATTTGACTGGTCAATTCAAGCCCTCGTGAGTGTGTGCATGTGTACAGTCGCTAATCATGACAGTTTAAGGAATTGTTAGCCGAAAAGATTTAAGAGAAGGCATGTAACTATTTTCTAGCTGCAATTTTATTGTTTCGGAACACACAGTATGAGCTTCCACTGAGTTGAAAACAGGAACAAAAATATTACTAAGTGACATCAATACAAGTCACAATTTTCCATTCATTTGTCCGTTTCAGTTTTTGCTGCAAAAATGGTGGACTAAAGGCTAGCAAGCTAACCAGCTGCAGTAACTGGGCTGTGTGGTTCTAGGGCCAAAAGAGCCAGAGGTTTTTGGACACGGCCCGAAACCTGACATTTCCAAAGTCTAGCTAATACAATGATGCTGGAAGTATCCAAAAATGCTGAAAGTAAAACAAAAACAAAATACGATTTTTTTTAGCAAACATTATTTGGTCATTAATCTCTATCTGACTCTTGATCAAATGGCGTTGTTTTTGGACCCATGCGTTGTGTGCTTGTGAGTGAGTGCTTGTGTTTTAGTGGGGCAATAAAACCCTTTAAAAAAAAAAAAGTCCAACAGTTCCCTCAAGTGGCCTTTTTGCATTCCTGCAAGTGTTTTGTGCTAACAGGTGTTGGGTGCCATAATTAGAAAGCAGAGCCGTTCTCAGGCCTTGCTGATATCGGGGCCCTCTTGTTAAATGCCACCTGCCTTCCCTTGCGTGCAGCTGATAAGGAATTGAAAACAAAGAAAGCAAGTTGTGCTACTTGCCTACCTCCAGTTCCATGTGTTTGAGTTCCCAGAAGCAGCGCATGGTCCCCACCTTCTCCAGGTGTCTGTAGAAGGCCAGCCGGCCAAAACGAAGGCTGTTGCTGCGGTTGCGAATGGCCTTCAGCCCTTCCATCTTCTCCACAATGGGGGACATTGGGATAGGTGGCGGTACGGCTGACCTCAGCATTTTCACATCCTTCATTCCGGACTCATTGCAAGGAATCTTCTTGTCTGACCTGCAAAAGGTCACTGTGATGAATTTCAGGCCGGCACATTTTCAAAATGGAACATCTTGATTAGGGATGGATCGATTGTCGGACGGCTGATTAGTCAGCATTTTGACAAATATCAACATCAGCCTTTTTCAAAAATCTGACAGTCGTTAATAGCTCAATTTAAAACTGTGTTAACTTCAGGAAATTATTTTTTTACATTTTCAGATGCTGTCCAGCTTGTAAACTCTGTGCTCCTTCTCTTTTTGGTTCGAAATTAAAAATAAGATAAGTGAATATTTAACATTTCAGATATTTTATTTTACTATTTACTGTATTGAAAACAATAGGGAACGATTTGGCTACTTCTTTAAGCTTTCGTTTCACTTTTTAAGATGACCCTGGGAGCTCCCTAAAGATGTTGATTGGCTAAGATTTTTTTTTAAAAATAAACACAAAACTTTTGCAAATCAGAAAAGTAACAAGTAAGTTAAGAATTGTAGATTGTATTTTTTTTATGGCAATATTTTCTCTTTCAGTGAAAGTGAATATCGGCTATAAATATCGGTTATCGGCATCTTGGCTACTAATAATCGGTAAAAAAAATAATAATTACATAACATGATGATATTATCTTGCATTCTTTTTCCGATATTTACTAAATGATAAGTTAAGAGTAGTAAAATGAAGGGGGGGAAAGAATAGCCAAATTGACCACACTTGATGAGAATTAACATTTGAATGACTTTATCAAGGGTCCATTTGGTAGATATGTACAACTGCATACTTGCCACCATGTCAACGGATTAGAGCAAAGTCTTTATGTCTTGGTCGTCTGCATGGCGTGCTAGCCAAACGCTTGGCCGCATTCCACCGGTGGGGAGCAGCATCACATCTAAAAGGGACCACTGATGAGATATGGAAATCCAGCCTGACGCCCGCATGAGACAGCTGGCTTTCTGCTCTACCTGTTGAGCCTTCGGGGGGGTTTCATGTAAGATTACGCGAGATATTTTTAGTCCCAGAATGTGCATGTCCTGGCTGTGCTTTACTATTAGACAGTGTGTAGTTTCAAAACAGTGTGCGTGCATGCGTGAGTGACCGATGCAGACGGTCTGTAGCGGCCGGGGGCTGCCCATCCATTTCCAGGGAATTTCTCGGGGTAGGATTTCAACTCCAAAAGCAAAAGGGTGGCCTGAAGTGGACAGCTGGTATATCGCGCCTAGCGGCGGCTCTTTAACTTTGATGATTTACAGCCCGGATTCCAAAAAAGTGAAGACACAGTGTAAGTAAACACAAACATACAACTTCGTCTGTGTATTCTGTTGCATTCCTTTCTATTCCAAGCACACTGCAGATATATATATAAGAACATATTTTTTATTTTGTGAGCTTTAGCGACGATCTTTTAGCAGGAAATGAAACGATGGCAATTATTACATATTTGCTGATTTTTGGGGTTTCGATTAGTTCTCCCCGATCTTAGAACACTCAGTAGATAATCCAACCATCACAGATTGCCACAGTGAGGTAGAAATGACCTTGCACAAGCTTGAAGATTGCATTTCCTCAAACGTCTCACATCTCCTACGAGGGCCTCATATAAATATATATATATTTTTCAAGGGCAATATTCCGAGAGAAAAAAAACGTGCAAATTTGCCAGTAAAACACTAGAAATACACGTAGCGTACCAACGAATTCTCACATTAGACTATAGCTATGCTACGTGTAGTTTTTTTTCACGGAATATTGCCCCCACCCTATAAAAAAAAATAATAATTAGACATGGCCCTAATACACTGTCGTTCATCTCCAACAAAGCGATTTCTAAATCCACTAAAACTGTAAAGGTGCATTTTGCTTGGCATCAAACTTCAGCTATCGATCGCTATGAATGCACGTCGACTGTGTTTTTCATGCTCATTATTACTAATATAGCAAGGCTCAAAAGATTGAAATCCATAAACCCAGACTATGACCAAAGACTGTCATTTAGCAAAACAAACCAAAACAAAAATCCCAATTTTGCAATTTTATCCAGTTTCTTACAACACTGCATGAATTGCCACTTCAACATTTTAGAAGGACTTCAACTGTTAATAATTGAGTATACATGTCATTAAAGACGTGCTTTGGCCACTGCCTTTGATATCCAACATCTGTCGACAGAACCACCAAAGAAATGCCTTCAACTTTTGGTGTTTTGAGGTTCACGTTTCAAGAATCCCGTGCACGCCGCATACCTTGTCAAAGTGTCAAGTGGCGTTGAGAGCTCCTGAAAGCCCAAATGCATCAAGCAATATGGCCGATCCCAGGTCAGGTCACTTTAAAGAGCTTTATTTTTGGTACGCCGTCGCACATGAGGAGGTGGGATGGGTCCCGCTATCACCACAAACAGAAAAGATCCATCAGTCAAGAAGAGCTGCCGCTGACCTTGTTGTCAGGCAGACGGACATTCCAGCTCAATCGGCAGCTTTTCACGGCGGCCGCATTGAATGGTCGCAGTTTGTTGCTTTAACAAGCCATGACGTAATAGCTTTGTATTGTATGTGGCTTTGCTTATCCTGCTTGTGTCTGTCTGTGAATAGCCTGTGGGTCGTCGTTCCATTTTCACCCAGTGGCTTTAGCCAAGCAGATTTGGATTGGAGTGAAACTTGGTGTACTTGTTGATCGTGACGGCACAACAAAAAATCTCAAATTTCAGCTTCATCGGAGGAGGCCTTTGGGAGCTACGGCCCGCTGAATTTGGACATTTGTGGCAAAAAGGGGACAACCTTTGCCGTTGAATTCTCTTTCCAACAAAGACGTTTGGTGAAGATTGACCAAGTAGTTCCAGAGATAGGAGTGCAAATTAGGAAGGTGGCCACGCCCCCTTTTAAAAAACAAACAAAAATGTCAACATTCGGTGGGCTGTAGCGACAAAACCTCCAGTCCAGTCCAGTCCAATTGACTTAACATGTCAGCTGTGTCATCACCATCAACAAGTATAAAGAGTTTCAAATCTAAATCTGCTTGTTTCAAATGTTCAGATTTTTTTTGGGGGGGGGGGGGTGATTTGGCATGGCATCAGAGTTGACAGAAGTTAACTGTCCCTTGTATTTTCCACCAACTGAAAGTAAAAACAACTCTGCAATATTTATATTTTAAAGTGGTTCCAATACTGATTTAATCCCCCCCCAAATATATGTTTTGTTTTTTGCCAAATATTTTTTCTACATGCTGTTGAAGAGTGCAGCTGCTTTGAACGTAGTAACGTTTAGTGCCCAGAATTGAACTCGCATCCACTGATCCTCGCTCACTTATATCAAAGTGTGGAAGCGATCTAAGAGCTAACTCTGTTGAAATGATGATTTATCAAGAAAAGTGCAGGGACCGAAATGGGGGGGGGTCTGTTCCCTCGGTGGGCTTTTTGCGTGTGCAGCCGTCCGTCAGTGCAGAGAGGTCGGATTTGTCTTGTTTTGAAGTTGCATGGAAACAGCGATCAAAGCCTCTAAACCGTTGGGAATGTGGCTGAGGTGTTTGAGCATGCGTGTACGGATAGAATAGAACACGGCATCATCGCTCAACTGTATGCGGACAAAAAAAAATGAAAAATTATGACCACGCATTAATAAATACAACCGAAGAAGCAACAGAAGAAAAGAACGTATCGAACCTAAAACATCTTCATGAATGAGGCTTCATCAGCCACTTAATTAATGGGCATAAAAATAAACATGTTGCCTGGCTGATATGATTACAGAAAGTTATTGACAGAATGCCTTAACTTGTCATTAGTTCCCTAATTAGACGGCCACTTGCAGCCAAGCGGCGATCAGCATGTCATCAGCGTTGCCCTCAGCAATATTGGCGCCAAATAGCCAGACCTTGGCGGACCTTTCATTTACGATGAGGCCAAATTGCTGCCGCGGCGTCAAACCCGGTGCTTACGCGTGGAAACTTCAGAAGAAACCAGAAGAAATTACCTCAATTTGCGCCTCAAGTGACATTTTCAGCCGCTCCAGTCCTTCACACGCTCGCAAGTCTGCAAGACGGTGTAACTGTAGAACTTTTCCATGTCGTCAAGAACAAAGCCAAGATCTTATTTTAGTGCACAGCAGATAAATAGAGGCGCACGTTTTTGTTTGTTTTTTTTGTGCTCTGCAATGATTATTTTTCTTTCTGGCTTTCCATTTTCATCCAACGTTTAAACTTGGCCCAAACAATCATTTCCAAAAGATAAAGGAGCAAAAATAATGGCAAGAAATAAAGCCAGAAATCTCCCAGCTGGCTTGGTGAGTCGGTGTCGTTTTAAAAAGTGTGCTGAATGGCTTGATATGTTGCACCTTGCAGTGCACGTAACTCATACGTCAGGCAAAAAAAAGGGTGTTGGAAATCAAAACATGGTCGTTTGTGCCAGCGTATGTTTCTACTCATTCCATGTCAAACTATTGCTACTGAGGAACTCATCATTTTCTGTACAAGATCATTTTCTGCATATTAAGAGGACTCACCCTTCATAGGTGGGAACATTGGCGATCACCAAAATCTTCTTCTCCTTTCCTCCCATGCTCCTCAAGGGTGTGATGGAGGCAGGAAAGCTTTTCAGTGATTCAAATTGAGGGCGCTCGTTCCAATGCGTCCGTCAGCTCTGAGAAGAAAACTCCATCCAAAAGTCGAGTCGATTGTGCCACTGCAGTGGGAGCCGCAGATGTCCCGGGGTGAGCGCCGGTGGGTGGGGGTGGTGCGATCAGAGTGGTTCCGGGGGGGGGTTGGGTCTGTGTGTGGTGGATGAGAGGACGCGGGCAGGTGAAGGGAGGGAACGGGGGAGGGAGGGGGGGGGGGGGAGTCTACTCATGGATCCGGGGACCCCAAGCAGGCAGAGAGCAGACGAAGCGTTCCAGGGAATGCGGCAAATTTGAAAGGCGCGCGCGGAATGCCACAGCAGCAAGACAAGAGATGCCAGACTGAGACGGGGCCCGCCATACATACACCGAGCGGCTTGGGGCAACACAACACTGTGTCATGTTGCGCTTCTGTTTTTGTTTTGTTATGGCTGTTCTTGTTGTTTTTGTCTGTGGCTTGTGTCTTTTGTCTCGTCTTCCTGGTTTCTTCCCTTGTCCCGTTATGTCGAAACACGTCCACCTGTGTGTGTCTTCCCTTCCCCGGGTGTGTCTCATTAGTGTTGGTGTATTTAGTCTGTTGAGTTGGTCCAGTCGGTGCGGGTGCATTGCCTGCGTTATGAGTGGAAGTTCGTGCGTCAAGTCATCACCACAGCCAAGTCGTCCACGTCACAGCCAAGTCAAGTCACTCCACAGCAGGTCAAGTCAAGTCGAATCAGGTCCTGTCACATCGCGTCCAATCCAGTCATGGCGACCAGTCTACTCACATCGCGTCCAGTCACGGCGACCAGTCCAGTCACATCTCGTCCAGTCACTTGTGCGGTGACTTGACGTTTTGTGCCTCGTTCTAATCTTTCAGAATTGTTTGTACGAAATATTCCAGAAACTCATTGGAAAGAATGCTTGAAAGGATTTGCCCAATGAATCACCGCGGTGTGTTTTCCTGCTCAAAGGCACGGCGGCCAACCCTCTGTCGCCTTCTGTCCTTACAATGTGTTGGATGTACTAATTGGCTCGAATGACGCCTGTTGCTGTTGGATTTAAAAGTGCTTTACGTCCTCCCCTCAGTGTCGCCCTGGGCCAAATGTTCCTGTTCCACATTTGCTATCTTTAGCTTCTACTCACTGGTCAATTTTTTTTTCCAGCACAGGCAGATGGTGGCCTGTTTAGGCACCGGCACTTTGTCACCTCTATGATAGTGTCCTGTAAATAGCGTGCAGAAAACTGTGGTGCTCAAAAAGGGGGCGCGTTGAAAAATATTTGACAAACACATACAGGACATTCATAAATAACTCACTTTGTATTTAGCAGAAATGACTTGTGTTGTGTGCTGCTGGCTTCTTCACGTGATGAACTCCAACCTTTCGTTCCAATCCCACATCAAATCCATGACCAAGTCGGCCTTCTCCCCCACGAACACACTTGGCCCATCACTCGCTGATGTTCTGATTTCCTATCATCTGGACAACTGCAATGGAGTCTAGCACGGGCAAGATCTTGGGCAGGCTTGCACATATGCACAACTCACCCATTCACCCCCACCTTCATACACTTCCACTGGCTCACAGTCCAGTTCCTGAGAGTCCCTCCACATCTCGGCTTCACCAAACATGGTCAACCTTGTCCATATTTTCATTCATGACTAGAAGCTGCATCATCAGAAGCTGGCCTGTCCGATATCCCCCAAAATACAAAATCAACTAAATGCAAAATGATGCACAGTTCGGAGGTTGGTTGAGGGGTGACGGTGTGCTTGGTACTGTAAACATGACACAGATTGTCAGGGGCCACACTTAATCTTACCTGGAATCTCAATCAGGACGACAGATTCCGAGGTGATCCCTCGGTGAAGAAGGTCACAGCTGTGCGGAAGGACACACAATGAGGCCACATTGAGAGACGTGCCAGCCGACCGCCGCGCTCGCTTCCCTCAGTGGGCTGAATCGAGGGCACTCGTGTTTGCCGTGACCTAAACAGCATGAGTGGTGGTCAGTGATAGGGAATCCAAGTCCACAAAGTAAGAACCCTGACACGGTTTGGCTTTAGCCACGGCTGCTTTTTTTACTCGATAGGTGGAGTCCAGCTCGTTTAGCTGCCACTTGAGTAGAAGCACGTGAGGCTAAAGCTAATCAGTGGCACGGTTTTTACTTTCTGGACCTGAATTCCCCAACCCTGGTGATAGGATTTTATCATGTTTCCACATCTTTGGGCTTATTGAACTATCATGTCCAATTACAGCAACAGAATGATCCGTTTAGTGACTGGTCATAAAGGTTTTGGCATTTCCCGGCTTCGACAGAATCTTCAACTAGAACCTTCTCAGAAACCTCAATTGTCAAGGAAAAGATCTATTTTAGGAACTAGCAAGGGTGGTAAGATGAAATCGGTTTTGCTTGAATCTTCAAGTTTTCTGCTGCAGTGGTCTTGTCAGGCCATTCTTACTTCAAAATCAATGTTTTTACTTTTTACGCAAAATTTGGTTTGTGCTGATTTCACTGCTAATTACTGGAGGGAATTTTGTGTCTTAGTTTGACATAGAATGAGTCGTGGACAAGAGTTCAACGCAGATTTCGGATAGAATATTCAAAGTAAGGTCATGGAAGACCCGAAACTATTACTTCGTCCAAGTACTCATACTAGGAAGGACAGTTGGTTGCCATCGCTTTATACAGAAATTTATAGCACAGGTAAGCCGCTAAATCTGGGCTTTGCGCCGATAGCCTTCATTGTTGTGGAACAATTTGCCCCTCTCGTGTCATCTGTTTATTTTCCTTTGCATTTTTTCCACAACAGTCCCTTATTCAGACTAAGGTTTTCCTCTGTGGCCTCTCATGTCGCAGCTGCCTCAGCTCTGTGGGCAGGCTTTAGGGGATAAAGTCTTTTATTTGTTTTGCAATTTGGCCCCCAGAAGAAGACCATCGCATACCGTCGGCCACGGTTTCTCACAGTAGAAAACTGTTCGGAGGCGCGTGTCCTGCATGGCAAAGGCAAAGGCAATTAAAAATGAAATATTGTCGCACGAGCAAACACAAGCGTACCTCAGGCCAGTCTTGCTGGTGCCAACATAGTACAATGTTATCTCACACTCATAAAAAGTAGATAAGGGAGCCTCCCTCTTCCTGTCAACTATTGCGAACATTCCAAAAAGAGAAGTGTGCTGACATTCTATTCTTGGATAGCAAAGACTTTATGATAACATAAATTGTACACTGCATGAGCTAAAGGTACATTATTGCAATTAGTATTGGAATTATTGCAATTACTATTGGAAGACCGAAGAACAGAAGTGGCAAATCCAGGTCCAGAAAGTAAAAACACTGCCACAGTATGGCTTTAGCCTCAAGTGCTAGCTCGCTAGCTAGCACCCATGGTGCTCGTTTACCTAGCTAGCTAGCGAGCTAGCACCAGGGGCTAAAGCCAAACTGTGGCAGGGTTTTTACTTTCTGAACCTGGATTTGCCACCTCTGACAAGGAAACGTATGAATTTGTTAATGATTATGGTTGAATTAAAACTTTAAACAGTCTGTGAGGGAACTTAATGCAGTGACCTCCTCTGCGACAATTTTTTGTGGCGTACCCCAAGAGTGGATTCTTGGCCCATTATTTTTTCCCCCCACTTTATCACTTGGGTCCATCCTCCGTGGATACAACGTCGTTCCATTGTTATGCAGATGACTGCCAAATCAATGTTACTTTGAAACAGTCAAAAGTGCTCCTCAAGTGTTTGGACAAGGTCAGAGCATGTGTGGATTTGAATTCATTTTCATTTTTTCAATTGCTCCAAGTGATGCATCCATTGTCAGTCCCTTGGAGCTGGGCCCCCTCACCCATTCTTTCAGACCCTATTCCTGACTATTTCTCTTGTCAATTTGTGCCGTTTTCTTCGATTTGTGTGCAGTACTTTGATTGACTGAGTTGTTTTAAAGCAATTTATAAATAAAGTTGGATTGGATTGGTGATCTATTAGCTACAATGTAAAATGTCAAGCGTGAGCAAGCTGCGAAGCATATCCAGGTGTTTATTTTGTTTTCGGTTTCATCAGTTAACGACTAATATAGGTTGACCAATATCATCACATAATAAAAGTATTTGCTCCTGGGCAAAAGTGTATTTGACATTTGTATCCTCATCTGAACTGCTGCAGTGTCATGTTGGGAGGTTCTGGTGCCGGTCCATGTGTTGCCAGTATGCTAAGTGCAAACCTCCCTTGGCACAATGTGCTGTCCAACCAGTATTATGTTTGTGTTGGGAACCAAGTCAACTTGAGGAGACAGAAAGCGAGACCTGTTATCGGACACCCAGAATAGATTTGACGCACAAGTCAACTAAGTACCCGCTTAGGGCCCTTCATCGCCAGCGCACTTCCTCCCCCTGATGAGTGCTGCAAATGGAGATAGCCAGCAGTTTTGTTCAGCAGCAGCAGCAGGACCAAAGGGCTGAGTGGTCACCTCAAGAAGACCAGAACCACCAAGAGCAGGTCTCACTGGTTAGGTGGAGCATCCCTGAATTGTGGCTGAGCAGGCAGACTGTTGGACAATGCTGCTGGAAATGTCCACTACATCAGCCCTCTTTTGCTCTTTTACACAGCAAATACCAATGTAATTCTCTTAAATCATTTCAATGTCATCCAAGGGTGCGAGGGCACCACCCTCGCGTCAAGCCCAAATACTTCAAAATATTTATTTTTTAGATGAGCAGGATAAATCGTTACTGATTATTCAAATGGATTTGGTTATCTCTGGGGTCTCAAAACTTCAGGTTTGGGTGCACAGAAGATCACTGATAGGCTTCCATTCAAAGTTGAACAGGCGCAGTCGGTCCTCGTTAAATAAACACGTATTGTGCACCACCGGACACCGAATTCCACCGGCCACAGTCAATAGCGTTTCAACGGAGTTCCTGTTAAAGCCAACGTCACTTCTTGAGCATAGAATGGATTTATTTTGTTCAAATGACTCGTTTATCTCATTTCCCAATCAAGCCATTGCTACTCTTTGATCTAATCAAAGTTCAACTTCATTCAGAAAATACACAGACATTTACTGTGCATTCATCAATAAACAAAAGAAGCCCAAATGTGGTGAATATTACTTCTTGGAAAGCTTTCAGGGCAAACGTCCCCCATGGCATTGTGAGCCTGCAGGCTACATGATGCTGCTTATGTAACAGACGTCTGAGGTCCAAAGGTTACCATAAATTAGAGCTGTTTATCGTGGTTGCCAAGGCCAAGCTGGAAGCCTGCATGATGAGTGAGACAAGCTGGAATCTGCACCATAAATCACACGAAACACACCTTTCCAAACAAGAAATGGCTGAAAAGAATAACCTGTTCTCCTGGCAAAAGCTACAAACCTACCTACTAAAAAGATATAGACTACTTGTCACATCAATAAATAAATAATAAATAAAAATAAATCACTCAGCCAATGGCATCTCAACTTTGAGATTATGTACAATTAATTGCACAAATGGTTGTCTTAAATGCAGTGGTGGAAAGTAGCAATGTACAAATAAGAGTATGTTGTGGCTGCAGTTGAGTATATTTCTCAGGGGTCTCCACTTTACTCGAGTATTTATATTTCGGAAAACCTTTTACTTACAACTTACTCTCGACCTTCCCTCCTTTTTTCCCCAGATAACTGCTTGATGCTGTCGGCTCCAATTATGGCAAATGTGCAAATTGTAGTTGAAAAATTCTCCATCTAATCTGGAGGGGGAAAACAGCCAAATGCTTTTTTTGTTATTATGAGCTCCTTTAGCATTTTGTGTTCATCTGAAAACATTAGCAAAGCTATGGAAACACATTTGATGCCTTTTTTGTTATTAGCTTCTTTAGCATTTTATGGTTAAAGCTAAAGAAACACATTTTTGATAGCATAAAAAGGCTAAACTAGCTAGCTAGCTTTCCTTCCTTCTCATTATGAGCGCTATGCAGGTTCATAGAAGTTAGTTTGAGCTCCTTTTTTACTTTCCACCCACAATACATACTAAATGTGATGTATGTTTATCGACGTTTGGTGGGCGTGTCGTCGCCGGTCTGACAAAGCAAATGATCCTTGTGTGCAATGAACATTTCAGCTCACCGTGTTGACTTTGTTCCGTTCCTCTTCACTCGAATGGTGTGACTTATCGCCCAGTCACGCGTTCCACCCACAACGCCGCAGTCCAAACGCACTTTGTGTATAAATGAGCCACGGCGGAAGCGTGAATTGAATTCACGAGCACACCTTTGGGCAGATTGGATCCGTTTGTGAGCTTTCGGTGGATTTGTATCTACTTTTCTCTCTGGCTTCGCATTTTCCGCGCTCGGATCGTGTGAGCAAAGTAGCAGTTTTTGGACGGAAGTGGACGAACAGGTAACGTGAGCACTCAATATTAAAAAGTCAATATCAAATGAATACAATATAGAATTTGACGGTGTTCCGTTTTTCACGGTAGCCTACTTGGAACAAATTACCGGCTTGTCCATCTGCGACCGTTTTCTGTTTCCACATTTACGTGCTCATCTGTCACTCATGAAAAGCACAATCACACTATGAAACACTCTTCATGGGTTAAAAGTGTTAAAATATGAATAAATAAATAATAAAATGGAATATTGCGTTTGCAAATGATTTGAATTGAGTGTAGCAGAACTATATGTTAGGCAAGAGTTTGGCTGGGCCAGGCCAGATCAAAATGCCAGGGCCAATTTATTTGATTTAAAAAAGAAAAATGATGCCAGTCCAGCCCTGACTCAGGCATTTTATAACAATTAAAATCGCTATATCATCAAGGCTTATCAAATACATTTAAATGTCATAATTTCCCTCACTATAAGCCTTAAAGGTGCTTGATGACGTGGACTTCTTAAGTGATAAAACATCAACAGCAGTCTAAACTTTGTGTAAAATCAGTGTCTTTTTATAAGAACACAAACAGGTATGCAATTCATCCGTTGTTCACCGTAGAGAAATACTTCACCATCAACAATGGCCGACCTCAGCCTCTCCAATACAACCTTTGCGCTGGAGCTGCTGCGCACCTTGAGCCTAACGAACCCCACCGGAAACGTCTTTGTCTCCCCGTTGAGCATCAGCTCAGCATTAGCAATGGTCTACCTGGGAGCCAAAGGTGACACTGCAACACAGATGGCACAGGTAAACAACATTTCTTCCATGTGTTATGTGGGTGACATCAAACATGAATACGAGTAAAAGTCCATGTCGTGTACGTCTTCCTAGGCCCTGTCATTCACATCTGGTGAATGCGTCCATGCAGACTTCCAAACTCTCAACGCGGACATCAATTCGCCGTCTGCATCCTACATCCTGAAACTAGCCAATCGCCTTTATGGAGAAACTACTTCCCAATTCCTACCTGTGAGTTTTAATTAAGGGCCTGCTTTCTGGAAATAACGCCATCCAAAAGTTGCGCACTGAAATGTTGAACTGTTCTTTGCTTCCAGCAATTCCTCGATGCCACGCAGAAGTACTACCAAGCAGATCTGAAGACTGTGGATTTTATTGGCGCTCCCGAGGCTTGCAGAGCAGAGATTAACAGCTGGGTAGAGCAGCAGACCCAAAGTAAGACCCCTGAATGAGATCGGAATGCAAATACATCATCAGGTCAGGAATGCAAAATGCATATGTTGCTTCGCTCTGGGTGTCTCCTCCCAGATAAGATTAAAGATCTTCTGAAGCCAGGAACCGTTAGCGCCATGACAAGATTGGCTCTGGTCAATGCCATCTACTTCAAAGGCAACTGGAAGCATCGCTTCGATCCAGCAAACACCAAAGAGATGCCATTCAAAGTCAACCAGGTCCAAAATCATCTATCTATATTTGTGCCGTTGTGGGAGTGAACACAGCCAACTTCATTCCCGGCCAATCGAATAGGCTCCATTTAATTTGGTGCAGGAGAGGTTCGTGGTCTACGTGGCGGAGGTAGAACGGGTAGTTTCATGTCCATTTCTCTGTGTTTGATGCCTGTCAGAACGTCACGGCGACGGTGAATATGATGTATTTGATGAAGAAACTGCCTTACAACTACATCCCTGAGCTGGGCCTGCAAATCCTGGAGCTGCCATACGTAGACGATGAGCTCAGCATGGTCATCCTGCTTCCAGAGGAGGCAAATGATGGCACTGACCCACTGCTGAAGGTACAAAAAGCTAACCGCAAGTTCCTTCACGATCGCATCCACGTTGTAGTGCACACGGGTTCAATGCAGCACTTTCACATTCATGCAATTGACACCAAGCGGTAGCTACAGCAATACAGTTTTGAGGTATCATGATACATCCACAGTAGCAGTAAGAAAACTGCTCCCCCTACAGTTTATTTGTGGAATTGACTTTGTCAAGCCAATTCAACAGTCGCCCGAAGTGCCAACAACGCACACAACTGAGCGATATTGTAGTACAGTACACTTTGTGACTTTTCTTTGCAGATAATGTCAACACCCAGATTCTCACGTGCAAGGAAAAGCGTACTAACTTCAATCATTTAAGAAATGGTGGCAGGTGTAAGGTGATTACTCTTTAACATGAGTTTAAATGTAATTGCTCAATCCTACCAAATCCCTGTTAGGAGAGGGTGTGTATACTTGTGCAACCAGATTGTTGGAGTTATTTTTTACTTCCCCTCTGAGTCAGGTTTTTATCACATTATTGGCAGAAAACTGGTGGGGAAAGACAACACATTTAGCTGCTTTTTCAATTTTAGGCTACTGGCAGCTTTTTGAATACAACACATTTCAACTAGCTATGCTAAAGAAAGTCAGCCTTTCAACGATATACCAGATAGAGGTTTCACCTTTTCGTATTCTGAACTCAACATAAAGTCTGTAATGATTATTTTCTTGTAGCTGGAGAAGGAGCTTACACACGAAAGGCTTAACGAGTGGGCAAACCGAGACGTGATGGACATCCACTCGGAAATCCTCGTCCATCTGCCGAAGTTCAAACTGGAAGAGGAGTACGAGCTGAATGAAGCTTTAGCCAAACTGGGTATGACGGATGTGTTTTGCGCGGCAAAGGCCAACCTTTCTGGAATGAACGGCGAGGGAGGACTTTCTCTGTCCACCGTGGCTCACAAGGCCTTCGTCGAGGTCAACGAGGAGGGCACCGAGGCGGCCGCGGCCACTGCCGGCATGGTTGCCTTCTGTATGTTGAGAGAAGAACACTTCACCGCAGACCATCCCTTTCTTTTCTTCATCAGGCACAATAAGTCCAACTCGATCCTTTTCCTCGGGAGGTTCTCCTCTCCTCAGTAGAGGCGGCTCAAATACAATAAAATAAAAATGCAATGAAGGATGTGTTTCTTTTGACAACATTTTTTGCAACGTGCTTAGTTCTCATCAGCCAAGTGAGTGTCAGTTTTGCTGCACGGTCAAAATCCGCCTCACAGACTAGAGCAGAGGTGGGCAATCCAAGGCCGGAGTCCTGCAGGTTTCTCACAACGGGATCGTTATCAGGCTTATGCAGAGCTTGCTGATGAGCTGATCATTTATCAGCTGTGCTGGAGAAGGGCAACATGCAAAAGAGTGTATGGGACACCATTTTTACAAATATTGTTAATATGTTTTATGAACAAATGTAATGTCCATGTCGCAATAAAATGTGCCTCCACTCAATACACATTAACCAAGTATTTCATTGCTGGTAAAAAAAACAAAAAAACACTTGCACTTAAAGTTCTGGTAATGGTTAAAGCGGGTAGTCATGCGGGGTTGTTGGCAAATAGGTAGCTTGAAATCTAGTTACTTTTCAAATAGTAATCAGTCAACTAAGTAATTTACTATTTTTTTTCAAGGGATACTTGACTCATCTAGCCATTTTAGCAATAAAAAGTTACTTAATTTTATTATTTTTCATGTACAATGAATACTTTTTAAAAAAAATGCTGTCGACTGAAAATGACATCTCACAGGTGCTCAGAGCTCAGGTTACGACCAATCACGGCTCGCATGTTTTCTGGGTTTGGTCATGTGATGTTCGCAGACTGAGCCATGATTGGTCGTTATGTTAGCTAACCTGATCACACGTGATATCATCTTCAGTCGACAGAAAGTGGTTCAATGTGTTTTTAAAGGTATTAATTGTACATGGAAAAATAATAAAGTTACCAATGTTATCTTACTGATGAAAATGATTAAATGAGTCTAGTATCCCTTTCAAGGTAACTGTGACAAAACTCCAAATCGGTGGATGCAGTGTGCAAATTGAGTTACTCGTTTCGTTTTATAATGAATATTCAGTGCCCGGTTAATAAGTTTGCAGAATCAAAATCCTATTGACCAAAGTAGACATATTCGCCAAGCCAATTACAAGTACATACTGTACTCTAGCTTTGACCTTCCGCGACAGCAACGTCATATTCCGTTTTATTTTGAAGGCTGATCCGGAAGTCTTAGTTTAGACGTTAATGGCACTGGTGTTGTGTTGTCGTGTAACCACTAAGCTCGACTGACGGTTGTATTTACTATTTTCCATGCATCATTTACGAGGATAAGACTTTGAGCACTTCTTTTACAAGAGACTTTAAACGATCTGAGTTTCTACACGGAGGTACACATTATATGCGATTATAGACGCTAGCTAAAATGCCAAAGTGCTAGCTAACATCGACTTTACGTGAAGTTAACTTGAGTATAGAGTAAAGCCGAGTCATGATCATCAGTTCACTCGAATAAAGTCAGTCACGTTACATTTTCAAACATCCTTAAAATTATTAACATTTTGTTAAATCGGTTCCATCGCCCGGATGTCAAAATCTTCCCTTTTGATCACTTACGCACCTGTAGATTGAGATTCAATGCCCAGCCTACTAAATTCTTCCGATATCACGCAATCTCACAAGTAGTTTATCTCCTTATGGCTAATATCATGTTTGTCCAGTAGAGCAGTCAGTGGTGAGATGAGGGTGCTGGTGACTGGAGGCTCTGGCTTGGTGGGGACGGCCATACGACATGTGGTCAAAGAGGAAAGGGCAGGCTACCAAGGTGAAGAGTGGATCTTCCTTTCCTCCAAAGATGCCAACCTCACGTGGGCACAAAACTACTCAAGCTATTTTTTTTTTTTAAGGTTGCTGTAAAACGTCTTTGGCGTTGATGCGCGTGTCACCTTTCGGTCTTTTAGGAGCATGAAAGAGACGCAAGATGTGTTCCGGAAACACCAGCCCACTCATGTTATCCACCTGGCTGCCATGGTGGGGGGGCTTTTCAAGAACTTGAAGTTTAACTTGGACTTTTGGGTATAAAGACATCAAATGTCGTTTTGGCTCGAGAATGATCCAGCTCGTCACCTCAAGCATTTGTTTTTCAGAGGAATAACATCCACATCAATGACAATGTGCTGCAGGCCGCACATGAAGTCGGTGTGGTTAAGGTCGTTTCCTGTCTGTCCACCTGCATATTTCCTGATAAGACAACATATCCCATTGATGAGACCATGGTAAGTGGCTTTTGTGGAATGGTCATCACTTTAGTGCTTTTTGCAGTGACTCTGGTGACAATTCACCTTGTTTTAAGTAAATCAGGCAAATGGTTTGACTTCTAAGACAATGGTTGGACCCCCATTTGATATTGATTGTTGATATTTAAGAACAACATTTTCAATAGAAAATGACATACATTTAAATGGCCTTTTTGGAAGGTCGATCAAAATTAGAGAGAGTGTTTGAGAGAATTAGTGAGTGTATATTTCACTGATCGACATTATGCGATTTTGTTTTTTTTTGCATTGCACACAAATTGGTTGCTGTCCATTATGCACCAATTCATGTCCCACATTTAGAAGAGGCAGAATTTCAATCTAAAGATATCAAATTTTCATGCATTTTTTTTTCTATTTACACTGCGATGCAATTCATTCTGAATTTGTTTATAAAATAATAAATGATTATTTCTCAATGTTTTCCACAGATCCACAACGGCCCACCTCACGAGTCCAACTTTGGCTACGCCTATGCAAAAAGAATGCTCGATGTCCATAACAGGTAGGAAAATCGGGCGTATCGCGTTAACTTAGTGACCGCAAAGCTACTGTACTAAAGGACAACAAAAATAGCCCCAGAGCTCAAAAAGTTGCAGTTGTCAACCAGAATTCTTTGCACTTTATATCGTCATAGGAGTAACCCTTAATAGTTTGTTTTGGAAGCTGAGGTCAAAGGTCAATTCAGTAGCATGCCCGTATTTTGTTCCTTCTTACCGTTCCACCAGTCCAGCGACTTTTCAACGTTGTTGTTGTTGCACAGGGCCTACTTCCAGCAGCACGGACGCTGCTACACGGCTGTGATCCCCACCAACGTGTTTGGGCCGCATGACAACTTCAGTATTGAAGATGGTCATGTGCTGCCAGGCCTAATTCACAAAACCTACATTGCCAAAAGTAAGTTAAGTGCACATTAAACAGTGTCTTGAAACACCAAAAGGTTCAAACTATAACGCCGACTAGCACATTCCTAATTGGTAGATGGTGATTTTTGGTGTACTAACGGTATGTTTATGTACGGTTGTTATGCTGGTTAGAGGAGGGGAAACCCTTGGTCGTGTGGGGCTCCGGCACTCCCAAAAGGCAGTTCATTTACTCTTTGGACTTGGCACGTCTCTTCATCTGGGTTTTGAGGGAATATTCTGAGGTCGACCCCATCATCCTTTCGGGTAAGTCCTTGGACTGCACGTGTTGTGAAGGCAGAACAGCCGAATTACAATTGTTGTTTTTTTCCCCCCTCTCGATTTCAGTTGGTGAGGAAGATGAAGTATCAATCAAAGAAGCAGCAGATGCAGTTGTGCAAGCGCTGGACTTTAAAGGTGAAGTGGTTGTATCCTAATATACATGCAAAGGTACGGGAACGCAATTTTAATAAGAGCCCTTTTTTTAAGGCTGCAACATTTCTCTAACTTATTTGCATAACTTGGCAAACGGGTCCTCAAAAATATTGAAAATGTACCAACACATTGGACGCCTTTAGTGCATTTCCAAACTATTTACTCCGATTTCCTTGACTGTCACGCTGCAGTATGACAACAATAAATCAGACGGGCAGTTTAAAAAGACGGCCAGTAATGCAAAGCTGCGCAGCTATCGACCAGATTTCCGCTTCACGCCCTTCAAACAAGGTGGGACTGTGAGAAGGCGCCTCTGTCAGACATTTTGGATCAACGCTGCCAACTGACTTCCGTGTTCTCACAGCACTCAAAGAAACCTGCGACTGGTTTGTCACGCACTACGACGCAGCTCGCAAGTGAGACCAGCGTGGACGTCGGACTAAATCTTGGACTTGGTGGGACGGAGACCGGTGAGCCGAAGCTGCAGACAACAAAAGGTGCCCAGAAGAACCTGAATTTATTTTGCACCTGCGCATCATGCTGTGAAGGTCACATCTAGTCATAGTGTTTCACCAGCATCACATTAAAAGGACCGGGCTAACTCAAATCTGTTAAGTGAACGCTATGCATAATGTTGCATACTAAGGCATGACGTTTGTCATACGTGTCAAACAGACGTTTTGGTTTAAATTAGTTTATTGTTTAAAAAAAAAAAAAGGCTCCATGTTGGGTGGGGTTCATTAAAAGTTCATCTTAAAAACATAAAGAAGCAAACCTCTAAAATGCTGCTGGTTGAAGAGTTACCATTTGTTGTAAGTTATGAGTGGAAGTGCGGGTTGAGGCTACCGTCGTGGACTCTGCAGTAATCTTGTCCAAACTGCGCTCGCTTCTTGCACGCCTTCCCGGCTTTGGTGACTGAATTGCACAGCTGGCGTCCTGACAGAGAGCTGAAAAGACCAACATTGGACAGCATTTGGGAAAATTCATTTATGGCACAATTGTAGGGACGCACGTAGGGATGTTGTTGACAGACTTGCAGTCGCGCGAGAATTGGAGCACAAGTCATCAAACTGCGACAATGAGTCGTCATCGAGCTGCGGCCATTACGTCGTCATATCCTGCTTATGGTGTCCAGATGGAAGCGTACGAGGCGCAGTTTGAAATCTTTCCACTCTGGAGCCCGGTTTCACGCTCCGAAACGGCGCCATCGTGTGGACGAACGGCCTAAACGCTAAGAAACGTGTGAGGATCCATTGAAACCGGCTTTCGTGTGGACGGACGGTACTTGATATTCCTAAAACACTGACTCGCTTCGAATATCTTTATTTTCAAACTTGCAATAAAATGATGTCCAAGTTAAGCGTGGCGCTTATTCATACTCCAGACTTTAATCATTTACTCGCGGGGCTGACTGTGTGTGTGTGTGTGTGTGTGTGTGTGTGTGTGTGTGTGTAATAGGAGACCACTGACCTGTTGCCAATTGATGAGGTCGGAGTTGTACTTCTTGAGACATTTGCTAAACCATGAGAGTCATTCAAAGTGTCAAAAACGACATTGGGGTTCCTGGAAGGAATATGGTCAAACAAAGCCTTAAAAAAAAGAAAAATTAACATTATTAATTTATCACCATACTGCGTTTTAAACATTCCTTCAATGCGCTTACGGCTGAAAGAGGCCGACGTAGAAATTCCGGAGTGCAGTGATGATGTGGAGGAGACAATACAGGCGCATCCCCTGTATTTATAAAAAATTAAATAAAAAACACGACTTGACACATTTGTAATAAACTTATTTGACTATTTTGAATTTGCATGTAGTTGATAAAAGATTCAAACTTGATTTAATGGCTTCTTGCTTCAGCAAATCCCGTTCAGTGCAGCTGTGCTCTTTCCTAAGGATACAAAAAAAAAAAAGAAGATGATCAAGTTTGTTTTCATGCAGTAAACTGGACCGTAATGAAAGTTTGCAACTAACTTCTGAGGCGTTGAGGATCGTGGATACGCGTCACAGGACTTCAGGGGCTCCATTGACGTCACAAACGGCAACGGAGCGGATGGTTTTCCTCTGCTGGGAAAATGAACCCACAACTGACCCACAAGCCAGTGACCTGTGGACGTCAACGGGGGAAAAAAAAGGGGTCAAGCTCCTTCAGTTGTCTTTGTGCACAGCTGCGAGCTCGTACCTAACGAAAGCGTGACCAGCAGCACGCCCAGACTTGTGAGATCCAGCGCCGGCTGCCGGTTCACCTCTGCCGCTGCATTCAAGGGCACGGTGAGCAGCAGCAGGACGCGCGGGAAAACGGCGCAACGCAGGAATGACTGCAGGACGGCAAACAGGACAAAATAGCCGCCATGCGCAAGGCACGTCCACATGGCGGTGACGCTCAAACCTGGAACCACAACAAACACCGTTCAAGGTGGGGGCAAAAGAACGTAACCTCAGCACCCAGTGCAATTCACCTGCCCAGCCAAGGTAACCCTGAATCACACCGAGTCTTTCCTCTATTCGGTTCTGGATGTCATCCAAGTTGTGCAGCATGAATCCCAAAGTGCTGTTCATGTGCTCCAGTTTGCTCATGAGATCCGCGTAGTAATGCAACGTCTGGTCTTGGTACTGAAGAAATCCTGACATGCTGTCATCTGAAGTCACAGGTTGGCTCGGGTCAAAACTGCAATCGCGCAATGTCCAACTGCGGTGGAATTGTTGCATTTGACTTTGATACCAATTTTTTGATAGATGCCCTGAGCTTGCTGTCGGATTCGGGCAAGGTCTTGAACCATGGCTCGTTGGCTGTCCTGCACTTCCGAGCCTTGGATCTGCACACTCTCGCCAACAATTGCTTCAACAGAAAAGCTCCATTAGTAAGCAATCCCATTTTTAGTTACGTCATCACCACATCATTTGGTTTTCAAGTTGTAAACTGTCTGACGTCCTCTTGTTTAAGTTGAACAAATTCAAATCATCATAAATCAGGCTGTTTCGACTAAATCATTTCTCAAATGTTCTCCAATTTCGATACTGTAAATGTATAGGTGGATGGTATGCCTAGAAAGGAGGAGCAACATGGCGGCCTCGCGCCTTCAAAAGTCTTGACCTATCGACTATCCAGTCATATTCACATCAGTTGTTGTCATCGTCAGTCGACAGCAAGTGGAATAATAAGTTATTTACAGGTATTAATTGGATATGAAAAATAATCAAGTCAAATGAATTCTGGACAAAATATGAACTTTTTACTGCTGAAAATGGCTCCGCGAGTCAAGCGTCCCTTTAAATAAGCCAACACTGACTCATATCCAGCCAACGCCGACCTTCATGTGGCAAAAGACGACGAGAAGTTCTCACCCATTCTATCCGTAATTCCCTGGATGAGCTGGGCCACCAGTTCTTGTCCGGAGGCAATCAGGGCTTTCTCCTGACCCAGACGCTCCAGGTTGTCTCTTAGGGAGCTTTCCATTTGACCTTGGCCTTCATGCACTTTGACCTGCTGAGCCTGCAGAGAAGTGTGGCCCTTCAGGAGCTCGTCCAGCGACGCTGCCGTCATCTCGCGGAGCTCCAATTGGCCGTCCTGTCACAAATCGGGTTCGCTCAAACAGGCTGGCGCTCGCTCAATAGGCACACATGGCTCGAGCGTCGCAATTACAACAGGTAATGTTAGCCATATTAGCTTTAGCGTCCAAAGGTCAGGGCTGCTGACGTCGACTCAAGCATTTTACTAACAGATCATGACAATTATGCTTTGAAATGCCGATTTAACTGAGTAAACAAAGCTGTCATCATTTTAAAACTGAACATAATACAACGAATAAATTCAATTTGAAAACACAATGTAACAGGACATCTGTGCACAAAATGACGCCGCTGCAGGACCAACTTGGTTACGCCAGTCGTACATCTCCGTTTTCAATGTGTTTTTCCCCCAAGTATGCTCATCTTGTAGATTGTAAATTTTGAACATTAACTGATTACGGTTATACATAGAAAATGAACTTGACTGAATAGTATTTCAGTTTGGAGCCCAATTTGATCTCTGCCGGACAGATAAATAAAAAACATCTACATTCTAACAACAGTTTAGTCAAAAGTAACCCAATTACGGATATTAAATTTAAAAAAAAAAAAATCTACTTTATGGGCCAACTTTCTGGGTTGTTTTATACAAAATGACCAATTTTAATGAGTTGTTTTACACTAAAAGACCTTTAGTTGGGTCAATTCCAAGTAGAGGATGGGTCCATTTTTGACCCAACTGTTTTTAGAGTGTACCTTATTTTGACCAGTGGATTCCAATTACAAGTTAGTGGGCACCTCTAAAGCAACACGTTTTACCTTCAGGTCTTCCATGGCAGATAGTTGGCTGGCACCTGCGGCCATAAGCATGTTGACCGTGTGCTCAGCCCTGCGCCGAAAAAGCTGCTGGCGAGTCACGTAGCACACAGCGCGAGCCCTGTTGCTTACAATGTGGTAAGCGTTCCATGTGTCCGAGTCCATGTTGGATGTGCAATCTTTGATACTCTGAAATATCAAAGAAGACCACAAGCATGTTTCTCTCTGTAATCATGCTCAAAATTTTCATCTACGTAGTAATCTGATTGATTGTGATTTCTGGTGTTCGGAATTTTTGTGCGTGTGCAGAGAAGTTCTATTCAGGTGTACTCAAGAGTCCGGAAATGACGGCACACCGTTTAGTCGTTTTAAACGGTGTCAAATTTGACAACTTACCATCTGTTCTGCACATGCATAAGTTCTGCGACCCTCAATCTGTGCCTGGCAGTTGAACAATATGACGCCGAGTTTGGCCAGCTCTTCTTCCGAGAGACCTTCACAGCTCGTCTTTAACTGAGCAACCACCTACAGAGCACAGCATGTTAAACCTGACTTCGAATACAAACACAAACGTGAACATATTATTTGGATGGAACAAAAGCGATAACATCAGGAACCAAAGATGGAAATTAACACAACTTTAATGTTTCCCTTTTTTTTTTTTTTAATATATAGTTCCTGAGAGTGAATGTCCATTACCATGTGGTGGCAGCTGTCTAAAGGACTGAGCTCCATCTGCTTGGCCTGAGCCAGGAACTTCTCATCAGCAGTAGATATTTCAAACTGCACATCCTTAACCGGGATTACTGGAAGTAAATCTTCAGGAGGAGGAAGTGGCGGTGCATCTACCGGAGGATGCTCAGTCTGCTTCAACCATTCAAAGAGCCCACTGGTTGCTGGCAAGCAGCTAGCAAGGATGCAGAGCAGCAGGAGATCATTGTGGTAGGATAGGAGGCGACCCATGTCTGCAACAACAAAACATTTGTTCAATAACTTCAAAAAGGTGCTCTGCAAATGTTTTCATGAGTATAATAATACACTCATGGAATATACTTTTTTCTTGTTTTGCAAATTGCACCAGCATTTAATGTCACTCAGTACAAATAAGTAATGCAAACGGTATCATTCATTGACCAATACATGTCTGTATGTATAAAAGTAATCACTACATCATTTTAAACAAGATAGGGGGGAAATGGTTCAATGATGAAAGAGGCTTGCCCAGGCATGCCCGTTCTGAGGCTGAGGCTGAACTCGCGCATGCAGCATAAAAAATTGCCTCGAAGCGCTGATTACGTTGTGCCAAATGACAATTTTATTCTAAATTTTACCTCGATTTAAAAACAACAACGACACGCAATTTGGAATATTGACACTTGTGTTGTAAACATCTTTATACAAATGACTAACAAAAAGTCAACGATATATTTAGTTTTCGGATGACATTTCGGGATGAAACTAAAATGAAGTGTAACCTTTACAGTGCATTCAATTCGAACTTTTCTAAACTTTAGAATCGATACACATTGAAACTTATGGCAATATTGTGAATTTGTGATCAAATAAAAGGCACGGCGATGTTATGACTTGGCACTAGCTGAAATTTAAAAATCAAAAACATAAGGGGGGGAACAACAACTAAACAAACCTACCTGTCATTTAATGTTGCAGGAAACCATTCAGGATCGACCCTTCAGCGCCGCTACACGGCTGACAGAAACGACTTATAATTTGTCTACCGAATCTCCGCCCTTTACAACATGCATTCAGCCAATGGAATTGATCAATTGTATAGAGTGGGCGGGCTAAGGATGCGCTCGATTTATAACCCGTTTGGCACGAACGTGATTTTAATGGCATGTAGGAGAATATTGCGTTGCATTAATTCTCTTTCACCATTTCTTTATACATTTAAAATGCTTAACTTTATTATAACATATATTTTGATATTAAGTACTGTATATAAACTAAACGTACTATTCGCAAACAAAGGTGCGGCCCATCTTGTGCACTGGTGGCAGTGAGTTTTAAATCAAGCCAACCTTCCTGACAGCGTCGCACGAGGCTTCTTGTTTAGTTTGGTGAAACGAAAACATCTGGTGAGTTCACCTAATCCATTTTGGCGATGTCACTAGAGGTACTGTTAAATTCTCTGTTTTATTCCGTTCTGTTAAATGGCGATTAAAGCGTTCATCTGCTTGTGTTTTATTAACATGGCGAACAAGTGAAGTACAGAACAGTAATGCGGCGTGTGGCTAGCAGATGTCGGCACTGGTCACCACACATGCGAGGAGAAGACACGCCGGCCGCTGTAGTAGCTTACCGACGTGCTTACGTGGCGGCCATGTTGAGAGGGGCAGCATTCGTAACTTGCTAATTTCTTGACCGATTTTCACGAGGTTTTACTGTGTGATTTTTTTCCCTTCCCCGCCAATGCTAAAGCATGCACTATTAAAACAGTGCAGTTCCCTTGTGTTTGTGCAACACGCCTGGGTGACCCCCCGCCTCCTAGACTCTGACGTATTTCCGTGATGGCAGCACGAAATGCATCATGGGATATGTTACCAGCCAAGTCTTTTTTGCCTGTTTGTTTGTTTTTAAATTTAGGAACTCAGAACATTCAAATACAACAACCAGCCAGGAGGTGACAAACAAAGAGGCAAATAAATATATTTAAAAAGAGCACATACATTGATTTTCCAATAATTGTAATACAGTATATTGCTGTTTTGAAACCTACAAAAATTGGGTTTCTGATTAATTTTTCAACTTTTGTGACTATGCCATTTAGCCAATATTAATTTCTAATACGTCTAATAATATAAACAGTTTTTTCCCCCTCACAGATGAATAGCTGTTGAAGTGAAGAAGTGACAGTGAGAGACTGAGTGCTGCAGCTCACCTTCTCGATGAAAAGGAACAGACTTTATTGTGATAAAGCAGAGAAGCTAACCTGCCACCTCAAGAAGTAAATATTTGTTTTCCACTTTGTCCATCTGCAACTCCTGGGGCATTTGTTGCTTTTAAAGGGCTACGGTTAATATTTGGGATAAGTATATAAGCTAAGGCTTATGTTGTAGGCCTACAAAGCTATTGCTATCTTTTAGCAGTTGCATTTGTTCTGAATGCACTTTGAGTCGTCCTACAGACATCAGTTTAAAACACACTTGATTTAAATGCAATTTGTGTTTTATGAGAGAAAATTCATATTTGTTTCTGTAATTTAAGTTGTCCTTTACACCCAGAAAAGGTGCTTGGACTTCGGAGTTGACTGACTCTCCTTCTGCCACTTGTTTATTGCAGATTAAAAGGAAACCCGAGATGGACTCCCAGTTACAAATTGGCTTCATTGGTGCAGGGAACATGGCTTTTGGAATTGTGAAGGGCATCTTGTCCGGTCAGTCTTCAAGACTCAACATAACCGGCCCGGCCACATTAGCTTGTCTAAATGCAAGAGTTAATGATGTACTTGTATCATTAAAGGGAATGTTCTTCCTACAAATATCAAAGTGAGTGCACCATCTCTCAGGAACCTTGGACGCTTTCAGGTAAAAGCTTCGATGGATCTTAATATACTACTTCTTTTCCACAATAGTTTAATTAATCAATTCATGCCACATTTTTCATAAAATCAGAGACACTGCAACGTGACTTGAGTAATAAAAGAAAATATAACAAAGAAATAAAGTCCTCTTTTATACATGGATTGAGTATAGTATTCTGAAAAATGAAATGCATAAAGAGCATGCATTTTGCATGCATGGGTATTTTGTCCATATTTAAAATATCATTTTTGTCATACATTTAGTTAGAAAGTCTTGTGTGCCTCCCCAGTAGCATTGATGGAAAAATGGCTGTCCATCCCTGTCGTAGAGACTCCCCAATAGGACAAATAATGAACTCGCACCACACTCACAAGCAAACGCCATCTTTCTTTTGGTTTCAGGAGCTGAACATCTCAACAACTCACTCCAACTCAGAGGTTGTCTGCAATTCAGATGTCATCTTTGTTGCGGTCAAACCTCATTTCGTTGCCACTGTTCTCAATGAGATCTCGCGGCACGTCACTGACAGACACACGATTGTGTCCGTTGCAGCGGGAGTCACCCTGGCAACGTTGGAGGAGGTGAGAGCCCAAGCATGAGACCTGTATACAGTATGTATTGTTTTTAATCAAGTCATTGTGTTTTTGTTGTTGTTGTTGTACTAAGCTCCTGCCAAAGGGTTCCTGTGTCATCAGGATGATGCCAAATCTTCCTTGCGTGGTTCTGCAAGGTGCACTTTTATTTACACGGGGGACTCACGCTAAACAAGAGCATGCTGCCCTATTGTGCTCCTTGTTGCAGCGCTGTGGTTTGGTCGAAGAGGGACCCGAGGCCTGGATTGACATCCATACTGGACTCAGTGGGAGCGGAGTTGCCTTTGTGAGTGTGCCCAGCTCAGCTAAGTTGCTCAGGGAACTCGTGGACATGACCAGCGGCGTATACAACATATTATGCAGTTCATATCCCATTAGATTGATGACTGATCATTTTTGCAACTGTTCAAATAATAATAAGGTTTGTGAGTCAGGTTATTTTTGTGTTCAGGTATACCTGTTTGCGGAGGCGCTGGCGGAAGGAGCCGTTAAAATGGGCATGCCCAGCGCGCTAGCCCAAAGAATCGCATCGCAGACTGTTCTGGTCAGTTTCGTTGATGTTGTAATGTCAATAATGATGGTAAATAAATACAGCCACTGTTTGTACTAGTTGTCGACTGCTCCACTCTGCGTCTAATGCCAAATTATGTGATGTACAGTTGTGGTAGTCTTAATTAGTGGACTTGTATCAGTATTCTTGACGCGTATGTGGTGCAACTTAAATTGAAGGCAATACTTTGGGCTGTAAATGTTTAGTGTCATTTTTAAATGCAACCAAAACTATGCATAGTTGCAGTATGAATATTATGAAACTCTCTGTTGCAGGGTGCTGGCCAATTATTACTCGACTCCAATAAACATCCAGCTCAGCTTCGTTCTGAGGTCTGCACTCCAGGTGGGACAACCATTTATGGGCTTCATGCTCTGGAACAAGGAGGTGTGAGGGCATCAGCCATGACTGCTGTGCAATCTGCAACTGAGAGAGCGAGGGAGCTTGGTCGAAAGTCTGCTGCGCCAGGAAGCATGAAATGATCATTGTTTACTGCCTCTTAAAACTCAATAAAGTCTTAATTATCAGCAAAATGCATTTCTTCTTTATTATTAGGTTTAAAGATCAAAATTCAAAAGTATTTTCTTATTCAAAACAGTCAATGTAACAATAATGCAATAACAATCAAATGTAACAATAATGGAAATCTACAAATAAAAAGGCTTTTACGCTGTTTTCGTTATTACAGGTTATGCAAGGGAAACTGGCACAATAAATAATATGATCAGACGTAAGGCCATTATGAGCACATGTAAAAAAGAAGAAAAAAGTCTTAAATCAATCTTTTCAAAGGTCTGTATAATATTGTGGAAAACATGAATGTTCTTCTGCATTTTTCTGATTAACTCTTTGGCTTGATTAAATAAAAAAAACTACCTACCACCACCTAATATATACGTAATATAATATAGGAAAATTGATCAAAAATGGTAAATGAATTGCTATTTATATGGCGCTTTATCTACACCATAAGGTGCCCAAAACTCTTTACAAAGTTTCATTCAGGAAAACCAAGGGCAAAAAAAAAAATACAATTAAAAAAGAATGAGAAAAAAATCCGTAAATGAATACTTTCTATTCGTTTGAAACGGCAGCACCTCAGTGACGTCACGTCACAGGAGCAAGGCGCTAACGTGTGGCGTCCCCCCCCCCTCCCCCCCCCATGTGATGCGGTTGAAAGCTCATCACTAGCATGCGTCCACGTCGTCCAGTCTCTCCTCCTCCTCCTTCCAGTTCCTCCTTCCCGTCGGCGCTTGGCGACGAAGCACGTTTCGTCCACTGGCTCTGAGTCTCCACCAACGCGACCACCGACGCGACCACCACAGCGAAAGGCCAACAGTAAGTAAATGTGGCATCGAGCGACAACTGGGCCGTGGGACTCTGGCGTGTTTGCTGCCGTTGCTTTCGGGAACGAGAGCGGAAAGAAAAGGAGCCGTCGGCCTTTTCCGGACTGGGCATGTGTTAGCCATTGCGACTTGCTAGCGAACGATCGAGCCGAATCATGAGGTCGACCCGGATACCGGTTGAAAGCACGGCTCGCTTCAACTGAAAACGAAAGGGCTCAAAGTGCTAACCACGCGCTGGGGTTTTCATTGCGGTTGATGGTACAAACGTATTGTAATGTGAGGCTACTATTTCATGACGACGGCGCTACCGAGTTTTTTTTTTTTTTTTCTCCCTGATGCCTCCTGCGTTGCGCGACATCTTGCGCGACCTTCTGCTTACAACGGCGACGTGACGTCACTCCCAAATTCCGAGGAGGACAATGTTTTGTTTTTTCCTGATTTCCCGGCGTGGTCCGACCTGACTTTATTCAGTTCAAGTGGCCTGCTGCAGTTCAAAGGTTGTGGAAGTGAATATTTAACACCACAATGAATGAGACCAGCCTGAACTTGAAATCGTCAAACATCTTTCATCATTCAGTCCAGATCAAATGACTTGACTTCATCCAATATTATGAATTGAAGTTGCTCTTACTTGTAGGTTCAACCTTGAGCACTAATCGAATATATATCTTTATTGTGTATTACTATCCCAGTTGTACTTTGCAAGATGGTGATTTGTTGTTACATTTCTTTTCCAATCGCTTGCGGTTAACTGGATGAAAAGAACATTTGAGCAATTGATTTTTGACTTGACAATTGCATCTTCTTCACAAGGACGGTGAGTTCAGACCTTGATTGCGATTTGCGTGCTGGACTGCAGGAAATGCCGAACCCCAAGACCACCCAAATTCAGGTTCTTCACATGAAACGTGAGGGGAAAGCATTTCCTGCATTCAGCCAAACGTCATGAAAACTGCATGACCCGCATGATGTCCAATCTCACGAAATGTGAACTGTGCATCGCCCTTTCTGAACAATTGTTACCCTACAGCCGTGTTCATCAGAGACCATTTTCATTCTCTAGATTTACAATTTGTTTAAGCTTGTTTAGCATGTTACAAGCATAGAGTGGAGATCACCGTATTTGAACAACTTCCTCAAAAAAGCGATTGCTTAGGAGTAATTGGTGACACCATCCAAATGAATTGAAGGTAACTTGCATTCATGTTTCTTTCCTTCTTAAATGGACTTCTGCTTTTTTTTTTTGCATGATCATTTCAGTCCCTTGCATGCTGCTTGACTCTTGCGTTCTCAGTGGATTCTCGCCGGTGACTCCTTTCCGAGAATGATCTCTAATTCTGACTTCACAACCTTTGTCTTGATTGTCCCAAGTTTGAAGTTTCCCTTTCACACTCGTGGCAAACGGTTCAAGGTTTTTGTTCCTGTCAGACCTCCCACACCATCTTTATTTACAACTGATAGTTCTGAAGTAATAGAACTGAGGCCCACTTTCTTTCAATGAACCTGGAATGTGAGACGTCCTCCAGATATTGAAATGTTGATTTATTTCTAGTGTTATCAAACTCTGTAAAAAATGATTTTGTTTACATGGGCAAAACCAACTTCAATAAGATAAGACCGTGTCGTGTGTTTACACCATCCATATTCCCATTTACACGATGCACTGCTTACAAGAAGCTCGCAAATACTTTCAAACATGCTCACGAGCGTGATTGAACATATTTAAATACGTTCGAACATACTCACAAATGTGTTCAAAGGTCCTTGCGAGTATGTTTGGACATATTTGTAGGCTTTAGTATAATTCAGAATCTTTTTTTATTGAAATTATTTGATACTGTCTTGCCCTTGTTTGTGTGAGCGCTGTTCATGTTGTACTCAATTTGGCCATTTGGGGGCAGTGTGGTTCCCTTCGTTCTGATCAACTGTTAAGTTGTAGCCACAAAAGAGAGTAGAAGGAAAAGGTCACAATCAAGTTGTTGTTTTTTTGCAGAGTAGGAAGAGCATATGCCTGTGAGCAATGTTAAGATGCTTCTCTTTGTACATCCCTGAAGTGTTTTTTTATAAATAGCCGTTCTTTTGAGTGATACAAGTGCCACGTGTAGCGCGCTAATTAGCATTAGCGAGTCAAACTGGAGTATTTCATGACGATTCTTTGCACATCTATAAAGTGAAATGTTAATCAAATCATTTTGAATCAAAAATCTGAATTGAATGGAATCGTGAGACAGTGAAAGATTCCCACCTCTAGTATTTGTGAGTATGTTGGAACGTACTTGCAAATAGTGACCGAATCGGGTGCACGGCAGCAGAGTAAGAACCAAATAGTAAAAGTTTGCAAAGCCTGTGTGAAAAGGTCTTCATTTCCCTTGTGACAAGTTTGTTCTGCTTGACTCCAACTACTAATCTACAAGCCTGTACTTGTTTTCTTCTCCCTGTAACCGATCAAAGATGTCAAAGAAGACCCCCCAGTGTTGCGCAGCAGACATGTTGGATCATAATAAGCCTTCCGGCCTCAACCAGGCCGACTCTTCATCAGCCAATCAGGTTGCCGAGTGTAGAAGCAGCCAATCAAATGGAGGAAAGTCGTCCTCTCCAGAAAGCGGAAGCTCCAACGGAGAGACAAAGCGAAGCGGCAAAAGACGTCGCAGCAAGAAATGTGGGCCCAAAGCTGAGACGCACTCGGAAGCCAACGGCAAAACGCAAGATCGACCCGATGACGACTCCCGCCGGCCCCCCGAGCGCCAAAGTGGACTGATGGCGCTGCAGTCGGAATGTGCCGACGTGTGGTTTCAACGCAGCGTTTACGAGCAAGCCGAGAGTCTCTATCAGTGCTGGTTGGCAAACTCGTCCAAAGCAAGCGGCGAGTTGAACGGATCGGCGCCAACATCGCAAAACAACTCGGCATCCAAGAAGAAAAGAATTCAACAAGCTGAAATAAAAGAAACCTTGCCGTCCAACGTTCCAAACTCTTTGGACGTCTCGTTCCTCTCTCGGCGCGTCGTCGCACCCGCAACCCCCGATGAAGGCTACCGGTCGCAAGCGCCGACCGCCGTCGCGACCGCTCGCCGGTCGGTTAACGGGCTGTCCCCTGTTTTAGCGGAACTCGTTCGAGACGTTTGGCTGGAGAAGCCGCGCTACGATCGGGCCGAAGCCGCCTTCTACCAAAACGTGTACGGCAACAATTCATCCAAACGCTCGTCCGGCGCCGCCGACCCGAGAAGCGGCCAGCTGCCGCAAAGGTTCCCCGAAGAGGAAGCGCAAGTGGCGGTGGAGGAAAAACGGGCAGCGCCGCCGGGCAAAGCCGAAGTCTTCCACGCCCTGCACCCGATCCAGGAGGAGGACGAGCCCAGCGAGACGCTGGCCAGACAGGACGCTCGCGATCTGGCCGCTTGCTACGTCCTGCACCCGGACAGCGAGCGCGTGTGGTTGGACAAGTGGAGGTACGATGCGGCCGAGATCCGTTTCCACGCTTGCCGTGCGGCGGCGGCGGCGCCAAAGAAAGGTCGCGGGGGCAAAACGGACTCCTCGTCGCTTGTCTTCACTGTCCCGCCCGGGGAAAAGTACGACTCCACCTGCAGATTATTGGACAAACTTTTCACTTTATTTCATTCTCATTTTCCTCCACTTTTCAAATTGTCTTTTTTTTTCTTCATTTATTTGTTTTAATTTTCCTCTTCTTTTTTTTTTAATGATTGTTTGAATTAATCATTGTTGCAAATTATGACACACGTTTCACTTTTTGTTCTTGTTTTTGTGTTGGGGTTGTTAAAAGTAACTTTCAAGTCTACTTAATAGGACCGTTGAAGGTTTCATCATAAAACTCATTACTACATACAGCGGACATATATAAAATGTCTACACACCCTCTGTTCAAATGGCAGGTTTTTGTGATAGAAAGAAATGAAACCAGGATAAATCGCTTCAAAACTGGAACTAGGGCTGCTCAATTATGGAAAAAAAAAAATCACGATTATTTTTTGGGGTACAAAATAAGAAAATGTTTATATACTTATATAATCGAGGGCTCTAAATGTCTTCTATTAAATATAAGTTTGGCTTTATAGGGTTGCTAATCTTTTTTATTTTTGTTTGTAACTGAATTTCAATGAATTGCACAGCCCGACCTGGAACCTGAACAGCTCATTTTGGAAAAACTACATACAAAGTGCTGTTGAGTAAAAGTTTGAAACTGAAGTCTTTATGAGCGGGCAGGTAAAAATACAGGTTTTGGCAATGTCCCAGCCAGAGTCTCGACCTAAATCCGTGATGGTCTGAAGAGGGCTGCTGTGCGACAGATAACAGATTAAAAAAAAAAAGTATTGTCTCATTAAGATGTTGCACTGATTCTACTTTTAATCAAAAAAGATAAATGTGCGGTATTAGTTTGAGGGTGTGCATATTTATGCAACCAGCTTATGCCATTGTTTCTATTTGTATTTTTCTCCTTAAAATACTTCAATGGAGTTGTACATGTTATAGATCACATTAAAAGCTTTGAAATAATTTATCGCAAGCCTTTTTCTTTCTTTCCATCCCCAAAACGTGAACGGGGGTGTGTGGACTTTTTAGAACTCGTCCCATCTCCATCAATGCTTGTTGAGTCTTGCTCGTTGGTCCCACTCTTGTGCTTCCTTTCCTCCTTAGCAACATGAGCGCCGTCAACTTCCTGTCCCAGGAGAAGATCTGGTTTGACAAAAGTCGCTACGATGAGGCCGAGAGACGCTTCTTCGAGCGCGCCAACTGCGGCTCGCCGTCCGCGCGCGCCGGCTGCGTAAGAAACACGCCATTTGCTGCCGTTTGCTGCCATTTGCTTTAGATGCAAGACGTATTTCTTATCTTGCCATCACTCGAGCCGAAGGAGCTCTTTTCCTTTGCCAAGTCAACCAAATGTGCCTGTTGTCTATTTGAAGGATGCGGGAGCGATTGCCATCCTTCAAGACATCGCTCGTGCCCGGGAGAACATTCAGAAGTCGCTGGCGGGAGTAAGTTTGCTTTTCTGTCATGAAAAAAATGATCATCATAATTTAAAAAAAAAAAAAGCATATCCTTTTGGTTTGATGAAGGTTGTGATCGCGTGTCCACCGCTAAATCGTTTTTTTCCGTTTGTGTGTCAGAGCACCTGCAGCAGCAGCGCAGCTGATCAAGAACTGAACTCTCGGATCAAAAGTCTGGAGCAGGAGAACAAAACCTTGAATCGAGGTGCGGCAAATTCAAATCATATGTGAGCAAAAAGAAGCAGCCTGCAGCAGTGAGAGAGCGAGCGAGCGAGATAGAGAGAGAGAGAGAGAGAGAGGAGCGCTGGAGCGTCGGAGACAGATAATCGGGAATTCTATCCAGGTTATGTCTGGATCCGGAAAAAAGGAATGATCCGTACCAGATTCTGGTGTTGTACGGACATCGGGCTCGTCATTCGTGATTGCAAACATTTGTAATGAGATTGCGATTCTGTTTTGTGCGTCTTCAGTGGTGGAAAACTTGAGGGCGTCGCTTTCCAAGCTGGAATGTCGAGTCAACGTCTTGGAGAAAAGCCCGGCAAGCGGCGCAGCGGCTTCCTCGCCTTCAGTCCCGTACACAAACGTGAGTTTGCCTCACTTTGTTGTAAACTGTCAAAATTAATCCATCATCTAATTAATCCACAGCTACGTTAATGATAGAGTTGGAGCCATTTTTTTATTTAATTGAATTTAATTTCAGCATATCAACAGTAATTGTTTACTGATTTCTGTAGTCCTTCATGAAAAAAGACTGATTATCTTCTGTGTTAAGACATTTGGAAAACATTGACCTAACCGTTAATACAGTGCAACATCAACACCCCTCCATTTTGTTTTAAATCACTATACAAATAAAAAGTACGAAATAAACAAATTGCTTGTTAATAAACACTAATCAGATGCTTTTGTACTACACTTTAAAACAAAATGAAAATGAATCAGATAAGTCGATTCATGGATTCGATAGTGTGATGCTGGTTGGTCTCTTGTGAGCACGATTTGTCTTTTTTTTTTTCTGAAGGGAACTTCGGTCCAGCCGACGGGCGTCCTCGCCAAACAGGACGCCGATGACGGCAACGACGACGATATCGACTTGTTTGGCAGCGACGACGACGACGACGAGGCAGAGAAGCTCAAAGAGCAGCGGTTGAAAGCGTACGCCGAGAGGAAGGCCAAGAAACCGAGCATCATCGCCAAGTCGTCGATCTTACTGGACGTCAAACCGGTAAGACATCGGCTCTCCGAATGAAACCGCGACCATTTGGAGTGGACACGTCCGCCTCCTCGTCTCGCTTTAGTGGGACGACGAAACGGACATGTCCAAGCTGGAGGAGTGCGTGCGCTCGGTGCAAGCCGACGGCCTGTTATGGGGAGTGTCCAAACTGGTTCCCGTGGGGTACGGCATCAAGAAGCTCCAGATCGCGTGCGTGGTGGAAGATGACAAGGTTGGAACGGACATGTTGGAAGAAGAGATCACCAAGTTTGAAGACTACGTAAGTAAACTCGTGTGCGGCAAAGACACAGACGGACTTCTTTTACACAATCGGCAAAGAAAGTTCTCAACACTCTGGATTTATGTGGGCCAAAATTGTTTTGAAAGAAAGTAAAATGGAATTGACTGACATCCATGCTCACCCTAGACGGAAGAGGAAGAAGAAAAAGTTGGCAGGAGTCTGACTTTAATTTCATAATTCTGACTTAAATCTCCAAATTCTGACTTTAATTTCATAATTCTGATTTTAGTGAGAATTCTGACTTTAATCTCCAAATTCTGACTTTAATTTCATAATTCTGATTTTAGTGAGAATTCTGACTTTAATCTCCAAATTCTGACTTTATTCTCCAAATTCCGACTTTAAAGTGAGAATTCTGACTTTAATTTCATAATTCTGACTTTAATTTCATAATTCTGATTTTAGTGAGAATTCTGACTTTAATCTCCAAATTCTGACTTTATTCTCCAAATTCTGATTTTAAAGTGAGAATTCTGACTTTAATTTCATAATTCTGACTTTAATTTCATAATTCTGACTTTAATTTCAATTTCATAATTCTGACTTTAATTTCAATTTCATAATTCTGACTTTAATTTCATAATTCTGACTTTAATTTCAATTTCATAATTCTGGCTTTAATTTCATAATTCTGACTTTAATTTCAATTTCATAATTCTGGCTTTAATTTCATAATTCTGACTTTAATTTCAATTTCATAATTCTGGCTTTAATTTCATAATTCTGACTTTAATTTCAATTTCATAATTCTGGCTTTAATTTCATAATTCTGATTTTAATTTCATAATTCTGATTTTAATTTCATAATTCTGACTTTAATTTCAATTTCATAATTCTGACTTTAATTTCATAATTCTGACTTTAATTTCAATTTCATAATTCTGATTTTAATTTCATAATTCTGACTTTAATTTCAATTTCATAATTCTGGCTTTAATTTCATAATTCTGACTTTAATTTCAATTTCATAATTCTGGCTTTAATTTCATAATTCTGACTTTAATTTCAATTTCATAATTCTGGCTTTAATTTTAATTTCATAATTCTGGCTTTAATTTCAATTTCATAATTCTGACTTTAATTTCAATTTCATAATTCTGGCTTTAATTTCATAATTCTGACTTTAAATAATTCTCTGTGATTAAAGTGAGAATCCTGCCAACCTTTTTCTTTCCCCCCCACTTCACTGACCCTAATCCTCTAGCATACCCTAGAATTCCGGTATTTACAATATTTCTCTGAAACTAATCCAAATGTTTTGTTCTTGCCGTTTTCAGGTTCAGAGTGTCGACGTTGCCGCTTTCAACAAGATTTAAAAAGTTGTCCCGTAATGTTCATCGCCTTCTTTCATTGTCACTTGATAAAAAGATTCTTGCACTGAAGCTCGTGTCTTTTTATTTCCAAAGGCTGCCGCTGTGCTGCTTTTGGCTGCAATCAAGTCTTTAGATAAGAACATTAGCGACGTGCTAATCATACGCAGGTCAATAAGAATTTGGACTGGCGCCATGTTGAAAGACGAAGAGCGTGCAAGCGCATCTCGTCATCCGTCATGATGATGTTTTTATTGAGGACATTTTGTGACCTTCAGTACAGAGTAGACCGACGGACGTTGGTTTGTTGGCGCTTTCGTCAGTCGACGCAACACAGGCTGACTGTAGCTTCGGCCCCGAGCCACATTGCCGGGTAGAGGGGCTGCTGGAAGTCGGTCTTCACCTGCTGCAGCAGTCGGATTCCGTCAGACGGCAGCGCATAGAAGCAGAGCAGGCCTTGGTCGTGGTTGAGGAAAATCCCGATTCTGCGGCACACGCCGCTGCAGGAAATGCCGGTTGTCTGATTTGCGTGGGTGAAGGCGTACGACGAGTCGCTGCAGCAAAGGCTCCACGATCCGCTGTTGTGTCCCAGCCTGTTCTCATTGGACGAGCCCTGCATCCAAACCAAACGGGGCACCGGTCGCAAACAAGGAGAAATGTTTAGCCCAGGCTCGTCGTCATGGCCATAGAGGATTATTAATCAAAATATTTTCTTCCTGGGGAAGTGCAACCAAGCAATAGACAAGCACGAGAAAGACAATGGGGACATGCTGTAAGCGTCTCAAAATGACCAAGCGATATGATGCAACGCGAGGGACCAAATTGCCTTCACATGACGGTCGCAACTGGCAAGCCAGATCCGGATTTGTGAAGTGAGACGAAAACCCCAAACTGGATTTGCTGACCTTTCTCTTGATGCTCTCGTAGGTGAGTCCCACGGCCACCTGTTGGCCGTCCCACTCCATTTCCCAGTAATGGATTCCTTGCAGCCCCTCGTGGCACATCACCTGAACCCAGGCATCAAAGCGGTCCGGGTGGTCCGCGTAGGACTGCACTTCTCCTGTTCGGCTGACCTTGCGGTTCCCGCGAGTCAGAACGAGCTCCCTGTGTGCTGTGAAGGGGTCCAATGAAAGGGGACAGAAATCTGACAAGAAAAAGAAATGACATGTTGGCAGAGGCGCGGTTCGAATATTGGAAGTGTTGCCGACGACAGATTGGGGCAACTCACACTGCAGAAGAGCACTTCGGTTCTCTAAAGCAGCAATGTTGGAAGTCCTGCACTTCTCCAAAACTGCCAAAGACATGACAACTCAATTGACTGGCAGCCATTTTCACTGAAGCAACCCCCTTCGCTCCCAGCTGTTTGACTGGATTTTGCAATGCTATATTTGTGTTTCCCCTTTTGCAACAATTAGCATTAGAATATAGCTAAGTTTCATCATTATTCACAAATCTGTTTAAAACAGTGGGGAGCTTTTTTGCAACCTGGCCCTGCTTGATCTCTTATACTCTGCTGCCACCTGCTGGTCGTTTATCGTAATAACTACCATTGCTTTAAGCGACCTGATTTTTGCAAGCTCACCTTTGGTTGACGTCGCCACTTGCAGGACGTTGACATTTTTTACTGTGAAAACAAAACAACATACAAATGATTCCAATTCCATGAAAGAGAGAGTGAGACTACATTGAGTGAGGAGAAGCCACCTGCAGTGGTTATGTTTTCAAATTCCGTGGAGTAAAAACCCAGGAGGTGCTCCTTCATGTCAGAGACGGCTTTTCTCACTCCACCAAAGGAGACGTGAGGACTGACAGTCAGGGACGTGTTTTCCCCCACTTGAACTGGGCTGCAAAACGATTTGCACGTCTACACACACAAAATAAGAACAGGTATGTTTCAGAGGTGGCAAATCCAGGTCCAGAAAGTAAAAACCCTGCCACCGTTTGGCTTTAGCCTTGGGTGCTAGTTAGCTAGCTCTCTAGCTAGCTCCCATGGTGCTTGTTTAGCTGCTAGGGAGCTATTAGCTAGCTAGTTAGCTAGCACCAGGAGGTCAAGCCAAACTGTAGCAGGGCTTTCACTTTGTGGACCAGGATTTGCCACTTTTGAAACGTACACCAGTGCTGTCCATCCATCCAACCATTTGCTTGTGGTTTATAAACCTATTAAACATCAAGTCTAGAGGTGATTTTGATATAATCCACTTTTTTGGGACCGTCGTGTGCTGTGCTTTTTTTTTTAATTCCTTTCATCATCATTGATATCCTTTTGAGTGCTTGCCGGGCGATGATGAAACACTGCTGTTGACCTGTACGATCATTTGCGGATCCTGAGATTGCGACAGCTTTTGTAGCGCGGCGTCTCGTCTCTTGAGCTCGGAGATTTGGCGCTGGAGGCGGTGCAGTCGGTTCTCGGCCCGAGTGACTTCCACTTTCTCCTGAGTCCTGATCAGCTCCTTCACCTCGACTTGACGACGCCTGAAAAACTCCTGCAGCTCCGAGAAGATCCTGTTGCTGTCTTTGGCCGCTGCTTTGGCCAAGCTCTGAACAATTTGGGAACGTCATCCGTAAGTCAGTCTTTTTTTTTTTTTTTTAGGTGAAAATATCAGCGCTTTTGATACTCACAGAGAAAGAGCGCGAGGCGTGCTCAAGCTGCTGAAGCTCCGATTCCTTCTCTGTGATCTGTTGGGCTAGATATTTCTGTGTTTCCGCCAAATGTTTCTGTCCAAATAAAAAGTGGCGATAAAACATAAATCATCATAAGCAGCAAAGTTCACAGTGCTAATCCAAAAACTGAAAGTGTTAAATTGAACACTGTCAGAGTGTATTTGGTCTTTATCAGCATTGGTGTTAAAGTAACTCCAAAGTGTCAAAATTAACTCAAAAGGGAGTACCCAAAAAATTAAATAACGCTGGCTAACACTGCACGGTGTTACAACATTTGACCACTACAGGTTAAATAACTCTTGAGAGTGTATACGTGACTCCCAGCAAGTGTTGATTATTTACTGTGATAGAAAAGCACTCATTGAGTTATTGAGGATGAACTCTGGAGACTCAAATAACTCTGGTCAGTGTTAATTTTACACCCTGCTAGGTATATGTGCACAATCTCTACGATTGTCCAACAAAAGACAGAATGACATGAAACATTGGATGATTTTTTTCTGTTATCTTTCTCCCAAAAAGTGGTTACATTTCTGTAACAAAAAATACATCTCAAGGGCCTTTTTCTACTTTCAATTGGACATGTTTCTAAAGTAGTGGAAGAGCCTTCAGGTTACCTCCCCAACTGTCCTCTGTGGACAAACTGAAGACACGTCAAAGGTGACATGCTGAAAGCTTCGGTTCCCGCCGGGCTCCGGGTCCTGTTTGAAGGATGGAGCAGATGGTTCCGGACTTCGGCGGGCGGCGACAGCAAGTCTTTGAATCAGCTCTGTCAGCAGTGTGTTCTTCCCCAGAGTCGGTCTGGGACTGAAGGTGGCTCTGCAGTGCGGACAGCTGCACACAAGTTGACTGTCCCAGTAGCCGGTCAGGCAGACGGAGCAGAAGCTGTGTCCGCACGGGACGGTCACCGGATCCCTCAACACCTCCAGACATATTGAACAGTTGAACTGGGCTCCATCCAAACTGATTTCGGCCTGAGCCATTGTAGCTACAGAAGGACCGGATCAAAACAAGTCATCGAAATGCAGTTAAGCTGCCGTGCTTCAAACTACAACATGAAATACTGTACATGTATTTGTGGACCCTCTTTATAGTGGCTACAATCTATACAACTGTTAAACATTTTAACCATGATCATTACTGCTAATGTATTTTGTATTTGTGAAGAAAAACGGTGGCCCACTCCAGCATTTTTTAGTTGCCCATCCCGAGATTGCAAAGTGAGTGTGCTGACTTGACTTCAAGTTGTCAACTGCATCGCGAGCGCAAATCAGAAAATCGTCTTTCACGTGACACACCTACAAACGAATGCAGTCCCATTCTGTGAAAAACAAACAAGGAGCTTGCTGACTTACCAGTTGCTTGGACTGGAGCTGGAATGTGAACAACACCGGAAGAGGAACTCATGGGCGTCATCGAGTGGCGGAGCCTCTCCGAGGGAAACCTGAGAGCAGCCAATTTACGTTGCCACTATTACGGAAAACTTCTCTTATTTAGGCCTACTGTCGTTTTTTTTTAACTTAAAATACTGTTAACAATGCGTGTTTTACGCCAGAGTTCACAACTTCATTGTTGGCATCGACTGTTCAGAGTATCAGCATTTCAGTATAATGAATCGTGATTCACAAAAGGTTAGATTCACATTTCACAGCGATTTTTTTTCTTCCTGTTATGACTTTTCTTTAATTGAATTGTTCATGATCTTATCAACAACACGAGTAGCGCTTAAATGATCTTCTTAGCACTTCTCACAGACTTGTTGGTAAAACCGCACGCCACAAACTGTGTGTTTTTTTTCACCGCAGAGAAAATAACGAGGAAAAAAACCCCGGAGAAATCAACGTATTCAGGTTAGATGCGCTTGGTCAGTGGCAACGCAAGATGGCCGACAGTGGCATCATTTGCCTTCGTGGAGGGGCGGAGCCTCTCCGAGTGCAGCCGAGTGCTGCTGCATGGCTGCCGGCCAATTTGGGTTTGTTTTTACATTCTCGAGCCAGAAATGGAAATCCGAAAGCGGCGTGACAACAAAAAGCCTGTAAAGGCAGTTAAAGTAAATGTTTACTTTGTCAATAGAGTTCAGTACAGCTAATTTGTAGCCACACCTAAGTAAAGTTTGAGGTGTCTTTGTTTGTACTTGTTTGTACTACAAAATGATCCCATTCGTTTGCTTTTCCTCTGGATGAGGTCCTATTTGTGGTTTTGAGCATGTTTAACTTCCACGAGAGAATCCGTCGGCGGTAGACTTCGCCGAGTGCGCGCACGTCAAGCCGCTGAGTGAACTTCAAGTCCCAGAGATCCTCCGCATCGGCCGGCAGCGGACTTGGAACAAGCCAGACTTTGCAAAAAACATGGCAGCGTCTTGCAGCAGCACACGTGAGGCCGCGGAGAGGTCCATCCTGGAGCGGGTGCCGCCGCTGCTGACCGACCTGTACCACTTCACCATGGCGTACGCGTACTGGCGCGCCGGACGGCACCAGGAGCATTCCGTGTTCGAGCTCTTCTTCAGGGACAACCCGTTTTGCGGCTGCTTCACGATCTTCGCCGGAGTCGACGATTGTCTGCTTTTCCTGCGCAGCTTTCGCTTTACAGACCAAGGTGAGGAACTCTTTTCATTAGGAATGTTTGACGTTGGCAATGCTAAAGTTGATGAAAGCAATGCCCCCCACGCCCCCAGTCTGCTTTGACATTTGGTTGCGCAACAGCTCCCCACGTGATCATTGCAGAACGTGAATTGTGGAACTCAGCGGGTCTCTCGTGAACTCTGGCGAACAGGAACCGTCTGTGCGACTACGGATTGCACAACAGTCCAGAATCGTGACAAAGTTGGGGATCAGTGCCAAAGTACGAAGAAAGTGAATGTTGTGCAACTTAAATCTGCCAGCTTTAGTTTAGACCCGGCAAAGTAAAGAAAAATCATTCAGGGACACTTGAAGCAAAAATAGTTTTTGCACAAGGCGTGGAGTAAATTGTGACGTGATGTCATTGATACAAATGTAGTGGCCATGACCTCATATACAGCAATTAAAAAAAAAAACGGTACCAAACCTTTGCTCTTCTAAAAATGTGCTTTTGTTTCAGATAATGTTGTCTTTTATGTATCGGCTGCAGCTGGAATGATGAATCCACTCTGTAGCAAAGCTAAAGGAATGTTTTCGATATCAAACTGCATTAAAAAAAAAATGCTTTATGGATTGTAGATGTGGACTTCCTGCGGTCCGTCTTACCGACAGCAACTGACCCCGCCTTCTTCCAGTTCCTGCGAAGTCTCGACTGTTCGGGCGTTACCCTCCGCTCGGTCCCAGAGGGCACGGTGGTCTTTGCCCGGGTCAGATTCTTGCCTGCCATTAAGGTTCCACGTCTCGGTGCCGTCACGGATCAACTCTTTTGTATGAAATATTTTTGCAGGAGCCTCTGATGGAGGTTGCCGGTCCTCTGGCTGCGGTTCAGTTGCTGGAAACCAGTTTACTTTGTCTTGTCAACTATGCCAGGTAACACAAACGCACATTTAGAGGAATCTTGAGGCATTTATTGATATGGTGTCGCCTAAACGTGTGCATTTGTAATCAGTCAGTTGATTTCACACAAGTTTGTGTTTTGCTCAAAGTGAGTTTATTTATCATAAATCTCATTCAGTGCCAGCCATTTTCAGATGCTCTTTTAAACTACCACATGACAAAAATACAAGTATCTTTAAATACATCCTTGGCATTGAATGCATTTTAAACACCCATAGATAGCCGTGTCAAAATATTCCTTGGGTGTGTTTGTTTGTGTCACCCCAATAAAGGTGGACAAATATGTGTAGCCTCATAGAAATATATTATAATATCTTTTAGTTGGTTGATGCAATAATTATATAGAAATTGAATTGAAGTTAAAGTGAGAAAGATTTTTCTGCCACTAGGTGGCATTAGTGTTTCATGTTGGATGTTGGAGACCGGAACAGTACATTTTTATTTTCAAATGAAGAGCAAAGTGAGAAAAAGATTTTTCTGCCACTCAGTGGCATTAGTGTTTCATGTTGGTGACAGGAAGCTTATTTCCAAATTAAGAGCAACTGAATAAAAATATGAAAAAAATGAGTTTTACATTTTATAGGACTTGGTTAACTTGCTAGCGTGCACCCCTAATATACATACATATGCTTTAATACAATGTCTTTTGTAGCATAGAAGACGCGTGAACACAAATGGCTGCAGCTTTAAATCCAAACGGCTTTTATTGAAAGTTTTTCTATTTTCCTTTCACTGCCAATGCAAGACGGAATCTGCTGTTTCTTCTAGTCTAGTTTGCAGTAACGCTGCCCGCTTCCGCCTGGCGTCCGGCCCCCGCAGGAAACTGCTGGAGATGGGGCTCCGGAGGGCCCAGGGCCCAGACGGGGGCCTGACGGCTTCCAGATATTCCTACATTGGAGGTGATTGCCGTGTGGACGGCCGTTTGCAGTTTCTTCCCCGATTCCTCACTCGCGGTTCTGCCTTCCAGGGTTCGATCTCACCAGTAACGTCCGGGCTGGCTTGCTGTTCGGGGTGCCGGTTGCAGGGACCATGGCGCACTCGTATGTCACCTCCTTCACATCCATGGAGGAGGTGTCGCCGCAAGTGAGTGTGCGCGCTCATCCACTTAGCGAAAAGCGCTGTCAAAATGGTTGAAGCAATGGTAGTTATTACAAAAAACGACCAGAAGGTGGCAGTGGAGTATAAGAGATCAAACAGGGCCATGTTGCAAAAAGCTCTTTTCCCCAGTGTTTCCAACAGATTTGTGAATAATAATGAAGCCTAGCTGTATTCTAATGCTAATTGCCGCAAAACGGATAAAAATTGTACCTTTTGTTGCTGATGAAAGAAGAGACTAATCGTTCTTTTGCGAGATTCCATGTTTTTATAGCACAATATTGTGTGGGCCTTGCAAGCTCAGTCCAAATCCAGTCAAACAGCCAGGAGCAAAAGGGGTTGCTTCAGTGAAAATGGCTGCAAGTGAATGAGTTAATGCTGTCACCAACGTCTTACATTTGCAATTATGCCGTCGAGGGGCAGAAAAATGACCTCAACACAAATCAATATCACACTGTTGTTGTTTTTTTACAGTACAGACCCTTATGAATTGTCATGAAATGACTGTATAAAACAATATTTATTGTACATTTAGAACGGATATGAAAATTTCGATTCATCATGAGTTAACTATTAAAGTAATGCCATTTTTTTTTTAAATCCTCTGATTAAAATGATGAGCTAATTATTATTATTATCTGTGAAGAAAGTGGACAGTACGCGAGCCCAGCTACAAATCTTCTCATTTTCCTTCCCATTAGACTCTTGTTGATTTGAACGGGGACCACGACCCGGTGGACTTCGTTTCTCTGACCAGGGGTTGTCTGGCTCGGGTGTGTGAGCTTTTGGGGGTGGAGCCCGGCAAGATCCACCAGGGCGAGTTGGCTGCCTTCCTGTCGTACGCCGTCGCTTACCCAAAGAATTTCCTGCCGGTGATCGACAGCTACAGCGTCACCTGGTAATTGTCGCATCCCGCCCTAGGAAAGTAGCACATCCTTCGCGAGGACCCAGCAACCTTGAAATAATGGGCCTGATGCCTGGTATCGGTAGCCGCCAGTCACAAGCCCCGCAAAAGCCTTTCCGGGCTTGTCAGCATGTGCGGTTTGTGTTTTGTCAGCGGCCTGTTGAGCTTCTGCGCGGTGGCCTTGGCGCTGGCCCAGCTGGGCTATCGGCCGCTGGGAGTTCGCTTGGACAGCGGCGACCTCTGCAAGCAGTCCCTGGATGTGCGTCGCGTCCTCACGCGCTGCAGCAAGCAGTGAGTCGGGTGCCACGCTGCACGATTCCCAAAAAAAAAAAAAATAATCAAAAAATGGTGGGCTGGTTGTATTTTGATGTCATGCTTGTCTCTTTTTGGTGTTTGCAGCTTTTCTACCTCTGCCTTTGATTCGCTGATCATTGTCGGGACAAATAACATCTCAGAACAAACTATGGTGGAACTCAACGAAAAGGTGAAGGCAACACATTGTGAACTTTTTCGATGTTCCCCCCCCCCCCCCCTCAATGCATATTTGTGACTCTTCCTCAGGAGAACGAGATTGATGTGGTCGGCGTGGGAACGCATCTGGTCACGTGCACCAAACAGCCGTCGCTGGGTTGCGTGTATAAGGTTGCGTGTGCTTTTTGATGCGACGGCTCCGTGTTGCTCCATTCCGTGGCAGTCGCGCCTTTTTTTTTTCTTTTTTTTTTAATTTACACGTTTGCGTGACAGCTTGTGGAGGTGCGAGGCAAGCCCAGGATGAAGATCAGCGAAGATCCACAGAAGAGCACCGTCCCAGGAACCAAAGCTGTCTACAGGCTAATTGATGCTGAGGGTAAGGATGGGGGAAGTAACTAAGTACAAATACTCGATTTTAAATGGATTTTTCAGATATCTGTACTTTGTATTTCATACTTTTTCAAAATAGGCTTATTACTAGGGCTGGGTACACATTCTAATTTGCTTAATCCATTGGATTGTGATTCACAAGGGTTCAATTGGATTTCGATTTTTCCCGATTCAATTGAATCGATATTGATTAATTATGGAACATCAATTCTTCTTAATGATCAAGGCCATGATTAAAAACTCTCCAAACAAATTCCAAATTAAACTTTGCGGAGGCCGTAAATGGTTCAATAATTCAATCATTGTAAATAAAGATTCTATATGGGCTTAAAGTGTGGTAACAGTAAAATACAAAAAAATAGCATTTATTTTCTTATGAGTCTATGGGAAAAAGGAGATATAAAAATAATCGATTTATGATTTTATGAATCAATATCAGGCTCAAAAAGGAAAATTGATTGGATATCGATTTATTCATCTTTTAAATTTTTTATCCAGCCCTACTTATTACTAGGCACAATGTAAATGATGATTGATAAAAAAAAAAATGAAGTGGCTAAAACTCAAAATATTGAATATGAAATGTTTAAAAAAAAAAAAAAAAATCTAAAACGTGTTGATTCATTGATGAAATGTTTTGCTTGATAATAGCATAGTAAAGAAGGCGCACATCTTTTTTTTTTTTTTAACATCTCAAGACTTTAAGGCATCATGCGTTTTATCATTTACATTACAGTAAACGTCACTTCATATGATCAGTGCTGGATTAGTAATAAAATTTTGCATCAGCTGTAATCAAGATTTTTGTTATTGATAACGAGTTAGCATTTGACGTGTAACTGCTCTGACGGGACAATCGAAAGAAAAACTCTCTCGTTCTTCTTACAGATGTTTCAACACGTAAGTTGACGTGAGCAATGTGGAGTTTTGTGTGACTTTTGCGCAGGTCATCCCTTTCTGGACTTGTTGTGTCTGGCAGCGGAGCCTCCACCGGAGGCAGGAAGTGACGTCAGATGCCACCCAATGGCCGCCGACGGCGTTCCGCTCTCTGTCACTCCAGTCGGGGTGATTTGTCTGCGCCAGGAAATGTTCGCCAAAGGCCAGGTGGGCGTCGTCCTCATCATCGCACACAATTGACGACACGTTTCCGGTGGATTATTTGAACAAAATGTGACGTGTCAACAGAACTGAAGGAAGGCTTTAGTTAAAAAAATAAATAAAAAAAAATCACCCACGATGACTTTACTTCATTTGATCGTCACCTGCCTGGTCAAGTTGAGTCTTGTGAGTTTGGGCCACGTTTTAGGTGACGCACCCTCTGAGCAGTACTGCAGAAACCAAAGGCAACGTCCAACGCTCCCTCCAGAGCCTTCACCCTCGACATAAGCGACTACGAGAGCCCGACTCGTACACGGTGAGCAAATGCGCCTTCAATGTGGCGACCCAAACAAAGCGCTCAGACGACAACCTTGTGTTTCCACCAGGTGGCGCTGTCGGAGAAACTATACGACTTGGTTACCGATCTAAGAAGAGGCAGTACGAAGAATAATAATTTTATCTTGGATAATTAAAGAAAATATTTTATCTTTTCAAAGCCTGCTGTTTGCGTTTGTTTAGTGAGTCTCATCTTGACACAACCAAACACAATATTTGTTCAAAGTCAATCCAACTTGCTAATCATGTGTGTGAATATATAAAATAAGGAGGCAAAATGTCACTGTGTTTCTACTCAGTTGGCTTTCTTTAAAGAACATATCATTTCAATCTTATTGATCAGGCATGAGAGTCTCTGAACCCTCACATAGAGCATTTTAGTGTATTTGACCTCTGACCTGGAACTGGAAAGTAAAAGCCCATTTACCATTTGACTCATTCATTTGGAGTAAACTACACATTATTCACAATATATAATATTTGAAGTCAAATCAAATTTGATACGGAATTTGTTTGAGTTCATGTACCTTAGTAAACCTAAACGAATCTTTTCAATCTCTTTCCTCAAACTACTTGAGTTGATCAGGTTTTACAGAAGTGAGTATTTGTAAAAGATTGTGTCACACGCAGCAAAATATATGATGTGACAAATGAAGTGTATAGTTGATAGTGTGACGGTGTATTTCTGTTTTCTTTTTGAGAAAGCATACAAAATGGAAAAAAAATAGAAACGTTGTTTAAAAGAAAGACTTACCTATCCCAAGATAGCATTTTCCTTAAAATTGCATGAAAGTAATCAAGGCAATCTTTTTTTTATTTTATTCTAATTTGTAGTTGCTGATCGTGAAACGGCGACTTACCCATCCTAGCTGCACATCTCCTGGATGCCCGCAGGGGTCGCTGCTGTGCTACCCTCGCAAACGCCTCCACTCTCCTTCTACAATTCGCGTCCCTCACATTCTTAAAACTCGGGTGGAACTCAGATGAAACTTTTTCGCTTTGGCGGCTCCACTTTTCCCGCGGAAAGGACGCGCGGCGAGCGAGGAGAAAAGCACAAGCAAGCCCGCACGCCCATGACGGGCTGGTTCTGGTCACGCACGGAAATGCATCGCGTCTTCTTCTTCTTCTTCAAGCATGTCTTCATCTTCGCGTTTCAAGGCAGCAGGATGATGTTGCAGCGGATGGCCAAAGTGCCCCGGTTGTCTCCTCGCACCCGCGTTGTGACCTGCGCCTATTTTGCCAATAGTCATTACATAACGCGGTCTATGTGTCTTTTTTTAATGTATTTATCTGTAAACAATCTCAGTTGAACTTTCCGTCTCGTCTGAAGCAGGACGGACGCGTTTGCGCTGAAAACCTGAGGCCGGTAGTGATGCAAATACTCATTGAGTGGATTTTGGTGTTGCGCCGCCTGCCAGACGCATCTGGAAAAGATAAGAGCGGAATACACTCCCCGAGACTGCAGGACCAGAGGATCAATCCTATTTCGCCCCCGTGCTCACAGCTCGCAGACTCAGTTTAGCATCCGACCCCCCAACAGCTCTGCAGCGATCCTCCGACCTCCACCGAAAGTTATGCTGTGAGGATGATGCGTTGGCCCAGGTTCGACGGAGGCCTCAACGGCTGCGGCGAGGAGGCCGCCGGGCTGCCTGCAGCCTCCGGGATGATGATGGAGTGGACGGAAGCCGGTCCGCGCATCCTCCGCAGTCTGGAGATGGGCACCGCGATGACAATTTTCCACCACAAGAAATCCCAACGTCCGGAAAAGAGGACTGTGCAGATCAAGCAGGACACCCGACAAATCGTGTGGCGTCGCACCTCGGACAAAATTGAAGGAGAAGGTGAGTGCAAAGTTTTGCCGATTCCGTTTTTGACGTTGTACTGGGAAGACGCAGCAAAGGAGCCCCGTGACGTCATCCTCATGTCCGTAAAGGTAGAGTGAGCATTTTTTGATGTCCAAAAAAGAGGACTCGCGGCCCCCGACTTGGAGATACTGAAATGATGTTCAAAGTGGTTTCCTCACTCTGTATAGGTCGAAAAATAAATAAATAAAATAAACTCGCTTTTGGAGCGAACCCACTCCGCGACCACCACAAGGGTGCTACCAGTGAGCTCAAATTCTGGGCCACTCATTTGAATGCTTAGCAGGTGAGGTACGTAAAACGCTGCCCTATTTTTTTCTTTTAAAAAGAACCCGAACTTCTATTTAATAATGACGCGCACACACACACAAAACCTGCCAGTCGCGATGACACGGTGCGACTCCGCCTCCCGTTTGTCACGCAAAGTGACCGTCAAATTCAGCACATGCTCATTTGTCCCATTAAAAAAAATTAAAACCAGACATTTTTGTCAATTTATAAAATGCCTGATGGACAGGATGTAAAAAAAAGTGAACTTGAGCAGTCAAAAGAGGCCATTTTGTTGTGGTTTAGCTTGTTTTGTTGCTTTGTCTTTTGTCCTGTTGCGTGTTTGGTTTTGTTTTTGTTTTCATTGTCGTGTTTTCCATTTCGCACCACCGTCTGCCCCTCGCGTCACGTCCAGGTGTTTGTCATTGTCTCGTTAGTGGGCTCCTATTTAGTGTCCTTTTTCCTTCCTTGTTGGATGGTTGGTTTTGTCGCATGCTTTGTGTCAGTCGTGCTCGCTCGTGTGTTTTGTTTGTTACTTTTTGGTCTTTTGTTAATGAAGACGTTTTTTACACGTTCCTCGTTTGCCTTTTGGTTGTTCTTTTGGAACCGAATCCCTTTTTTGTTGAACTCCTGCAAGCCGACCTCGCCTGCATTTGGGTCCGCACCCCCCAAACGTAACACATTTGGTCACCCTAATAAAAAGGGTTACTATTTTTCCTAACAAATATAAAATCTGAACTCTGATTTCTGATTGGTTTCATGAAACTTGTGCGCATGTCAACATATTCCGCATGCATGTGCATCTCTCTACATACATGCAGTGCTGTATATGAGCTGTAAGTATGACCTTTGACCTTTCATTTTGAAAGCGGGGGGGCTGCCTGCTTTCTCCATGTGACCCCTCCCCCTGAGAGAATCCTGTTTTAATGGCGTGCGTGCGTGCGTGCGCTCAACCAGCCCGAGCTTCCCGTCAGACTTCCTGACGGTCCGAAAGCGGATCCGTCTTGCTGGAGCGGCTTAGCGGCGCGTCGTCGTCTGACGTTGCGGCCTGGAGGATGATTTGATTTGCACCCGTGTCTGTTTGCTCCGACAAAGCGTGCCGCATTCACGACCGCCACAACGGACTTTCCTTATTATTTTTATTGCAACTCCCAAAATCCAAGCTAGCATTTCAACTCCTCGTCTGGAACTTGGAAATACTTTAGTGACGAGCCTGCCAAGTTATTTTTCAAAATGAGCGTGATTATTTTTGCGGGGGGAAAAAAACGCTTTCCTGTGTTCATGTAACACGCATTCAGATGTTGAGTTTGCTTTTGAAGAATTTCCGACACTTTGTGGCCGTTTTTCATCATGAAATGATGCGAATAACTTCATCTCAATTTCTTGCTCTTCTTTTTGTCACAATTTGTGCGTTTGCATATTTACAGTCAGTTTTTCCCCCATTTTTTTTTTAATGCAAACTTGCATTTCTTCTCAGCCTCTGTTCATTATTTCCTCATATGAACTCACTCAAACCCAAAAACGTATAAATACGTTTTGTAATACTTTGTTCTTCATTCCCAAAAAAGTACTTATTTGATGTTTTAGCTTTGGTGCAGCTTCTAACCCGAAGAAGTCACTTAAAACAATAGTAGTAATTACAAAAAAAACGGCCAGCAGGTGGCAGTAGAGAATAAGAGATCAACCAGGGCCATGTTGCAACCAGCTCTTTTTGCCAGTGTTTTCACCAGGAATAATGATGACATTTAGCTCTATTCTAATGCTAATTGCTGCAAAACGGAAACTTATAGAAATATATTTTTGTTCCTTATGAGACTAATCTTTCATTTGGTAGGTTTTTATAACAATAGAAGCGAATATTCTGTGGGCCTTGCAAAATCAGTCCAAATCCAGTCAAACCGCTGGGAGTGAAGTGGGTTGCTTCAGGGAAAATGGCTGGGAGTGAATGAGTTAATAAGTGGCATCATGACGACTTTTGTAATTGAAATCCTTCAAAGAAGCGCCCAAAAAGCGCATTTTCTTAACCTGCGTTTGTCTCCGTCCAAACAGACGAGACAAATTCCAACTCGGGTCTCGTCTTCATTTGATCTCTCACCGCTCGATCCCCGTTTTTTTCTTTCCCCCTCCTCCACTCTTTATTTCCCTCCAGCTGGCCTTTCTCAAGTTCCTAATCCCTCACACCCACGTAAACCCCCCCAAACACGCACACACCTCATTTCCAGATTCTTTCTGCTCGGTCGGTCAACTTTCTTTCACTTTCCTTTTTTTATTCGGATTTTTGAGGTTCTTTGCCTGATTTCAAAGTTTGCGTTCTCCAAAGTTTCATTTCTTCGCGTCTGACTGACCGCCACTCCCAGCTTGTTTTTGTAACGTGATCTTTTTTTCCACAACTGTTTGCTTTTAAGTACGGCGCCGCCCTCCGCGCACGCACGCACGCACGCACGCACACGCACAGCAATCAGCGTTTTCTTTGAGATGAACTCTTCGGATTACATTGTCAGTCGTGAATTGTGAGTCACAGGAAGTGCGGGGCTATCAGGGAGTGTCGGACTTCCTGCCTGCCGTTGAAAACAACACGAATACAAAAGGCACAAGGTTTTATACAGGAAGCTGAGACGTGGACGGAGGTGGAGGTTTTGGATTCCCGAGACATACAAGAGGGCGGCTGACATTGGTACCGGACGCTGTTTCAAGTACCGTGTTGGCCCGATACCGGTACCTGCCCATCCCTAATATGAAGGTGACAGTCATTGGTCTTCATGTGACTGGGAACCGGACCAAAGTGCTCCCTTGACAGCTTAAAAAAAATAAAGAAAAAAAAATAAAATAATGACTGATGAATGGATTGATAGATAATTAAAATCAAAAGTAGAGTTGGTTGCTTCGATTTTGTACGTTTGGCCGTGTTTGACCAACATTCACCGGCAGTCCAATCATTTTAACAAGAAAAAAAAGTCCAAAGTCCGAGTTGTTGTGCCTTCAAACATTCAACTTGACTTTGCAGCCAATTGATTGCGAAACTGAATTTGAAATTTTCCTTAGCAGCACCTTAAGGCGAACAAGTCGATCCACACTTTAGTGCTGAAGCGTCAATTGTATGAGCTCGTGTTTTATGTTTGTTTGCCGAAGACATCGGCTAAGTCAATACGGCAAGCTTTTGGTTGTGGGTGTGGACACCAACCGTGGGAAATGTCAAAGCAAGCTGCCGTTACGTCGCACTTTCAATTGCACAAAAACATTCACACGGTCAATAAAAGTTCAACCCAATAGCCCACAAAACAACACTTTTTTTGGGGGGGGGTGACGAATAACACCCCAAAGAACCTTTTGGGCTTATTTGCTGCCCCAACTTATTGGGTTATTAATTTTAAAGCAAAAAAGTTGGGTCAAATGAATAACCCACAAAACAACCAATTTATTTATTTATTTATTTTAACAAGACAAGTCAATCTTTCGGACCGAGCCAACTTTTTGGCTTATGTATTTAAATCCAAAAAGTTGGGTCAAGTGATTAACCCCAAAAACCAAATGTTCTCGTTGTTTTGTGGCTCGTTCATTTGACCCAACTTTTTGGTTTAAGCGATGAATCCAAGCGGTTGGGAGGGCCAACCCAATTTGGGTTATTTTTGACTCCCCTGTTTTGAGAGTGCAGCAAATGCCTCCAAAGGTCCGTTTTCCAACATCCTGGTTGCTGCAACTCAAATGTTCCCGTCTGTAATGTTTTTTCTTGCCGCCCACACACTAGGGTGCTCTTTTTTGGGGCCCCCGCAGCCCTCACGTGTTCGGCAGGGAAAGCAGTAACGCGCCGGAATGTGATATTGTGTATGATGGCTTTTTTGGGGGGTGCGTGTGTGCTCATGCAAGGATTATCTTTGCCCCCCCCCCCCCCCCCGCTTTTCCTCCCCGGGCCAGCGGACATCCGAGAGATCCGGGAGCTGCGGTCGGGAAAAGGCTCCCGCGATTTTGAGCGCTACCCGGAGGAAGCTCGTAAAGTGGACTCCGCCCTCTGCTTCATCGTGTTTTATGGCCTGGAGTTTCGCCTCCGCACGTTGAGTGTTGCAGGTCAGTGAGCTCATTTCATCGTCTTCTCGAGCACGGCCGGAGGTCAGAGTGTCAAATCTGATCTGTCCCGTGATGGGATTTAGTTGAACAAGTTGATGAATGTTTCTCCCGGGAACCCCTGGTGGGAATCCTCAAGGTCTTAGCAAAGCACTTGATTTCCTTTTTAAAACATTTGACGTGTTTTTCCTCAAACCGTCGTTGCTGTTCTTACGTTTCGTTTTGTCTACTCTGCGTGTTTATTTATTGTTGGTAACAACGAGTGCCTCGCAGGGAGAGAATGTCGCGGAGAGGAATTCTGCGAACCGGACTTCATCGGCTTTTGTCGTGTGGACATTTTCACGCTGTACGGCTGACCCGCAGTCTGTGATGTTTTCAGCCTCCAGCGAGGAGGAAGTCAACACGTGGATGATCGGCCTCAACTGGCTGATGGCCGACACTCAGAGCGCGCCGGCGCCGCTCCAAACAGAAAGGTTGCGTTCTCTAAACAATCTCAACCAGCTGTAAATCCTGCTTGCATTTTGACCTTGTGTGTGCAATAGAAAGATTTCAATCGCCTTTAAGAACAACAACAAAAGGTCAAGAGTTCAACCTTGGCGGAGGTCTGTAGTGTGAGCTTTTATGCCAAACGATGTTGTTTCTTAACACGGCATTTAACATCATCTAGAAGAACAAAGATGATCTTCCAACTTGTAATCTCATGCGTTGTCCTGAGTCGGAAATGTTGCCAATTATTTCTTGTTCTTTATTTGGAATCGTTTCAGTCATTCTGTATTTGTTTTGTCTCTTTGGATAGATGGCTGAGAAAACAATTTGAAGTCATGGACAGGAACCACGAAGGAAGGTAAGTGTTTCTTAATAACCATTTCAACGGCTCAACTCATCTTTTCCCATCCTTGGGATGAATGTTGGCATCGTGTATTCTCGGCCATGAAAATGAAACCCAAACCAGATGTTGCTTAACTTTCCCATGCTCGCGTTAGTGGACGCAGACTTGCGTTCGGGTGGAAGCAGCTCCGGGACAAAACAGCCTGTCCCGACTTGATAAGGTGGCGGAAGTGATGCTATTGGCTGCGAAAGGGCAACTTCCTCTCCTCTGTGCAAATAGCGGCGATGCATTCGAAAAGAGAGAGCGAGAGAGAAAGAGGTTGCGTTGGGCAGCGGCCGTGCGTGTTCTCAGTGCTGCCTTCGCAACGGTTGTCAACATCCAATCACTTTTCAGAAGGGAAAAAGCTACGTTCGTGATCTCGTTGCACGATAGCGTCCACACAAGCTGCATTTCCGCCAAGAAGGTCTCAACTCAACTGTAAATGCGTCTCTTCTGTTTGAGGTCACATCCAGACATAAGATTCCGGTTTTATTTGATAATGCCGCCAATGATGGAAAATATGCAGTTATTACAACACCAAAAGGAAGCTCCTGTCAACATCCGAGACGTCCAACCTCAAATTTAAGGGCACGCACTCAGTCAGGTATTTGCTGGCGTTAACAACAGTTGCCAAATAAGATATATCAACAGCTAACATAACGCTAGCTAGCAACATGTTTTTGGACTGCATGTGTGTTAAGTGCATAGAAATCATTTATGAAGGAAGATGTAGGAAAAAATCACAAGACAGATGTTTGAAGACTCTGCAAAGTATAACTTTAACTTATGTTACTTTGAAATATTTGTGCTGGTTATTTTCTCCAATCGTGTGGTTTATTTAAATAAACCACATTCTTGGAGGTCTTCCTTCTTTGGCAGCAGGATAATCTTGCAAGTTGCTTGCTTGCCCTTCGACTGTCAGTCACCAACTCCCGTAAATCAGCTCCAAGGATGTTCCCAAACAACTTGTAAAACTCTACAGGAATGCCATCAAGCCCTGGCGCTTTGCCACTCTGCACATTTGAAAGTGATATTGAAAGGTTGGACAGATATTGGACACCTTCTGCCTCTCTTGCAGTGTCACAGTGAAGGACGTGAAAGCTTTTCTGCCTCAGATCAACTACAAAGTCCCCAACATGCGCTTCCTGAAAGACAAGCTACAGGTCACGCTGTGTTGTATTTTCAAATGTGTATTTTCAAACCTTCTTTAACATTTATGTTGACAAATGAAGCTAAGGTCACCAGTGGTTGTCTTTTCTTTTCTTGAAGTGTTAATTGAAATTCTCCGCGTGTGTCCAGGAGGTTGACGACCGCGGTGAATTGTTTTACCCCAACTTTGCACAACTCTACCGAACGTTGATGTTTGACACCCAGAGGAGTGTGAGTGTCAGTGTTGACTTCGTACCCAAACACACTGGAAATAGATGCTCTCACTTTCTGTACAACAAAAGCAAACTGAAGTCTATTACTTAACTCTTTGACTGCCAGACGTTTTCAGAAAAGGGATGCCGTGGGTGCCAGCCGATTTAAGCATTTTGACTGATCTTTCAAGGTCCACAGAAAATGTTGTGTTTGGACTATGGAAACACATATAGTACCAAATGAAAGATTGGACTCTCATCTTTCATCAGAAAAAAAAAGTTTGTTTCTACCTTATTCCGTTTTTCAGTAATCAACAATAGAAAATGGTTAGTTTCACCTCCGTTTTGAAACAAACGTCTTTTAACGTCTTTGGCACTCCTCCCTAGGATTTTACTAAACGTTATTTAACGTTTTTGGCAGTCAAAGAGTTAAAAATATCTTATCAGTTAGTCTGTGACTGCCAAAAGTTCGAACCTGGGTTGGTCCCGTCGGTCTCAGGTGCAATTCCTCGCGAGCTGGGACCATCTGTGGCCACCGTAGCAGCGGTGTTGGCAACAATAAGAAAACACGATCAAAGAACTAAGGTTGGAAGACAAAGTGCCACGGGAGGAAAATGCAGGAACAGACAAAAACGCAGAATCCCCCAAAATACCTGCACGACGTCAGAAAACTCATAACAGAACATCAAGATCATATTTAGTGACAGATTAAGACGAACGCGAAAACAACAAATTGTCGATAAATGTAAACATATCAATACTTTCTTTATTTGTCTATATGTGCCCTCTTGTCCAAAATGATCAGCTCTAGTTCACCTTCAACCCAAATAAGAAAAAGTGCGACTGTACGGGAAATGTTATGATGGCAGAAGTGCTTTATTTTCTACAACACTGATGTTCTCCATTTTTTTTTTTTTTTACTGCCCTGCTCCCTCCACATGGCTTTCCCAGATTATCGAACAGCTGGAACTCTCCTTCCCTTTGCGGTGAGTCGCACCACCTGCACGTCTTCCTCCATGTTCAGCCGCTTCTTCCCAGGACAACCTTGTGCCCCGTTTGGCGCACTTTGGCCAGTTGGGCCGCATCCAATTATATTATAAAAACAAATGCGCAAAAATGGAATCGCGCTGTCCACAGTGACATGGAAAATATCAGGTCCGTGTTGAAAAACATCAGGGCCAAAAAATCGAACCCGAAGTATGAATGGAACCCGTCGGAATATCCAGAACTATTAGCGAGCCGCAGCTGGTTTTGCCGCTGATTTATGAAGTTGAATAAGTCCAAGATGCAGCAGGTAACAGATGTCAAAAGTGATCATATGATCGTTTGCCAACTGGGGGGTTGGTTGTCTTTTCAGGAATGTTGACAGACCAGAACTGTGCCAGATTTCCCTTTATGACTTCCAGAAATTTTTACAACTGGATCAAAAGGTACACTTGAAAGCCTCCGACTGGAATCGTCCCAGGAAGAAAAAGTTCCCCGCACATCTTTTTCACGTTGCTTCTTTTCATGCAGGTGTCATGGGCGTCAGATTTGAGTCGGGTCCGAGAATTCCTCGCGACATACTTAAGAAGTGGACCCCGGTTTGAGCCCATCCTACAACTTGATGAGGTGACAAAACACACCTGCACACAAATCGCCTGACAAGGTTGAAAAGTGTCATTTCTCATGTTGTTTTCGCAGTTCCTGACCTTCTTGTTCTCCAAAGAGAATTCAGTGTGTGATCCTCAAATGTCACCCGTTGCTCCCGAAGACATGAAGAGGCCGCTGTCACAATACTGGATCTCTTCCTCGCACAACACGTACGTCTCATCAGATTTCAGGAAATTACGGAAAATGTCTGTCGTCTTCTTGCGACTCTGGGTCCGAGAATTGTGAGCTACTGCTCTGAAAATAGTCAAAGTTCTTTTGGTCGGAGACTTCAGACGCCCGCAGGGTTGTAGTCAAGACCACACCGACCGACACCAAGACATTGTCCAGACTAGAGAGTCTAGAGACTGAGACGAGACTTTTGGAGGTCAGGAGACAAGAAAACAGAACAAAAAGGCAACGGAAACAAATTCAAGATCAAAATCCAGGGAAAGACGAGCTCAAAAGCCTTGAAAAGTGGTCTTGCGACCAAAACCGATCTGGAAGCCCGCAATGTCATGTGAAGTATTTTTGTTTTGTTTTCAGTTACCTGACGGGCGACCAGTTTTCCAGTGAATCGTCTCTTGAGGCCTACGCTCGCTGTCTGAGGATGGGCTGCCGCTGCATTGAATGTGGGTCTGCAAATTGCTTCAATACAGTTCCACGATTTGCGAAGAAACTTTGTTGAATTCATGAGCGAGGCCACGTCAATATTGATTTGAAGTCTTACAATCGGGACCAGACTTGATGTCGTTGTTGCACGGAATGTTTTCTGACCTCAGTGGACTGCTGGGATGGACCCGATGACCTGCCCATCATCTATCACGGTCACACGTTAACCTCCAAGATCAAATTCCTTGATGTGCTTCACACCATCAAAGAACACGCGTTCGTCACCTCTGAGTAAGTCGTCGCGTGATGATTTTGTTTCAGGATCAATCTCGGCACCAGGACGATGAAATCACACGATGGTATGTTGTCGTGCAAATGTAGATATCCGCTCATCTTGTCTATTGAGGACCACTGCAGTGTTGTCCAACAAAGGAACATGGCCACACACTTCAAACATGTTTTTGGAGATATGCTGCTTACAAAGCCAGTTGACAGCAACGCAGAGGACCTCCCGTCACCCTTCCAGCTCCGCAGGAAGATACTTATCAAGGTGCTTGGACAAAAACCACGTCTCCATTCGCATCAGAATCCAGAATAGTTGAAATGACCACAAGCAGCCAAAGCTGAAATGGCTGCGACAATTGACAATTGACAATTGACATGAGCAGAGGTGTTAAATGTGGTAAGGTTTTGACTTTCTGGACATGGATTTACCACCACCGGCCCTCGAGGTCAAGAGTCCTGCAGGTTTTAAATGTTTACACCCAATAGCACACCTGATTCATATAATCAGCTTGCCTGATAACGATCCTAATCTTTAGTATCAGGTGTGTTGTGAAGAGGAGTAAAATTATTTTGTCCTCTTTGCGTGTTCCAAAAATTTGAAGACAGATTTAATGTAAGAAAAAACACCTTTGCAAAAATGATTGAATCTAACAGAGATCTCTGGACATCGTGACAGGCTCCAAACATCACGTAACAGGTGGAATTTCAGAGTGCCGAATGTGTCTCTTCCGCGTGTAAAATGGCTTCTTATAGTTAAACAGACCGCCTCTCTTTCATTTGTAGACAAAACATACTCTCTTGGTACTTTTCCGTGAGCGATGGTGAAAACAGAGTCAGGGTCAGGGGTGTGCGTTCTCAAGGACCAAATGTGTGTTTTCGCACAGAACACTGAGAAGGAATTTTTTAGACCAAACAATATGTTCCAGCTTAAGGTCAAATTATACTGAGTTCAACACTACCTCACATCTACAAAACATTTCGACATGGTTAATATAAAGAATTTAAATGTTAATAATGTATAACAATGGTTAATATATGGAAATAAAGAATTTAAATGTTACTAATATCTAACAGTTGATAGGTGGAAGCATCTACCGGAATTGGTGAACCCTGATCTACAATCCGTGGTTCGAAATGGAAACGGATATGGCTGCACTGCATAAAACAGAATTTGAATAAAGTCTCATTGAGCTACAAGAGAAAAGGAAAATATGAGCCAAAAGTACAATTAGCCCTCCCTCGATCCCACTCATTGGACTGGCCGTCAGTCAATCAGAGGACCGACACGAGACAGACAATCGTTCACACTTACCCGCGCAAGCTAAAGTTTGAGTCTTCAGTTCACCTCAAGGGTTTCGTACACCAATCTGACGTCAGCCAAATGTGACGGGCCTGAACGTCTGTAAGCGTCAGCCTGACCGTCGGCACATCACGCCGAAAACGGAGGGGAGTACGCACGGCAACAAACAGACACAGAAGTCATCTCCCGGCGTACCATCGGCGGCGGTAGTCGCTAATCCTCATTGTTAGAAAAAGGCAACCGGAAAGCTCTTTACGGGGGCAGGATATGAAAAGTAAACAACGAGAGGTGGCAAATCCAGGTCCAGAAAGTCAAAACCCTGTCACAGTTCGGCTTTAGCCCCTGGTGTAGCTAGCTAGCAGGTAAACGAGCACTAGAGGAGCTAGCTAGGGAGCTAGCTAGCCAGCATCTGCGGCTAAAGCCGAACTGTGACAGGGTTTTACTTTCTGGATTTCCCACCTCTGGTAAACAATGCACACTGCCATCTTTTTCACTTACGATAAACTCCCATGCAAAACACACGCTTAGACTCTTTACAGAGTCTGGTGTGATATCAAAGTCAATCCTATCTGATCTCTCCAGTTGCGTCTCAATGCCATAGTTTGGCTCACGTCACTCGATCGACACACCCGTGACGGTAACGTTATACAACACTGGTTTCTCTTGAGCAATAGTCTTCTCCATCTTGTGTCCAGACAGACATTATACATATCAAAATACGAAATATGCAATAAGCAATACAGAAAAGCAAAATTGTGAAAGCTGTTTATCCGCATTTGTCACTTCCTGTTCTTGCCCCGTGCGCCGATTCGCTGACTAGCAGCCAATCAGAGTGATCAAATGTCACGACGATCCGATGGCCATCCGAATATGTCGGCTGAAAACGCCCCCCAGACGCTTCGCCAACGGCCGCGATGTTACGACAGCGCTTTATACAATAATCAGACACTCGGACACTTCCTGACTCCCGACATCGGTTGGTGTATCGAGGCACATTTTTTGGTGCATGCAAAGAAACCAGACTAATTACAAGAAGAGCCTGCAAACTCCACATTAAAAAAAAAACGATTAAAAAAAATGCTCTTTTCCTCACTGTTTTAAACAAATTTGTGAATAATGATGAAATCATGAAGTCTTGTATTCTGTCACGGTGTCAAAGCACAAGAAGTTGGTGGAAGGAACCTTGTGCGAGGAGGTGACATCAGGCAGCTGCTCTGAAAACGACATCAGCAACTCGTTGAAGAACGGCATCCTTTACCTCCAAGACCCCATCGACCGCGTGAGGCGCTTTCCGTGTCAGCGTTATTCTTACTGTTCGATTCTCCGTGACAAAAATGTCTTCTGTGCGCGCAGACTTGGATGCCACATTATTTCGTCCTGACCAGAAATAAGATTTACTATTCCGAGGAGACGTCTCACTATCAAGCAGCTGACGAAGAAGACTTGGATGAAGTCAAAGAGGTGAGACGAGCCGGAAATCTGTCGATCTTGACCGTTTCCTCGTCTCCTTTGCCACAGGAGTGTAACAACAACGAGGTGCACGGTGCGGAGCGCTGGTTTCACGGCAAGCTCGGAGGAAGCCGCGATGGCCGACAGGCGGCCGAGAAACTCCTGCAGGAATATTGCGAGGGCGGAGCAAAAGATGGAACCTTCCTGGTGCGCGAGAGCGAGACGTTCGTTGGAGACTACACTTTGTCTTTCTGGTCGGTCGTCGCCCTTTTGGCTCGCGGGGCAAACTGCGCTCGACTGCGTTAAGCTGGCCGACGTCTTCCGGCAGGCGCTCGGGACGCGTTCAGCACTGCAGGATCCATTTACGGCAAGAATGCGGCCGCACGCGTTTCTACCTGACGGAGCACCCGGTCTTCGACAGCCTTCAGCAGCTCGTCCGCCACTACAGAGACGCGCCGCTGCGCTGCAACGAGTTTGAAATGAGGCTGGCCAATCCCGCGCCTCGGCCCAACGCACACGAGAGTCGAGAGTAGGTCGCGGCTCGTCACGTGTGCCGTTCGGAAATGCTTTTTGGGCTGAAATGCTTGACGTGTGCCGTACAGTTGGTACCACTCGAGTCTGTCCCGAGTTCAGGCTGAACATATGCTGATGCGAGCGCCGAGAGACGGAGCCTTCTTGGTGCGAAAACGCAGCGAGCGCAACTCTTACGCCGTCTCCTTCAGGTACATCCCAGGACTCTGGCGAAGAACCGCACCGGACTCATGGGTTGTGGGTTCTGGGTTTTTGCAGGGCGGAGGGCAAGATCAAACACTGCCGTCTCCATCAGGACGGCGGTCTCTTCACGCTGGGCAGCTCAGCAGAGTTCGAGAGTCTGCTGGATGTGGTGAGCTACTACGAGAAGCACCCGCTGTACCGCAAGATGAAGCTGCGTTACCCCATAAACGACGACACCTTGGACCGGATGGGGTCCACGGTCAGTCACATTTGCCGCATTTCACATCTCGTTGGTGCGGAATCCCTGGAAAATTGGAGCTTTGCCGGGCAGATGGAATTTTTTTCTCAGCAAACCATGCATTTTGTCTGGTATTTCTTCCAGGAAGTCGATTACGGGGCGTTGTACGAAGCTCAAACTCCTCATTTTTATGTCGAGGCTAACAAGATGCCGTCTGCTCGGGTGAGTTTACCGTTGGTGCGCGCGATGATATGTTTGGATCCTGTTCAGTGGAGTCGCATACTCGCATATTTGGCGCACACTTATTCAACTTTTCGTGGATCAAGCATTTATATTTACTAGGGATGCTCGATTATGAAGACAATATTTGCTCCCAAAAACGTAAAAAAAAAAAAAAGTTTTTATGCTAGCGCATACAGAAGACTTTGATGGAGCCTCTGAACTGAAGAGGTCGCTTAAAGCAAGGGTAGTTATTACAAAAATAAACGGCCAGCAGGTGGCAGCAGAGTATGAGAGATCAACCTGGGCCATGTTGCAAAAGCCCCCCCCCCCAGTGTTTTCAACAGATTTGTGATTAATGATGAAACTTGGCTATATTATAATGCTAATTGCTGCAAAACGGAAACAGATTTTTCCTGATGAAAGAAAAGACTTTAGTCTTTCTTTTGGTATTTTCCATGTTTTTACAGCAATTGTACAAACAAGTGATTTGTAGAAGAAAAATAAAGCAGACGAGAGAGAGATTTTTTAAAGCAAATTAGAAGCGTCTGTATAAAAAGTCATATGAGATCTTGGAGTTGAGACGAAGGCCGGTAGACATTTGCTGTTCTTTGCACGTTCCTCTGCTCGCGCTCACTGTCGCGTTGGATCCGCAGCGCACCGTCAAGGCGCTGTACGACTACCGAGCTCAGAGGGAAGACGAGTTGGCGTTCCCCAAACAGGCTCTCATCTTAAATGTGGAGAAGCAGGAGGGCGGCTGGTGAGTCCAGAATGCGGAATTCTCTTCTTCATCTCGGGACCGAGTCCAAAAAATGACGCAACCCATTACAACTGACTTCTGGACTGCTTACTAGCGTTCATCAGGCAACAATGAAAATAGTCCAACTGTGTATGATTATTACAATCATGGCTTCATTTGTCTTTGGGCCTATTTTGGAATGTGCGGATACCAGCACAGTGAAGCTTTGATGCCTCACAGGTTCTGTTTTCTAAAACTTCTTCTCATGACTCGCAATCAGTCCACGCGTACGTCACTTCTCAACCAAAATCATCTCCGATAAGCTTACAAAATGACCTAAAATAGACGACGTTCACAAGCATTCACCGCTTAGTGAGATGCCAACTTCATCGATGACGATATTTGTCAACATGCCGAATGTCGGCACCGATAATCGACCCGGCCGAGAATCGGTCTTTTCCTCCTCTCTAACTGTAGACACAAAATCAGTGGCTTTATTCAATGAATCGTAGAACTCGAGTAGACTTAAGAACTGTCAAATGAGAGTTTGGGCCACACCAGTGTGTCAGTGTGAGAATATTTTGGCCGATCGGACCGTCCGCCCAGTTGAAAGGCTGTGGAAGAACTTTATTGGCTCACACATTGTGTCAAGTACGTCTGACACTTTTGAAATCAACAACACAGAGTACGATTCAAGCCGTTAACATCACCGACCTTTAACCTTACAGTGCTCTTTTGCAAAATACTGCAAGCCTCGCTTTGCGAAAAGCATACATGAGTTTGTGATGGAGATATAAGTTGCATTGAAGGCAGGAATTGTCTGACTTCTGAAGGTGGCGAGGCGACTACGGAGGGAAGAAGCAACTCTGGTTCCCGGCAAACTACGTGGAGGACGTACCCGGCTCTCACAACACACAACTGCTTGAAGCAGTGAGTGCAGAGTGAAAAAGTCGTCCTCGCCTTGCGCCTCTCAACGCTAACTTATTATTATTATGACTTTTTTTCCCAAGTCAGCAGAGAGCAGCCCTCTGGGTGCGCTTCTTAAGGGCTTCATTGATGTCCAAACCTGCAACGTTGGTGAGTCAAAATCATTTGCTACCAAAAACATATCAATACCTTCTATTTTAAATATCGCCATGCTCCCAAAGACGTGTTTATACGTTTAAAATAAATAAATAAATAATATTTTTTTTAATGCTAGAGCAGACAGAAGGCTTTGGTGCAGCCTCTGACCTGAAGAGGTCACTTAAAGCAATAGTAGTTATTACGAAAATCGTCCAGCAGGCGGCAGCAGAGTATAAGAGATCAACCAGGGCCATGTTGAAAACAAGCTCTTTTCCCAAATCGTTTTCAACAGATTTGTGAATAATGACGAAACTTAGCTATATTCTAATGCTAATTGCGGCAAAACGGAAACAGATACAAATATACTTTTTTTTCCTGATGAAAGAAGAGACTCTAATCTTTCTTTTGGTAGCTTCCATGTTTTTATAGCAATGGAACACAATATTGTGTGGGCCTTGCAAAATCAGTCCAACTCCCGTAAAACAGACAGCAGCGAAGGGGGTTGCTTCAGTGAAAATGCGTAAATCGGTAGAATAAAAATAATTAGTAGAACTTCATTGGTGGAGAAGTTCACAAATTTTTTCACTGTAATGGCCGTGAACAAAGAGGTGCCCAATTTGCAAAACCAGTCATTTGGAAATGGGTTGAATGCTTTTATGGTTTTAATCATAAAATCACAAGACAGTAAATTCCTGAAGTAAGCAAATATCTCCAACGTTCACACATTTGTAAAGCTGTCAAAACTTCCTGTTTCTTTTTGCAGTGGTGCACACGGATGGGAAGAATTTGCGACCCTTCGTGTTCACCATCCATTGGCAGCATTTGACCTCTGACCCGGTCCAGATGCTGGACGTGGCATGTGACGGCCCGGAGGAGCTGACCAGTTGGGTTGGCAAGATCCGAGAGGCTGCGCAGAACGCCGACGCGCGGGTCACTAATTGCACACGCAAACATTCTTTTCACAGCTGTCGAATTGACCAAACGTTGTCGACTTGATTTGAACAATGAGTTCAAACTCGAGATAAATTTTGCACATTTTTGGGGATTCAAATTCCAACACAATCTCCAAACGTTCTTTTGGCTTAAGTAACATGCGGGCGACTCATCAGATGCAGGAGGAGAAGCAGATGGAGAGACGAAAGAAGATCGCGCTGGAGTTGTCGGACCTTGTCGTTTATTGTCGCCCCGTCGCCTTCAACGAGGACAGTAAGGACGCATCTCATTTGCTTTCTTTGTTTCTTTACTCTTTGTCCGACGACGCTGTATTAGGGCCATTTTTTAGAGTGTGGGGGCAATATTCAGAGGGAAAGAAACTCTAACCCTAACCTTAAAAAAAACGTGTACATTTTTGACTGTGGCACATTTGCCTTTTTTTTTCTGAATATTGCCCCCACACTCTAAAAAATATATGAATACGTGGCCCTAATACACCGTCGTAGGCTTTGGCTAAATCCAACTTTTTTTTTTTTTTGCCACTGTTAGAGATTGGCACGGAGCGAGCTTGCTTCCGCGATATGTCCTCCTTCCCGGAGACAAAGGCAGAGAAGTTGGCGACTCGGGTCCGAGGGAAGCGTTTCCTTCAGTACAATCGGCGTCAGCTTTCTCGAGTTTATCCTCGCGGACAGCGGCTGGACTCCTCCAACTACGACCCGCTCCCCTTGTGGCTCTGTGGCTCGCAGCTGCTTGCGTTGAATTTCCAGACGCCAGGTCAGCAAAATGTCTTGCTGGCAAATCAGCAGCAGCAGCAGCAGTTGTGATTTGGGATGTAACCATAACGGCAATGTCGTGATATCGCGACATTAAAACTGTCACAATATCGTCGCCGTCCTGTCCCGATGTTCACATTTCTTTTGGGCAGTTCTTGCACCCTCTGGTGGCTACTTTTTTAGTGCAGTTTAATTTTCACAAGGCATGTTTTGGCTCTTCTGTGTTTCAAATCCACGTTAATGGTCACATAAAGGGGAACGTCATATGATTGTGAAGCGAGTCAATATGAATTGGGGCTGGGTTTAAAAAATCGAATAATCCATATCAAACCGATGTTCCTTTTCGAGCGTGATATCGATTCATAACACCATGAATCGATTATTTTAATATCTCTTTTTTCCCGTAAATTCTTAAGAAAATAGAATTTTAAAGGCCATTTTTTGAATCCATACTCAGCCCTAATATTAAGTGTTATTAGAGATTGTAGGTTGTTTATGTGCATTGCTGTTATGCACAATATTCAGTTTTTTTTTTTATTATGAGCTTATTTTTTTTACAATCTTGTGACATCTTTTTTTATATCGCCAACCTCCTCACAATATCGTGATAATATGGTATTGTGATATTTGGATATCGTTACATCCCTAGTTGTGATATTAATGCCGATTTTTCCTCTTTGATGAAAGTGAAACAAGAGATTTTTTTGCGCGCAGACAAAGCCATGCAGCTGAACCAGAGCTTGTTCACGCTTGGCGGCGGAAGCGGCTACGTTCGCCAACCAGACGTGATGAGGGACGACACCTTTGACCCTTTTGACAAAGACACTTTGCCAGTGGAGCCAATCAGCATCCAGTTACAGGTGCGACCCGGCGCGGAGATTCAAATGTTTCCCGCGCACGTCGACTTGTGATATCGGTCCTCTTTTCTTTTTCGCTTCCCGTCAGCTGCTTGGCGCTCGCCATCTCCCAAAGAACGGCCGAAGCATCGTCTGCCCGTTTGTGGAGATGGAGATCTGCGGTGCGGATTACGACCACTGCAAGTTCAAGAGCGATGTCGTAGGTCTGACTGCTTTCGCCGGCGTCCAAATAATGGGACGGAATTTGCGTGGCTCCGCTGATGAGCTGCGTTGAACTTGTTCCGCAGCCGATAACGGTCTGAATCCGGTTTGGACGCCGCAGCACTTTGTGTTTGACGTCCACAACCCCGCCTGCGCCTTCCTGCGCTTCAGCGTCTACGACGAAGACATGTTCAGCGACCCCAACTTCTTGGCTCAGGCAACCTACCCCGTGGGTGCGCTGCGTTCAGGTGCCTGCGTCCTTTTTGCACTCTCAGCACCGTCGGCAACATCCAATGGTTCGGCAAACGCAGTTAAATTATGCGCAAAACTTGACTGTTCTCCAAGGGGCACATTTGACTTAAATCTCTGCCTACCTGCTTTTCTGTATAGCTCTGGCCCAGCCCTGGGCAAACTAGGTGGCCGCCATCTAGTGGAGGGGGTGCCAAATTGCAAAAAAAAAAATAAAAAAAAAATCCCCCAAAACCTTTTTAACTCATTCACTGCCATCGACGGCTATAGACGTCAAAAATTCATTTCAACTATTTCTATTAGTTTAACATTTCCCCCTCTTTTGTTAACAAGAGTATGAATACCTAGAATTTTTTTTTATTGTATTAGAACAGATATAAAATGTGTGATTAATCATGAGTTAACTAGTGCAGTCATGCAATTAATTACGATTAAAAATTATAATTGCCCGATGCCTCAAATTTTTTATAATATTTTCAACAACAAAAAAAGAAAAGATTATTAAAAATAATAATAATTAAAGAAAAGATTATTAAAAATTAGGGGCATCAGGTGATTAAAATTGTTAATCGTAATTAAGATTAACATTTAGAACAGATGTAAAATTTGTGATTAATTGTGAGTTAACTAGTGAAGTCATGCGATTAATTACGATTAACAATTTTAATCACCTGATGCCCCTAATTTTTAATAATCATCATCGGCTAGAAAAAAATAGCTTCTTAGCTCGCTTGTAACTTGTTTACATCCATGAAAGGGGCGGGGCAAAGCTCGCAGTCCGGTTCAGATACCGGCAAATAGATTTGCATGAATCGTTGTTTCACATAAACCACCTTCATTTATGCAAGAGCACCAAATCACTGAGGGACGGCCATTTTCAAAACAATGAACAGCCGATGTATTGATGTTTAGTTTTTCCCTTTTTTTTGTATTGCAGGTTACCGAAGTGTTGTTCTCAAGAACAGCTACAGCGAAGAGCTGGCGTTGGCGTCACTTCTCGTTCACATCCAGATTGTCAACGCAAAAGTACTTCTTATCATTTAGGAAGCAAATACGTTCTTACGGGTCACCACAACGCCCGTTTTGCAAACTCACATGAGAAGTCGTGGCTGTTTTTGTTGTTGTTTTTGAGATCAGATCATCTTCTTGACGCAACTGTCATTTATTAGGGCAACTAAAGCCAAGATTCATAATCATTTGAAAAGGCACATAATAAACCAGACCTATAACCTTTACAACTCAACCCATTTTTACACCAGAGCTATGTTTACAACAACAACAAAAAAAAAACGTACTACAACTGCCGGCTCTAAATGTGCTTCCACTTGTCCGTCCGCAGGAAGACGACTTTGACAACCTTTACACGTCCATCCAGAGACTGCGAGATCGGACCAGTCAACTGGCCAACAACATTTTCTTGCTGGAGAGTTCGGGCTCAATGGACTTCGTCTATCAGCAGAGTCTGGAAGAGCTCAGAGTGGCTCAGGATCAGCTGAGCGAGCTGGTCGAGGCTCGCAACCGCAGGTGACTGATTCATGATGAGTTCATGCCGGCAACGCCTATTTGGCTTTTTTCCTTGACTTACTAACATTCCTGAGAAGAACCCTTTTTGCTCTAGCATTTCACTGCGTGGCATGTTCTTCTTTATTCCCCAGTTGAAAATACTCATTATGTCATTATGTGAGCTAAGCTAATCATGCACTTGACCTTATTTGACAGGCTAGTGGAGAAAAAGAGGCGAGAAAGGCTGAGGCAGTAGGCTGCAGCGAAGCGCAGTTAGTCCTCTCGGCCAGCAGAGGGCAGCAAACTGAAACTGAGGCGGTGACGTCACGTTGGAGTGCGGAAAGTCAAAGTAACGTCAGGCAAGCTTTCAACTGGAAAATCAGTCACAAATGTGGGACATTTTTCGTCGTAGATCAGTAAATGTAGAAAAAAACACATTTGTGGAGGACTTGATTAAGATGTGAATGCAGTTAGCGTGTGTGCAATGGGATTTTTCTGGCATTTGTTTTTAGTGACGGCAGCAAATTTGGATCCTCACAAATTGGATGTCAATAACGTCATCTTGTTTAAATTCGATCAGCCATGAAGTTTTCCACAGTGATTGAATCCCTGCTTAGGCAGTCTTAGCATTGTATATTTATTTATTTTTTTAATGGTGGGGGTTCAAGCCATCTTTATTTATATATCGCTAGAGGAAAATCAGGAGTCAAAACCTTAACAATACTGTTCAGTAAATTAGATGATTATTTTTTAGATTGTAAAATGTTTATTTTATATTTTTAGTTTCTCAATGCACATTTATAGCCAACATGTCAGAGATTTTCACAAAATTGTTGGTGTCTCCTTTTTGGCACTCAAATGTTTTAACAGTGAAATCAATGAATTATTCTCATCATTATACTCAGAGTACAATGACGTTTCGTAAAGGTCATTCATTCAGGCCATTGCAATACAAACACAAGGAAATAAGCCATCAATTGTTATTAAACAGTGTCAAAGTTTGAAAAAAAAAAGAGAGACTCAAGGACTGTGAACGCGTGCCTTAAAAATTAAGCTAGAAGTCCATCCAGTCTGCGTGTTTCGTGTTTTCAGGTTAATTAAGCAGCAATTCAAGGGAGAATAAAAGTCAGGTTACAAAAATGTATCTTGATGTTGTGGATGCTGCAGTGGCACGCAAATATCCTGCCTGGGCTTTTTGGGTTGGCATCCAAAGTTGTCACAATCTGAGACTTTGTTTGGACTGTCAGAAAAAAAAGGGTAAGACTTTTTAAATGTGTTTCATGATGTACTGTATGTCTGTCACCCTAAACTCAACGTGATCCTTTTGGAGCTGCATTGCAACTTTTCTTGCAAACAAAGCAGACGACCCGTTTGCAAGAATCTGAAAATACCGTACATGCTGACGAGACTGACGAGGGCAGGGGGAAGACCACCTGGATGTCCTGCACCGGCTCTGGTGTGCCTGATCCAGCATTCACACACAAACAGGCCAAAACCAGGACGATGACTGGAAATGTGCAAGGCTTAACAATGCCCACTTTTGACAAATCTCGGTCACATTTTGTCCTCGTATACAGAAAAATGTCAATAAAGGAGAGACAATTATTCATAAGAAGTTGTCAAGGTGGTGGTCCTTATTTGTACTTTGCGTCTTCCAAACTGACGGGCAGGACCAAAAGGCAAACATCAATTAGCTGTGTGTCGTCACAAAAATGTTGAAAGGCCACTTGGCAGCAAAATGGGAATTTAACGACTCAAATATAACAATAGAGGTCAAAACAGTAAATGGGCTGAGCTAATATAGCAAAGGAATGAATCGTATGTGCTCATATCAATCCAGCGGCAACATAGCATGTTCATTTTCTGTCAAATCATCAGCAGCAGCATCAGGGACGTGTTGGTCAGGGTAGGCAAGTGAGGCAGTGACGCCCCCTGCTGGCCGTTCTCTTCATGTGAAAAGTTACAAAGGGGGAAAAAAAGGGCGGGGGAGGGGGGAACTACGTTTAATTATGTTCATGCTTTACATTGGTTTTCTTTTCAATCCAATGATTTTATCGTTCAAACAGCTGAATGTGTATTTCCTGTTCAAATGCATGGACCGGAAGTGACGAGCGAGTTGCCAATTCGGCGATTTACGTCCTCAAATGTGATCGCTGCCGTTGAAAGCTCTTCAGTTTCATCCACGAGGATCAACCGCCACGCCTCGATTTCATTTGGCTGGAGTGGCTCGTTCTTCATCAATGTCGCTTCCCGCCTTCCAGTGAGCGAAGTTCATTTGTGCGTGCGATGTCGTTTGTTTCCACTCCAGTTGCTCGACGGAAAGAAAGCACGGACGAGGGCTCGTTCCTCAAAAGCCAAGTCTTGACGATGACCTCCCCCAAGGCTCGCTCGTACGGCCGACCGAGTCGAGTGCTTTGCTTTTGGAGGCCAAATGAAAAAAGCGTCACTTTCACGTCACATCCATGTGCAACGTCAACATACACGCGTGTCAAGAAATAAACTGCCACGTTGGCATGAATTCACGATCCCAGCATTAGTAACTGCACTTTCAATCCGTTCATTTTTATGCGTTTTTGTCTTCTTTCTGATCCAATCAAGTCATATTTAGAGTGCAAATTCTCAAATGCTGTCAGCTGTTGGTGCTGTCGTTTTTCTGCATTTTTCCGGCTGCGCCTTGGCCGACTTCTCCAATGCAATTAGATGTTGGTGTTAATCCAATCGCCGGGCCGGCTTGTCGGTGTTGTTCGGCCATCTGCCTGCTGACCTGCCTGACATGACAGCCTGCATTTGCACAACACGCTTGACATCTGATGTTCCTGGCGATAAGCAAAGCAGACAAACATCCGCAATTCATTTTTCAAATACGTCTCCTCCATATTTCTTCACGTTCACATTTGGTTAGTGGTTGCTATTTTTTAGTTTTATTTTATTAGCCATTCAGGACCACCCCCAAATGTCACTGTATGGTATACATGTAAAAAAATATATATATATATTTATTACTATTTTAAAAAACAAACAGACAATCTATTAATAATTTTGATAATATGGTAAAAAAGAATGATTTTTCTTTCTTTTAAGGATTCACAACAATTCTGTCAGTCTAAAAAGGCTTTCTAATAACATGGTGACCTTTTGGGAAGCAAAGTTGATGCGTGAAAAGCAGGAAGTGGGAAGTCCCGCCTCCTCCGTGGCATCTACCCCATTGCGTCCACCTGTGCTGGTCAAGCGGGTCCCTCGTGTCCACCAATCAGTCCCCGCTTGCGTCTTGTGCAGGTGTCTCTCGTTATCTCGTCAGGTGAGTGCATTTAAGTTTGCTTGCTTTCCGTCCTCGTCGGCTCATTGTTTGTTTGCTGTCTCCGTCCAAATCATGTCGAGTCTTCGTCTTCTTCCTCATGTTTGTTTAGTTACTTTGTATCCTGTCAATGTGGATTTAATATATTTTGGTGATTCTTTCTGAGTCACTTGTTTGCCTTTTTCTTTAATTTTTTAGATCCGTAGTTTGTTTGTTTGTTTGTTTGTTTTAGTACATCCTGCCTGCTTCTAAACATGAAACAAATGCAGGCGAGCCAAACTTAAAATATTTAGTTGCATTACCTTAAAATTGTATCAAAAATTGTTGCCTTGAAATTTTGAGTTGACTTATTTTTTTTAAAATATATTTTATAAACAGTGTACTTTACACAGCAAAAAGTCCAGCGCTGAATTGATTCCCACAGAGTTGATTTGAACACTTTCTTAGAGTTTATGTAGCTCAACACTCTGCAGAGTTAAATCAACACTTTGGAAGTAGTTAAATTTGTAAAACTGGGGGGGGGGGGGTCTATATTTTTAACTGACTAATCAGAGTGAAATTAACACTACAGGAGTATATAGCTACGTAATGTGATGTGTCTCTCCCCCCCCCCCCCCAGCAGTGAAGCTTTAATAAGAATGGGAGTAATGCTGCATTGCAAACATAACCGTCTAAAAAAATAAAAAAATTGTAACGACCCACAAAAACAGAATCGAAGCAGAACAAATGCACAAAACGCGGACATAAAGGCTGCAAAGAAAGACGGAATGCAAATTTTGATTGTAAATGAGAAGAAAATGTCGAGCTACTGTAGATGGTTGCCATAGTGATTAGTGAAGTGGAGGCGCTGCGGGGGGGGGGGCAGCATGTTCAAATGGGCGTCTTCGTGTGGAGCAGGAGAGCTCCCGTGTATTTCTACGTGTGCGTGTGCGTGTGCGCGTGCGTGTGCGTGTGCGTGTGCGCGCCACTCCGTTGCATCCGAATATGTTCCCGCTGGTCAGCAACCACGATTGTGCCAAGCTTTGTGTTTCTTTTTTTTTTTTTTTTTCATATCCTGCCTCCTGTTCTTGCTGTTTGATGCTGCAGCCTCCAAAAACAAATTCATCACCATCAGATAGAAACTGAGATATGTTAACGTTTCCCACAACATTTAGCGGACAAGAATCCTCATTCTTAACTCCTTACAGCATTTCAGTAAATGCATCTCTTCCCTTTGACGTTGTTCTGCTCGAGAGATTCATTTGAGGGGCAAATAATAGAAAATGGAACTTTGTGTCACTTGTGGCGTTTGCATCAATGTTGTCCTTTTGTCCCTGTCCTTTTCTGTATGCCGTCTCGGAGCCTCTCCGTTTCCGTCCGTGTCCTTTTCTTCCACCCTGGCCGCTCTTTCTCTTCCTCTTTCTCTTTCTCTTTCTCTTTCTCTTCCTCTTCCTCTTCCTCTTCCTCTTCCTCTATGTCTCATCTCTTCCCTCCCTGGTGAGCAGCTCGCTTTGCAGGCCAAAGTGTGTGATCGGAATTTCAACATCGGCGTCCCTCCACCAAACAGGACTCTCACTTCTGCTCATGCTTGACTCCAGCTTCCTTGATTTAACTCTTTGACTGCCAGACGTTTTCAGAAAAGGGAATGCCGTGGGTGCCAGCCGATTTAAGCATTTTGACTGATCTTTCAAGGTCCACAGAAGATTATGTGTTTGGACTATGGAAACACACATACTACCAAATGAAAGATTGGACTCTCATCTTTCATCAGAAAAAATACGTTTGTTTCTACCTTATTCCGTTTTTCAGTAATCAACAATAAAAAATGGTTAGTTTCACCTCTGTTTTGAAACAAACGTCTTTTAACGTCTTTGGCACTCCTCCATAGGATTTTACTAAACGTTATTTAACGTTTTTGGTAGTCAAAGAGTTAAAAAAAAAAGAAGAAGACGAAGTTAAACAGCAAGAGCTCATCATGAATCCATTTTTGCACCAGAATGATTTGACTTCACTTCAAAATGACCTCATGAGTTTCATTGCTCCCCTTTTGATGCTTATAACGGAGCATCTCGACACATTTCACTCCGATTGTTTGTTTGCGTGTTCGAACAAATAAAGACAACATTTCACTCGGACTTCCAAATTTCTTTGCTGATTCGAATTCATTTACAGATTGCATTCAAGCAAACTGTTCAAAACATTTTCCACCATCAACGTGACCTGCTATAATCTGTCAAATGTACCCCAAAAAAAAAAAAAATTATTGTGATTGTAAGTCAAACTGAATGTGGCTGTTTTCAGAACGACCCAATCCAAATTGAAGCTGTCCTAATTTTGCCATCTTACCTTTTAGCCAGACGTATGAAAAAAGACGGTCGATTGTTGTTCCATCTTCGAAACTGGCAGAACTTGCCACAAATGTCCGCAGCTCCTTCAAGGGAAAGAAAAAACAAATGGACAAGTTTGTCCTTAAGTGGCGTGCGTTTGGTTGTAAGCTGACGTTTAAAATGTTTTCATGCATTTTTTGCTGCCACGTCGAGAGCGGCCAGAAGAGCGAAGCCACGCACTCGCCGCTGCCGGCACACTCAGACTCACCGGCGCACACCGTAAGCGCCGAAGACCTTTGTTTGGATTGTTTTCCCACTTTTGGATCTGAAAGGAGAAGCCGCTTGATCCTCTTCATTGTTTTTGAAAATGCCAGCGGTTTAACATTCATCACCTGACATTTGCGTCGGCCAATAGTGAGAAGCAGCACGCAGACGGCGGTGTCGGCTTTCGCGGGAAGTCGTCGAATGACACCGGCAAGAAATCAGTTTGGATTTGCACCCTGGCATATGAAGGGCTCGGCCTCCCACCTGCGACCGAGCCTCATCAGTCCGACTATTTTTGGTTCGTGACAATCTCATTCTTTTCAAACACAAATAAGCTTTGGTTTGTACCTTCAAAATTGACGGAAACCCCAAAACGTTGTGAAAGCTTCAATCATTGGTTAACACGAGCACACTCTGACTCGTGACCTCTGATCCCAAATCAAGTAAGGACTGCAATTGCGCATTTTATTTCTTTTTGCCTTCATTTTCAATTTTTCTATTTAAATATCTAGCTAAGATTTTCATGGGGAGCTTTTGTCTTCTTCTTCTTCTTTTATAATTCTGTGTACGGGTAAACACCAGTCTGACTCTTTATCGTCTCTTGTGGTCAAATAGGCTCGTACTCCATTCAAATGCATCTTATTGATATTATAAATGGATGCTTACCTTGCATTTTTTAGCTTGTGGACCTCCAATGAAAAGGATCTCGGAAATAGCTCGCCTGGCATCCAAAATGGCCGCCCAAAGTGTTCTCATCAATATGCGTGTTGCCCACACCGCAAAGGCACGTCCAAAATTGTTGCCGAATTCTTTGAAAAGTGATGAGAAGACGATTTTGTTTTCAATTCCCAGAGCAGAAGAGGTGACGGAAACTAAAATGTAAAGAATACGTGTGCGTGCGCACACACACACTTTGAAAGTGTGTTTCAGGCGTTGGCGTGCAGCGGCCCATTTGAGGTGTAAATGTGCCACAGCCCTCGAACCCTCATTACTGTCATTTGAAAAATGGCAGCTTGGTGTCCCTCTGCCCACCTGCTGCCAATTTAGGAATGAGTCAAAACATGTGCAATACAAATGGAGTGGCTGGAGCGAACAGCTGCATTTTTGCTGGCAGGTGATGACAAGGAATTCTATTTTTTAATTCCTCCCACACGGTGACACGCGTGTCTCATTTTGGCCCAGGAGGATACGACTTGTTTGCAATTGGCTTCCTCCCACCTGATAATTAGACGAGACTCCTGCAAGCCGATACAGCACAAACGCATCATAAATGATTAGTTTCGATTGTGTTGAAGATCAAATAATGGGATGTTATGCTGATAAAAGTTCATTAAGTTGGTCGTTGGAAACGTAACGCGATCGAGAAGCACCTTTCTGTGTATTGCATAATGCAAATGGAACCGAAGATGAATAATTTTTTACGAGCGACGGAGAGGATCTTTTCTGTCCGGCACCTCCTCGAACCCCCCCACGCGTTTTTGTGCTCAGCGATTTCCATTCCCACGCCAGCATCCTCAATTACTTTGCGTTTGCAGCCGCTCTCCGCATCCCGTTGCATTCAAATGCTCCTGTTGCTATGGCAACCCCTACGGCAGCTTATCATTCTCCTTTCATCGTTCAAAACAGGATCAATCAGTGATGACATCATCATCATCATGTCAAATTTTCACTTGATTGGAATCTTGCTCGATGTTGGTGGATTGATTTGTTTTTCTTTAGGAGACAGAATTGTGTGACAAGGTTTTTTCTTTTTTTCGAGCAAACATCCCGGAGCGTCAATAGCATGTGAGAGAACCGAACCCATCGCCCGCCCACGCTAGCCTGCTACGTCCTCATAATGACGTTATATTTTCTTTTCTATTTTCGTAGACAGGTGGCCGTACGATCGGCGTAAAAACATCAAATTGGCATATTTTCATGTCAAGGCGAGTCTAGTCTGCCATGTGGGCGTTTTGGTGACAAAAAAGAAGACTCGATTTGCGAAAAAAACAGGTCTAACTTGTGGCGCGGGGGGTGCAACGTGCTTTTGGTGGATTTGATCAATGTACGGGTAGACACATTCAATGCTTTCATCTTATTTCATTTATAAATATGACAACAGCAAATCATTGAAGAAATGACAGTGACAATAAACCCGACTTTTCCACTGACATACGGATTTATTTTCAAGTCATAAATGGGTTGCGCAGTCCTCCGGCCAGGTCAAGGTTCTGAAATGTTGCCGGGCCGGTCGGGGCCCAGCTTGCACATGGGCCCAGCTGGCCCCGGCAGGAGCCCAACTGGGGCTTCAGCTCATGCTTTGGGAAGTCCGAGTCCCCGTGCAGATGGTCCAAATCGGTTTCAAGGTGGCGGAAGGTGAACTGCGTTTGTCACAACAACAGCGACGCCAAACTTGCTGTTTTGCTCAAATAGGTTCATTCGAGTGTCCTCGCGCGTCGGAGGCGACACAAGACAAACAATATCACAAATATAGATCAGCAAGTTTTGGGGGGAGAGAAGAGAGAGAGGGGGACAGAGAGGGGGGAGGGAGACAGAGAGAGAGTGAGAGAGAGCGAGAGCGAGAGAAAGAGAGAGAGAGAGAGAGAGAGAGAGAGTTGCATTTTGGCGCACGTAGAAAGCAAGCGAGCTTGAATCGGCGACGCAGTTTCGTCCTTGGAAATTGTAATGTCGCGCTTATTTCAGCCTCAGGACACTTTGTGCTTGGCGCAAACTCATTTATTCAGATTTATTATTTTGAAATGGAACTAGTTTTCGATCTTGGAGTAAAATGCTTCCTATAGGGAGATTTTCATCGGCGCGCGAGCATCCAAATGAAGAATAACGGATAAGATGGTAAGATAAGATCTTGCTTGCTTGCTTGACACCAAGTGCAGCTGCAGTGTTGGCGCTTTTGTTTGTTTTTTTGTTTTTTTGCATCCCGGTGGAAGATCTGGCAGGTCACATTAGTGGATCTTGCGGCACGCGTGTGACGAGCCTGCTGGGACGTGCGGACGCTCTGCATCGCGTCCCTCCAACGCTTTTGTGCTGCAGGACGACACAAAGATGCAGCTCAGCGTCCGTCACGTTCGGGGGGGGGGAAATATTACACATCCTATGTTCATTTGGGAGACCCCGCCGCCCCCCAGTCTCCTTTTAGTTATGTATTTATTTATGTATTTATTTATTGACGTTGTCAAGGTCATGCTAATGTTCTTTTCAAATGGACTCCGGTGTGAATTTCCTCGCGACATGCCGGCACTAATAAATATTTATTTTCTGCACACTTTTGGAGTTGAGCCAGCAGCCAACAATGCGTTGCCACGTGCGTGTCCGGTGTTCTTTTAATCTCGCATAATCAGGCTGTCTGTCCAAAAAGCTATAAATATTGCCCTATGTTGACCTTGTAATGAAACCTGACTGTCTCTGTCGCTTCGGAAGACATTTGTCCACATGGGACAGGAAAAGACAGACGACCGACTCTTAGTTTTTGTCATCTGGCAAGTAGCTACTTTAACACAAAGAAAAACAACTTATGTCCCATAAATATGGGTAAGTGGTGTGTGTTTTCACAGCTGTTGGTTGCTATAGAAACACGTTCATGTAAATTGCAGTGGAAATCATTTCAAAAAATGAAGGCAAATGACAAATTGTGGCTTTGGTTCCCATTTCAAATTTCTACCAACATGACCAAGGCCAGAATTGAAAGAATTCCATTTGAGGATGAAAGAGGAATTGGAATGACCGCCATCTAATCAATCACAGGACTTTTCATTCCAAAGGACATCTTTCAATAAACCTTGAATATGAACATACCTATTAACCCACAAAATAAATTCTTCAATAATGAACCGTTTATAATTTCACCAAAATGTGACGCATGCAATGAAACGAATGGAGTAAAATTGACAACAAATGATGAATGTAAAAAATGCATTTTTCTGTCATTTCACCATTTTTGCTCTTTTGTAAAAACTTTTTTTTTGGGGGGGGGCACCTAACTCAGCTTGACAAGAGTTTAGATTTCTGGATGTTTTGGCAGTTGTCTGCCAGTTGACGTGCGACATGTTGCAAACACCAAATAGAAATATTTGGAATGAAGGATTGATGATGTGATCGTAAAAATAGACTTGTTACTTTTGCACCTTGCGCTCTTTTCCTCTCAATTCATTCTTCTTCTCTTCCCAAACGTTGTCACGTCTGCGGGTACGAATCCTTGCGGTCACTGCTCGGGCTAAATATAGCGCGGCGGGTTTGAGCGGAAATCCACAGTGTGCGGGTTTGTGCGTGTGAGTGAGGAATGAGAATCGTTCCCGTCGATAAAGATAAAGACATCTCTCACATATCCTCTCCTCTCTCCAATCATGCGAGAGAGCGTCCCGTGGCAGCATTATTGTTCTGGCTGGGCCTTGGGCTGGTTGGAGGACAAAAACAGCGGAGAAAGTGACTCCATCCGTCCATCCGAGCATCCATCCGTTCATCCATCCATTTTGTCCTCGTGGGCAGCAGCTTTAGCAGGGAAGGCAAAACTTTCCACTCCCCAGCCACTTCGTCGAGCCCCTCCGGGGGATCTTGAGACGTTCCCAGGCTAGTCGGCCTGCGTTTCTTGGGAAATAAACTAAACCATGCCGTAATAAACAGACATTGCAAACTTTTAATCTGCTATGTGGGACACGTTCCAATTTTCTCTCCATTTTTTTTTCCTATTTTCGTTGAGCACATCAGTTGCAAAAACATTTTAGGGTTACCCTAACCAGTGGCAAAAACATTTTTAGAAGCATCTGTTTACATGACATTGTGTCGACATTTAAGTCGGATCATGATTTTTTTTGGTCATCAAAGTCCAACATTTAGATCTTGTTTTGTGGTTCAGATCGTGACGTGATCGCCGATTGTCTCCTGCTGCGGGCGACTCGTTAGCCGTTCACGCCTTGAAAAGGAAAGTGGTGACAAACAGGCAAAATGTTGCGTTCTCACCCGGACACGCTCATCGCTGCCTTCTTTCTCCTCCAGCTTCAGGTAAGCACAAAAACCGCCTCCGCCTCGACATCATGCTGCGCCGATTTGTTATTTTCACTTACTGAAAAATGCATTAGGAAAAGAAGAAAAAGTTGTTTCGGACTCGGATGAGGAAAAGTTTAAAGTGCTTCGGCTGTCTTTATGGGGACTCACTTGTTGAGTTTTTGTCCACACTTGTGGTGTGGCAGAGATTGACCTCTCACCTCGGCCCAACCCGTGTTGTGAAGAGGAAGCAGATTGTAAAATGTGATTTTCTGCCTGCGCATCGTTTGCTTTGGTCTCATGCCATCAACTGGCCTTAAAGTCAATTATTTTCAAAAAAATTAAATAAAAAATTCTCCAAATGAAAGATGATGGTATGCAAAATGCGGGTTTCATTTTCTATCAAGACTCTTGACACATACAAGAAATTACTTTTCAACAATCTATACTGCAGCTGTTTTGTAAAAAGAAAAGAGAAAAAAAAGGAGTCCAATATCTAGAATATTTCTAGATCCGTTTGTCCACCAGAAAGGGGAAACGTGCGCGAGTAGAATTAAAATGCCTCATGTTAAAACCCACGACTTTGGTCAAAGTAGAAGTACTCACTCAAATAATTACTCAAGTAAAAATTAAAAAGTACATGCAGGTTAAAAATAATGTCGCAATGACCTAAGAACGTGAGAGTGCGAACACACCAACATTTTCTCAAGGAGTCGTCTGCGCCGGGACGAGACCCGGCCGGCAGTATGGAGGCCCTAATATGGAGGCCCCAAAATGGGGGCCCCAATATGGAGGCCCCAAATGGGGGCCCCAGTAATATGGAGGCCCCAATATGGAGGCCCCAATAATATGGAGGCCCCAATATGGGGGCCCCAGTAATATGGAGGCCCCAATATGGAGGCCCCAATAATATGGAGGCCCCAAAATGGGGGCCCCAATGTGGAGGCCCCTATAATATGGAGGCCCCAAAATGGGGGCCCCAATATGGAGGCCCAAATAATATGGAGGCCCCAATAATATGGAGGCCCCAATATGGAGGCCCCAATAATATGGAGGCCCCAAAATGGGGGCCCCAATATGGAGGCCCCAATATGGAGGCCCCAGTTCAGCAGTGCGGCAAGAGGTTGCATGCACAGCAGCCGGGGATCCCATGAGCAGGACCAGGACCGCAGCCCAGCGCAGAGAAACACTTGAAATAGTTCCACGTCATCGTCACAAACAATGTGAAGAAAATGATTTGCAAACACAGCAGACCTAAAACGTCTTCAATGATTAATAACAGAAGCAAAAAAATAGGATGAATGAATCTTCGCTGGTCGGAGTCAGGCCACCGGCAGAATTGGACCGGCGGTCGGCAGGATGGTCCGGTTTCTTGCTTTTGTTTTGACAGCCGAAACGTCCTCCCTCGTCGGGCTTCGCCGCCCGTCGTGTCAGCTGCTCTCGCATGCTTTGTTGAATCGCTCGACTTGTTGAAAACACGCACACACAACTCGCACTTCGCCTTTTTCAGCCAACAAATCAACGGGACTCTCTTTATTTGCTCATCTGTGGTGTGCGAGTGTGTTTTGCTGTAGTTTTTTTTTCTCCAATATATAATTGAGTAGGGATTTTCAATAGCACCTTTTTTCTTATGGATATCATTTATGAGTACGTGATGGTTTTGGTTGGGTCTTGTTTAGTTTCATTTCGTTTCGTTTTGAATTTTGTTGTACTTGATTTTAGCTTCTTTTGCGTTTTGTTGTCCTTGTTCGCCTCGTTTCGTCTCGTCAAGCAATGTCATGTCCACCTGTGTTTGTGCCAACCAATCAGCAGCCTTTGACACTTGTGTCCCGCCAGGTGTGTCTCCTTGTGGCAATTAGTGTGCGTGTATTTCATCTCGTCTCCTCTTTGTCTGCGTCCATTCATTGTGTTTTCCTTCTTCCATGCTGCCGTATACACCCCCCCCCCCCCACACACACACACACGTTTTGCCTGGCTTGTTTTTTGGATGTTGTTTAGTTTGTCTGCCAGATCCTTGTTGACCTCCTTGTTTTTGTTTCATGAAATCCCTTTTTTTCTCCTCCCACCACAACGCAACACGTCCCACTGTTAGCCTACTTTTGCTACATAAAACATTCCTCCCCAAAATACAATGAGAGATCGTTTTAAAGAAAGTCCCAATATAGCATTTCCCCTTAAAATAGAATGAAACAAATGCACATTTTCTTTGCTTTACATTTCTAGTAAACGAGCAATACCTTGAAATAAGGCTGGGTATCAGCCCGATACCGATACCTGGTATCGGTACTCGCCCATCCCTCATTTTGAGCATTGTTTAATCCAAGATTTAAAAAAACAAAAAAGGTCACCAAGTATTGTGCAATAATTCCCAAACGATTGTTCAATCTTCCTTCTTCTTTTTGCCCGAACAGAAATGTCGATTAAAAAAAAAAAAAAGTATTTAAAATGAACCACAAAAGCTCATTTGAGAAATGAATTGACAAAGATGAAAACAAAGGACACTTTTGCTATAATAATAGTTCATTTTAGTCCGTTTTATTGACCTAAAATCACAATTGAGTTTTTGTTTGACAATATTTCCTGAACCAAAATGTTTAGTTTTCCCATTTTAGTTTGTGACTTTTAGAATAACTTGAAGGACTTTTTGTCAGGTTTCCTGCCAGCAGGTGCCGTCCAATTGTGTCATCAAGAGGGAGGAGGAGAAATGCTTGGAGATGATGGCGTCGGACGAAGCGGCTGGGGATCCTCCCCAATTTGGTTGGTTGAGCCAAACGTCTCTCGCTGCTTTTTTTTTGTGCCGGTTTTATCATTCAAATCACGCTCACATGACGCTGGCCAATCGTGAACGTGCAGGACGTTGAAAATCATCAAAAGAAGTTCGCCAGTCAAAAGTTGACATTGAAAAAAGCTCCCATTTCAAAGTTTGCGTGCTTTTGTCCGGCCCATTTCGGACGTCCGTCAGATGTCCACAAATGAAATGCTGAGCAAAGAAGCCATCTTTGTCCCGCGTGTTGTGTTCAGGGTGCCCGCGGTTGTGGGACAACCTGACGTGTTGGCAACCTGCCGGCATCGGCGAAGCGGTGGAGGTCGACTGTCCGGAGCTCTTCTGGCAGTTCGTGAGCGAGGACGACTACGGTCAGTTCCACGTTCCCGTTCCAGCGCGTGCGACATTTTTTGCTCCTCCTCGAAGTGCGTTTTTCAACAAATGACGACGTTGGATTTGCGCAGCGTCACTTTTTCTTTCTTTCATTTTAATGACTTTACTTTTTGGGATGCTTGAATTGTTTCAACATTTTAGTTCTGGTCACACATTAGCCTGTCCTGGATTTTAACATTTAATAATAATAATAAAAAGGGAAACCTCAGGAAAACATTTCAAGGTCATGAATAATAATCGAAATGTATCAACTTGAAGGTCCCGTGATTTTTCCGGCTTGCTTGTTATCGGAGCAACATGAAAAGATGCAGTGCTGCACGTGACCAATCGTTTATGAAACGCACTTTCTACAAGAATGGAAGAAGTCAAAAGAAGAAAGAAACATGAGAGGAGAAGCTGTCGAGCAAACCAAATCCACTTGTCAAGACGGTTTCTGTCTTTTCAGAATTGGGCAAGGTGAGCCGCAACTGCACCGAGTTTGGCTGGTCCGAGACGTTCCCGCACTACATTGACGCTTGCCTACACCAAGAAGGAAACAACACGCATTCGGTTTGTACGCACGCATTTGAAGCAGACGGAACCGCCGTCAAGTCACACACAATCGGTTTCATCATGCCGGTCCATTTCCAAATTGGAGATCATTTGCCGATTCGATCAATTGGAATTGAAATAGATCCTCCAGGGCGGACACTTTGCCTGGACACGGGTGAGCGTACGCGGCACACCATCAGTCGAAGGAATTCCAAATTGTCGGACCTTTCGTTGCTTCCACTCGTGATTGCTTTTTTGTCGTCCTTTTTTCTCCCAAGCAGGACTCGTACTTCGTGTCGGTGAAGGCGCTCTACACGGTCGGCTACAGCACGTCTTTGGTGTCCCTCGCCTCAGCCATGGTCATCTTGTGCAGGTTCAGGTGACAAAACTCAAGCCTTTCAAAACAAAAACAAAAAATCAACGTCATCTTTTCATGCCATCGTTTGCACGCAACATTTGACTTGATTTCATTTCATTTGGAAAATGCAAAACTATAGCAGTCGCTGTTGTTGCTTTTTGTGCCAACAAAAATGCATTGTATCATTTTGAACATCTCAATGGAAAAATCTTTTCATCTTCACTATAAAAGTGACATGAACTGTATATAGCAGGATCCACATTACTGACGCTTCTAACACTAAATCGGATTGCGACTTTTTATATTTATTTTCATTTTCACTTAATTTTGCTGTTCGCATAATACTGCTATTATTGTCCATAGAGGGCATTAAAAAAAACTTCTTTTTTTAAAGCTATATATGTATTGATAGGTCTGATGCCAGTGAACATTTTAAGCGGTTGAAAGTGAAAAAAAATATTCATAAATGACGAAGTTATCACACTTCAAAGGAAATGCCAGATTTTGGCACAAATTACAAGAACTTAATCAAGCTATAATAACGCCCAGGGGTTAACACAGTCTTAGTCATGACAATTCAAATGTTTGTCATAACAACAATCAAACACTCATTGACTCGTGCAGAGATGACAGCTTTCAAACAGGATTACTTTGCAAAAGTATTGGGACAGTGGTGCCAAATTTAGGGGCGGAGTCTCCCCTTTCACTGGTCAACTGTTTTGGGTTCAAGTCTTTCGCGAGCTTGATTTTCCAACATTGCACGGAATGCTTTGTTGTGATCACTTTTCTGGAGGATGACATGTCGTCACGTGACGTGCTGTCTGTGCAGGAAGTTGCACTGCACGAGGAACTTCATCCACATGAACCTTTTTGTGTCGTTCATCTTGAGAGCCATTTCTGTCTTCATCAAAGATGGCGTCCTGTACGCCAAGGAGGACAGCGAGCACTGCTTCATACACACGGTGAGCAACGGCAAGCTGACTTTTGGTTTGTGTTTGTGTTCGTGCCCTCCAAAATGTCTCCGCGGCGCTCACACGTGTCCTTGTTTCCCGCGTTGAAGTTGGAATGCCGGGCGGTGATGATCTTCTTCCACTACTGCGTCCTCTCCAACTATTTCTGGCTCTTCATCGAGGGTCTTTACCTCTTCACTTTGCTGGTGGAGACTTTCTTCCCCGAGAAGAGATACTTCTGTTGGTACATCGTCATCGGCTGGGGTGAGGCTGCCGACGCACGTGACGTCACTCAAAGACGCAGCCAGGAAAAGGCGCTTAGATTTGCTCCGTCTGATGACAGGAACGCCCACTTTGTGTGTCGCCATCTGGGCGGGGCTGAGGCTGCATTTCGACGATCACGGGTACGACCGTTAGGCAGGCAATGTTTATTTTGATCGTCGTGATTTATTTGCTCGTCTTTCAGCTGTTGGGACATGAATGACAATGCCGCCATCTGGTGGCTGATCAAGGGACCGGTGTTGACTTCCATTATGGTGCGTTGGAGGCTCTGGATGAGGATGTCAAGGAAGTTTCTGTTTTTTAATGGATTTTTTTTTGTTGTTGAATAGATCAACTTTGTACTCTTCATTGGCATCATCGTCATCCTCGTCCAGAAATTGCAGTCACCGGACATTGGAGGGAACGAATCGAGCATTTACCTGTAAGTGGCATTTTCAACATGCTTGCTTGCTTGAGATGATGAAATTGAGGAAGCACAATTCGTGAAGGCGTAACACGCCGTCAAATTCACAGCGGTCACATTTCAGGTTGAGTTTTTTTTTACTTGAACTCCTAAAGAGTTACATGAACTTTGCAAAGGTGTAATTAACACGTTGAGAGGCGAGTCAGCGCCATTTTCCTCCTCCTCGCTCATCATTGTGAAAAGTGACGTTCAAATGAAAGGAGTTTGGGCACAATAATTAATTTTCACTCACAGAAGACGCAGGAGTGTTCAAGTTTGGTATTTTGTTAATTTAGCACGTTCATCAGCTAATAATAACATGTTAGTGTTAATGAAAGCAACTCTTTTTGAGTGTTAAAAATACAACACTAGATGGTGTCATATTTTAACACTAGTGTCGTGTATAATCAACAGTGACCAGCGTTAAATATCAACTGTCTTCAGAGTTGTTTTAACTCCATCTTAGTGTCCACAAATGTAACCCTTTCAAAAGTGTTGTTTTAGCAATACTTGTTGTGGGCCAACGTCGTCACTTTTCAAGTGTGAAATTGAACTCTGCAGGTGTTGAATTAACACTGCCACTATTGCTGCAAGCACATTCTCCGCCCGGCCTGCGCGTCTGCAGATGTCAGCGAGCGAGTGACGAAACGTGAACGCAACTGTTCAGGACTCGCCGTTTTTTGTGCAGGAGGTTGGCGCGTTCCACGTTGCTGCTCATCCCTCTGTTTGGGATCCACTACGCCGTGTTTGCCTTCTCCCCCGAGAACGTCAGCAAGAGAGAGCGTCTGGTGTTTGAGCTGGGCTTGGGATCCTTTCAGGTGACCGGCGCGCGCCTTCGCTTCGAACCCGTTGACGCTTGCGGACAATTTCTCATGAACGTCACTTGGCAGCGCGGAAACTTGAAATGAAACGAGATCAATATAATGTGACGTGTGAAGCGACTGCATCTTGACGCAATTATAACGTTGCTCATTGAAGAGCTTTTCATATCATTGTGTGTGAGATGCGAGTTTGAGAAATTGTCCCGCTTTCAATGTAAAATGTGTAAAATATGAACACTTTGACCTTTGTGCCGTTTTAGGGTTTTGTAGTCGCTGTCCTCTACTGCTTTCTGAATGGAGAGGTAAAATCTCTTTCTTCTCTTTTTTAAATATAAAACACTCATTCCTTTTTAATAATAAAATCCTAAATGAACTAGTATGTAAGTGCACAATACTTTCAATTGAGCATCACATGAAATATGAGATGAAAATGATTTCTGCCACAATAGGCTAAATATCACCATACGAAGCTCACAATAACATCAATATCACCAAATTAACAATATTGTGTTTTTGTACATAATAACAGCAGTGGCAAAGAAATCAGGCGAGCAGTTTTCACTCATTTCGTTCATGTTATTGATTTATATTTTTTATTCTGTTTGTTTTTAAGGACTGTAAGTTCGAAATAAACTTCAACTTCAAATAGTTCACAAAATGGCTTTTTTGGCTAAATGGGAAAACTTTTTTTATGGTGATGTTGAAAAATATTTGCCGTTCTGGCTAATTGATGGGAGTGAAAACCGCCGCAGTCGCCAAAACATTCCCAATGAAAATTAAGCTGCAAGGAATAAACCAACCACCAGAGGGTGCTAGAAGTGCACAAATAGAATTCAACCTTTTAACATTTCAAATGGTGATATTGCTTGATAGCACTTAAAATAATATCAGGCTACAAGATGAAACGTAGAGCAGCAAATAGGGTTGAGAAAAAACGGAGGGTCCAATCGCAATGACCTTGAGAAGTATTATCTCCCTCAAGGTGCAATCGGAGATCAAGAGGAAATGGCGCAGTTGGACGGTGAACCGATACTTTGCAGTGGACCTGAAGCACCGGCACCCGTCGCTTGCCAGCAGCGGCGTCAACGGGGGCACGCAGTTGTCCATCCTCAGCAAGAGCAGCTCACAGATACGCATGTCCAGCCTGCAGGCCGAGACGCCGGCCAGCTGAGGCGGCGCCCGAGACGAATCCCCGTCTGACCTCAGCCCACCCACGACGACGCACTCGCTTCTCCCGAACCTTTTCGTCCAGCCCCGCGCAAATTCCCAAAGCACGCTCAACTCCGGCAACGTCTCGTGCCGAGCTGAATCCGAAAGGAATCTTTCAGTCACGTGCAAATCGAGTTGCATGACGCCGCGCAGGACGGCAAACCGGATTACAAAATGTTTACATGATCCGAGAAAACCACTGGAATCTTGCATGATTTTCAATCTGTCCGACAGATTTTTGGATGGATTCTATGCTAGCCAAAGAAATCAGTGTGTTCTCGCAGGAATGGACAATGGCCGACATGTTTTGCTGAATTTGCTAGTGTACCCCGATGACGTCATTCTGACGATGGCAGTTGCCGGAACGCCACTGGAAAATGAGAGCAATTTGGAGGTGTGAGGAACTGTGAGGAAAAAGCAAAGCCTACCCGAGTGTGTTCGTGTCCAAAGACAACGAGGGCTGACTGGAAACCGTCCTCGGTCGGGTTCGCAATAAGAAAAAAATGCAGAACCAACGGCTGCCACAAGGGGGCCCTGTTGAACCTTCTGAAAATGGGGAAAGGGCTGAAATAACACAAGCCATCGTCCACACAAAACATCGCAATCAGTCCAGATTCTTCAAGACAATCCACACCGACCTGTAATATGATTTATTTATGCGGACATTTCTTTTGCTTACTTTCTATTCATGTGTGACTTTGAGCCGTACATTGTGGATGTCAAACAAATGTGTTCAAATGATGACAAATATTTACTAGGTGTTTTTTTTTTTTGTTTTTGTTCAAAAGATACAAATTTGTTAGTAAAAGTGCTTCAAAGCAAAACTTTGTGAAAAAAACTGCAAGTGCCAATGTTGTATCTTGTAAATGGATTTTTGTCAGTGGTTGAAAGTGGATTTACAAAAGCTGTCATTGTTCGTATTTTAGATTTACAAAAGCTTTGAAAGAGTTTGTATTTGCTGAAAGTGCAAAGCTTCCTGCAATGATTTTGCGTTTGCTAACAAGTTGATGGCACGGTTAACATTGTTAACACGTTTAGGATGCAAATTGGGAATAACGACAGAAGAATACGGAATAAAGATTTAGGGAATGTCGAGCTCGTTGGAGGAAATCCACAAGATAAGACACTTTATGAGAAGCAGGTCGTTTTTTTGTCATTGGGAAAGGCTGGGAAAAAAAATGGTGGCTCATCGGCCAATGAAGTCGTCATCATCCGCAAAAAAATTGTTTTAAAACTACTGAAAACGCTTTTTGGTGTGTTCATTATTTCTCAATGTGCTTTGCGAGAAAATGGTTGAAAAATGCTTTTCAGGTATTTTCCTGATTATCTGAAATCTACTGGAATGATTCATTGTACTGTATTTGTAAATGTTTGTTCATGTCAGTTCGCGGGTCATTGCGGGTGTTAAAAAAACAAACAAACAAACAAAACAAAATGGCCGCTTCAGTGCACTGAAGGCCGAATGTAAAACTTCTCTTTGAGCTCTCACACTCTCATTTCATCAGATGCAGCACAGCGGCCGGTTCTGTACGTTATGAAAGGAGAGACAATAAATGTTTTGAAATCAATCGTCCACTTGTGTTGATTAGCCTTAACAGGAAATCAAAACATGGAAAGTTGGATGGATAATGGATGGATGGATGTTTAGATGGATAATAGATGGATGATGGCTGGATGAAGTTGCTCAATGTTGTTCTTCCCCTGCAAGACAATTGTTGCGTATGTGACATGAAAGCGCGGACGTGTGACTCGCTCCATCTTCGCACTGCACTTGTCATGTCTTGAAGCGACGACGGATGCACTTTCAGTTGGCGTCGCGATTCAAGATGAGATCAACGCCACAAAACAACAAGATTGCAATTTCAATGAAAGGTTTGTTGTTCGCCGCCAGTTTGTACAGATTGACATCAACGTGCATGCGAAATGCCAACGACGACATGATGCGTCGTTTGGGTTGATTGGAAGGAAGACAACGATTGCCTCGAGTCGCGTTAAGGCCCGTTGATCGGTTTATGGGCAAAATTACACGCACCAAAAATACAAATAAAACCTGCTTATCATTTTTGTTGTTTTCAGTGGGAATTCCAGACAATAAAAATATATTAAAAATCAGCAACTTTATTGGTCTCAGCGCCACGTACAATAAGCAACAACAATAATGCGTTGTTTTTTTTTTTGCGGGAAAATGGAAGTAGTAAGAGCAAATCCACCAGCAGAACATTTTGTCATGAGAGGAGCTCGCAACAGCGGATGTTCCCACACGCACCAACATCATGCCGAGTACAAATTGCGCAACGCAGGAGTGTTGTCGAGCAAAGACTGAAGTCGGCTCTTACCTGTATGGAGGTTTCGTTGCAATAATATTTGGGGTCAATTCAAATTTCAAATGTATTTCTCCCTCCGTCCATCAAAGAAGAAACACATCGAGCTGCAATGCACAATAATATCGATTTTATTGGCTGATGATTAATCAAGACTTGACAACGACGCATCATCACAAATGTTCGTCATGACGACCTGAACTTAAAATCTGTTTCTGTTTTCAAAGCACACGTACAAAACGCAACGATACATTCAACCCTTCGCTACGATGATGGATCAGGATGGAATCCCGCCACTCAAACTATGGAACTGTTGCAGGTTGCGGCAAGACTGGAAAGTGCGTTTGTTTCGCAGGCCGGCTGATCTTTGGGGCTGCTTTTGTCGAGGACGGAAGTCTGCGTCACCGTGCTGCTTTCCGTGAACAAGGTTCGGCGCTGCTTGCTGTAGCGAAGGTAGTTCTGAGTCTGCCACTTCCAAAACCGTTTCTTCAGTTCCGCTTGCACCTGCGCACACAAAACGAAAGACAAGAACGCAAAAAGGGGATCGCAGCAGCGCTGGATTGAAATGCAAAACCATCAAGTACTTTTAGACAAGAGAATGCGACGTCTCAGTCCAAATGGACGCAAATATGGAAATATGATTTGCGTTTGACAGATCTTTGTTTTCAAGTCACCTCTCCGTTTAAGAAGCAGTAGAGCAGAGCCACAACAAAGCCCTGCAACCAAACAGCAACCATTGTTATACAATTTGACGTGTTGTGCCCTGCGAACGTGCCGAAGATGTGAAGGTTGCACCTGGAAAGATCCCAAGCCCAGTTCGATGAAAAGACGAGCCTCCGCTCCGGTGTTCTCGGGCAGGAAAGCGAACACCATGTAGTGCATCCCGAAAAGCGGGATGAGCAGCAGCGTGGACTTGGCCAGCCTCCTGAGCAGACGCAGGTACAAATTCACAACAGCTGATCCTTGGCTTGGCGCACGTTTGGCCGGCGTTGGCGTGACGCCGGCCGACGTGTCTCACTTGAGGTGACTGCTGTCGTTGCCTCCCACGCCGGGAGATCGAAGTTTCTGCACCAGAATGCGGATCACGTTGATGAAGATGATGAAGTTGACCTGCGCGAGAACATTTACACACGCATACATCAATTTGAAGTTTTTAATCGGCATTAGTCACATGACTTCAATAGTTAACTCATGATCAATTGCAAATTTTATATCTGTTATAAATATGTTCATACATTTGTGAACATAAAAGTGGAAAAAAATTCAACTCAATGAAATTGTAGTCATTGATACAGTAGTTTCATAACAATTCATAAAATGGAGTTAAAATTAATATTAGTATTTTTCAACAAGTACAATTTTTATTTTTATTTTTACAAAAATTGGACGTAATGTGCTGCTTTGAAGCCCCTCTTTTTCTTTGATCACTCTTTGGCAGAGGCATCTTTTGTTGAATTACAGTTATCATTCTTTCATTAAAATGATAAACGTTTCCTCCTGCGTCATCAAGCATATCATTTATTCATGTATTTACCTAAAATGTTCTCCAATTTGGATACTGTCAATGTATAGGACGCTATGCTGAGAATTGCTTGTTGGGAGGAGCAATATGGCGGCCTCGTGCCTTCACAACTCATATATTCAGATCAGTGTTTCTGACGCAGATGGTGATTTGCTGACGTGTCAGCCTGTCACGGTATATCGCCAGCTAGTGTCAAGGAGGACTTCCTGCATGCCCGATTTTCTTTTTGTCTTTTTTTTTCTTTTTTTCCTGATTTTCCCCCCCTCTATTTCCCCCTTTTTTTTTCTTTTTTCTTCTTCTTTTTTCCCGATTTCCTTTGCTCTAAGCGCCGGTGGCTGCTTCTATATGGCTACAGTATTTGCGTGTGTGTTTGCTGCGCGTCCGCAGCTCCCACTGTAACTCACCAGTAATGATACGCTTATTGGAGCTTTTATGATCCACCAGATGAAGGCCACATCTGTGTCGTCCCAGCAGCTGAGGCGCAACACATGCGTTCAAGACATCAACAAGAGCCGACAATATCTTGCAGCTCTCCTCTTAAAACAATACGAGCATTCAGAGACATTCAAGCAAAAACGTCACTGCGCGTCTTCTTCTTCCATAAAAGTTCATCCTTTCTCTTACTATTATTTTTATTGGCATTAAGATCACGCACAAAACAATTGATGGACGCATGCACTGTATGATTAATATCAGTTGTTATCACCTCACCCTCTGTTGTCATAGAAGTTGCGCGTCAGGATCCAGGCAGTTATAATCGTTGACGGGAGACCTGAGCAACGAGCACACGCGGACCGTCATCGCATGCGGCACCTTCCACGTTGCACACCTCACAGAGATTTAAAAAAAAGAAGAAGCGGGGAGGCCCATTGGTTTTCAACACTCACCCCAGCCAATCACAATGTACCACCAAAAGTATTTCTTCTGGAAGACGAAGGTGAGCGCCAGCAGCGTCTGCAGGTACATGCCCTCCACCAGGAGCCAGAAGTAGTTGGCCAGGATGCTGAACTGGAAGAAGGCCACGGCTGATTTGCACGACGTCTGCGGGACGGCAACGGTCAGAGAACGTCACAAATATGGAGGCTGACATTCAAAATGTTGCGCGTGAATTTGTGGGCTCGCACGGGCCAGAACATAAAACGTTGGGGCTGCTGCCAACCTTTCATTTTGACATTCAATATCGATGAGTGTCAGAGAAGCGCACTTGATTGAGGTGATGTTCATTCAGGCTTGACAATGAGGCAGTTAAACACTTTATTATTATCTTTTATTTCTTTTGAGATTTTTTTTTTACATCTGCACACCAGCTTCGATCTGTTACGTTTATATTTTCATTCCTTCCTAGTGCAAAAATGAATTCATTCGGCTTTTTGCTTGTAAGGAAGATCACAAAAGTGTCACTGAGTTGGTACGAGTGGCGGCCTCGTCCAACATCAAGACTTGCTCGGCCCGGTTGACTTGAACGAGTGAGTCCCGAATCAACGGCAATCGGTTACTTATTGTCCAACTTATATGTGACGAAGAAGTCCAACAAATGAAAAATGCAATTCGCTGCAACTTGCGAGTGTCGCCTCCTTAAATAGCGCTTTATCTTCCTTACAAGTTGACAAAGCCAGTTTCCCTCGTCATTGAAACTTTTGGGCGTGCAGCCTACGTTGGCCCGTTGATGCAGCGGACGAAAGCCACGGAAAGGTTTTCCTTTTCAGTTGAAACTATCTGACTTGGACCTTCAGAATTTCGTTGTTTTGTGATCGCTGCTGTTTTTACCGCGTCCCTGTTGTCTTGTGCTAGCCTGTAGCCTCGTCTAAGCTAGCACTAAGCTAGTTAGTCTCTCAGGCCCGGCCAGCGTAAACACTTTCAAACTCCCTAAGGTTTGTCAAATGTTCCCATCGCGAGCCGGCCAAAGGTTATTTGCGGGCGTCCGCTCAAACGTGGCGACCGCGTAGCATGCCAGCATGCATGAATCCCCTCGCGGGAGAAAGCCGGTCGGACGTGCCGGTCGGACGTGCCGGTCGGACGTGCCGTTCAAACGTTCCGAAAAAATGGAGCTTCTACTTGCGCAATGAAGCATCGGAGCAAGTGACATGAGGACTTTTTGTGGCGAACTCACAGTTGACATGAAGCAGTGGTCGAGGTCTTCATTGGAGAAGAGAACTTCGTCTTTGACGAAGACGGCGCTCGCTCTCAAGATGAACGAGAAGAAGAGGTTCATGTGGATGTAGTTTCGGGTGCAGTGAAACTTCCTGCCCAAAGACAAACCAAAACGTTTAAGAAAATGTGTGGAATATCACTGGATTGGATTTTTGTACTCGATCGTAAGCAAATTACCTGAATACCGTAAAGACAAAAATGGCCGATATGAGCGAGACGAGGGAGGTGGCGTAGCCGGCTGTGTACACCTGCTTGAAGTTGGAGAAGTACGTCGTCTGAATCGCAAGACAAAAGTCAAATCAGGGTCAGCATTTTCTGTTCTCGCACATTTGATGAAATGCTCGCAATAGTTTCAGCCGTGTAATTTCATCCTCAACACTTCACAGCAGTTCTTCGTTTTCCCGAGAGAAGCAACGTGAAATGGACGGAGCCAGCATATGTCACGGCACCCTATTGAGCCAAAGACTCCGCATGGGGCGACCATCTGCCTCAGCCGGTCGGGTGAGGGTCGAGAATGCAAAATGCTGCGCACGCCGTACAGTGCGGTAAGAAGTCGGCTTTCATCCATTGGAAAATCTTTGCTCGCCTCCTAATTTTGCAGGGCCACCGAATGAGGATTAATCAGAAACAAACGAGAAAGCTGCTGCAAAACGAGGAAATGAGAACGCCGTCCGTTCCCCAAAATGACAAGCGCAGTTGAAAAGAAAATTGCCGCCGTGCTATTTGCGCTGATGCACTCGGTTCAGCAAATAACATTAGCGAGATGAATTGCGAGGCCGACGCCCACCTCGGATTCCGCTTCGCTGTCGTCCGCAAACTCGCAAGCGTCCGTGTAGGTCGGGTAGAGCTCAGACCAGCCCGTCTCGGTGCAGTTCCGGTACACGGAGCCTGCGACATCAAAGACACCGCGATCAGCGGCATTCTCGAGAGCGTCTTGGAATGCAAAACAAAGATGAGAATTGGCACAAAAGGGCGGCAGTCGGTCACATTTGAGATCATCCCAATTCTTGGGGAGGAAACGACGACGAAAAGGCTTGAAAAACAAGAAAAATGATGAATTATGAAGGATGCGCTGTTCAATGCCAGCCAGAGTCAAATTATTTACCAAAAGACGAATTAATAGCAGTTGTGAATCGACAAAACTAAGATCAATTAATTCAGCAACAATAGGTTGAATTCTTAGCGACAATAACAATAATTATATATTTCTAATTACATTTTTACAGACAGAATAGGACACATAAGATATCAAATGTCATGATTGTAGATGACATTATAAATATATATATAGACTGCCAGTTGCTAATATGTATTTGCTCTGATGATGACGACGACTCTTAGTTGGTTTCGTCTTCTGCAAATGTTGAAAATGTTTCCAGTTGCTGCTTTGCTTTCAGTGTCAGCTTTTGCAATCCTTTCTGTCGGCCACCAGTTTTGCATCCAGACGTGCTCACTTTGGTTCGGAAGTACTTTTGAGTTCTGCATCCGAGCCCGATCACGTTTCTTCGTTTCGCTGTCAAGCGTTTTTTTTTTTTTTTTCTTCCTGCTGCGCTGCGTTGTGGTCACATGACAACCGTGTGAAGATTTTGCCTCCTTGCCTCCACTCGGGTCCACATAGCTTCTTGCTAGCTGACAAAAACAATTCAAGTTAATCTTGTCCACTTTCTCACACAACGGCCTGCAGTTACAACAACGACGGCGTCAACCGACTGCAAAACATCCGTCGAACCGACAAGCGGCAAAGTTTGCGGCCGATAAAAGCATCACGTTGAAAATCCGCCTGCACGTCCGAGGAGATTCGGCAGTGGGAGGTTTTACCGGAGCTGCGTTTGGCAAAGGATCGAGAAAGGTGACGTGTAGCCCTGCAGCCACGGCATCGGTGGGCGCGCGGTGGGACGGCGAACATCGCCTCACTTCACAAGCGGCGCCAATTTCTTGCTCACGCCGCCGGCGCCGGCCTTCGAACCTTTGATTTTCCAATTCATTATTTTGCCTGCAATCGATCCCGCGTCGGGAGGCCGTCGATCTCATAAGGCTTCAGCAACTCCACCGCACTTGACTTTTGCTGCCATCTGTGGAGGCGGAATTCCGCTGGGGGGGGCCGCGAACCCGCTAACATTGAGTTATGAGGTCATCAACGGCAAACTGCCGCTGCCTGCAAAGCGCGCACTCGCTCGGCTCGAACCGAAATATTTGTTTGCTTTGTGCTCTCTTCCATCCGGGATTCAGGCAAGAGCACAATTTCTCTCCTCGTAGACACAAAAATGAGAGTGCAAGCTGGAGAGGTTTGAAAAAAAAACCCGCATTCTTCCTTTGTCTTGTCTTTTGCACAAAAGCGTCCACATCATCGAATACGAGCTGATCCAATTTCATGGAGAGCGCAAAGCGAGCGCCGCGCACAAAATGGCGGCATCAAATAGATTCCGCAAACTCTTTTCTATCATTTCCAACACAACGTGTCCAAGTGCAGACGCTCGCTTACGGTTCCTTCTCTTTTCATTGTTTGAATTTCTGAGACACTCGACACGTTCAAACATTCGCGGGAAACAGCATAAACGTTCCATGCGCATCACGTGGTTGCATCTTAGCATTTGTACAAAAGGAATCCTTATTTCATATCTGTATGTGCGTGCTTTTTTGTTTTCCGTGCTCCAGGCTCCTACTGTGCTCCCCTTTGGGAGCATGTCTCCGGCCTCTTTCATTCTCATCGAAGATGTCGGGCACTGACAAGTGAGTAGCGGCAGCTTTTTCCGTCTTGTCTCCCTCTGCTGGTGATCGTTTTTCGTCTTTCTTGCACGGGCGCCATCTATGAAGTCCATTTCATTTTTCTTGACTTGACGATGGCGATAAAAATGAATGAATGAATCACTCGTTCACAAAGATAGGACTATTTGAAAGTTTGTAGTTTTTTGTGTTTTTTTTGTGACTGCAGGACTCATCTTGGGAAATGTCTAAAAATAGAACGGCTATACTATACTGCACGAGTCTGTCTAATATCTCCATTTGTATTTTCCCATCATACTATAACACACAAAACATAATTGATGACAGTCACACAATCTATATGATGATGACAATTGTTTTCTTTTCTTTGACCCGTTTCTATACAAAAGTGCGACCACATTGTGTCCAACCGCTTTGCTTGCAAACAAAAAGGAAAAGTTGGTCGATATTGACGATCAGCACTTTGCGTTGCAATTGAATGCGCGAAAGGTGCGACATCAATAAAGTGTGATTGCCGGACGTACCTTTGTTATGAAAGAGCTGCGAGATATTGGCGCACGATACGCCGAGCACTTGGCCCACCTCAACGCCGTACCAGCAGCGGATCTCGTCCCACAGCGTTGGGCACCCTGGGGCGGGAAAACAACATTCGTCACATGACTTGGGAACGCGCGACGAGACATTTCGAGATTCACTTGGGAACGCATTTATCATATTTTGTTTTAAGTGTAAAACAAAAAGTCAGTTGTCAGTTGTGAGTTCTGCCTTTCATGTGGCCAAAGTCTACTTTTATTTTGTAGTAATGGTTTCTTCTTGTTTCCGAGGCTTTACTTCCTGCCTTGCTGTTTCCTGCTTAATGGCGATTGTCTGCACCTGCTGCGGCCATTTTACGATTTCACTTCCTGTCTATAAAATGTCTGCTTCTCGTCGCATCCCGCTTTTCTCGTATCCTGACATGTTTTGAACCGACTCATACTAAGTTTGTGATGTTTTGTTGCTGCTTGTATTTGCAGTTGTTACTTTTCTTTTCTTGTTTTTTTAATGAAACTTTGACGTCCCCGTTGACGACTCAATAAATCGGTTTGCTTCTTTGTTTGAACCTGTGAATTGTGCTTTCGGGATCCGTTGTTGCATCCTAGTCATCGCGATGAACTGTGTCAATTGTTACTTTTTTTGGAAAAGTGTTTGATTCGTTCCTGTTCTTGTTTACAGGCTACCTTCATTTTTCGCATATCTTTATTTTCATTTGTCGGCTCCTGTGGCCATGAAAGTGACGCAGAAGTCAATACAAAAAAATCTTTTTCTTAGTGTTGGAATATTGTACATGTGATTTGTTTAAAAAAGAAAAGAAGAAGCTTTTTCTCTTTGTGGTGGCTTGCAACTCAAACAGTTATAGAAGAAAATGTATATGTAGTCCAATTTAATCACGTCAAATATTTGTACTGATTTAGAAGTTGATGAAGGTGTTCACTTTTATATATATATAAAAAAAGCAACCTTTGTCCATCCTGCTGTGATTGAGTTCAATGACAGCAAACTCGCTGCGGACAAATTCCCCACAAACAACAACAAAACGCTTTGTCAGCTCAGGCGGGCTCTCGTCCTTCAACTTGCAAAACCTTCCTCATCACACGGCAGCTTTCCGCAGTCTCCATATTTTCTGCCTCGCACTTTTGTACTTTTATTAGGAGGCCATTTGATCTCTTCGTGCGATATCGCAAAAAACATCTCATGGTTGTTTTCCAGGTGTGTGTTTTGTACTGTAAAAGCAAAATGGCTGAACATGATCTCTCGAACCACCTTCCTGTGAGTTATCTTTCACACTTGGCCAAAGATGAGTCATTTTCAAGCTAGCAGTCGGAAGAAGTGAACGTTTTGCCGCCATCGGCGTTCACGCTCAGTCGGCATTTGACTTTGCCGTGCGCTTGAAAATGGCACATTAGTCATGTGTCAGACGCGCGGCGCGCTAATGGCGCTCCGGCTAATGGACGGCCGCTGCGTGCTTGGACAGGCAGGAGGAAAAGGCCACAATGTTGTCATTTCAATCACATTGTGCGAATGGCGCTTTCCTGATTAGACGCTAATTACAGACGCTGACGTTGTGATGAATACTGCGAACGAAAGGAGCGTCTCTTTGCAGGCCTTCTGCCGGCTCACATAATGGACTCCCTTTTTCACACGCTCTCCACCCACTATGGCGTCCTCTGCAAGCGTCTGTGCCGCGTATTGATTGAACCTTCCTAAGAGTGTTGTAGTCAAGGCCACGCCATCTGAGGCCAAGACATCATCGAGACTACAAAGAATCCTGACCAAGGCAAGACCAAGACTTTTGGGATGTTGAGATCAAGACAAGACCACGACCAAGACCATCCTGACCAAGACCAAGACTTTTGGAGATCAAGACCGAGAAAAGACCAAGACTTTTTGGAAGTCGAGACCGAGACTAGACCAAGACGCTTTGTAGGCTGAGACGGAGACAAGACGAATCTTTTGAAGGCCGAGGCAGGGGCAAGGCCAAGACTTTTTGGAAGTCGAGACCGAGACTAGACCACGACTTTTGGAGATCAAGACCGAGAGAAGACCAAGACTGTGTAATATCAAAGAAAAAAAAAATAACACCAAAAAAACGACCAGTATCTTTTTTTCTCATGGCGTTTGCAACAAAAATAAATTCTGCTATGTTGTTTTTGAAACCAAACAAACCTCAAATCTACAAAAATGTGTTCTTTGCCTTCCGACCTTACTGGTCTTGGCTGGTCACGATCCAAATTTCCCAGACAAGCCCAAGTAAAAATGCCGAGACCGAGACCCTTAAAAAGTGGTCTCAAGACCAGTTCCTAAACAGTACGTTTGTTCACACGCATGAAAGACGCATTCAAACAATTGGGAGGATTCAATTGTGCACTTCAAATAAAAAAATGAAAAAATGTTGCTTTGACATATTGCACTTACTAAAACCTACTTTTGCGGACGGACCGTTTTCTGGTCATTGTCTGCTTGTCCCACCCTGAAGTCATTTGAAAAGCTCACGTCAAGTCACCAAACAGGATTCGGCACACGTCATCCGGGGTTGGCCCCGCCTCCTTGACAAATATTTCCCCGGGACACATTTTGTTCCCAGAACACAAACGTCACCATTGACCCGAGCTGGTTCAAAACAATATTCCCAGCATGAAATATATATTCACGATGAGGAATCAATAATAGGAAAGTGTTTCTTTCAGAACGGCGTCGACGCTTCTGTGCACTTTGAGCGGCCTTTTGATATTTGCTGTACGAGCACAATTGACGAGGGAACGGAAATGTCCGTTCACGCGTTCGTCGTCCGACTCCTTCTCGCCACCCCGAAGCTCGGCTATCATTGTTTTGTCCAATAAAAGATTTTTCTTCATTGCCGCTCACATAATATGGTTACGAGTATTACGAGAGAAAAAAGCACCGCTGGGATGTGCAGTGCAATATCCTGCCTTTAATAAACAATGGCGTGATAAGGCCGAAGCCGGCCAAGAAGCGGCAGACGCGACTGACAAATGTGGAGCTCGGCTGTCAAATCAGCAAAACAAACTTGCTTTCATCTTCTCGTTACAAGGAGCAGACGTCTTGACCCGGTAACGGCAGCGCCGCGTGCGGTTCGACACAAAAGTGGCAAATGCTGCGTTGAATGGCGAAAACAAAGATGCTTTATTAACAACGAAAAAGGAGGACCGAAAACAAAGATGCTTTATTAACAACGAAAAAGGAGGACCGAAAACAAAGATGCTTTATTAACAACAAAAAAAGGAGGACCGAAAACAAAGATGCTTTATTAACAACAAAAAAGGAGGACCGAAAACAAAGATGCTTTATTAACAACGAAAAAGGAGGACCGAAAACAAAGATGCTTTATTAACAACAAAAAGGAGGACCGAAAACAAAGATGCTTTATTAACAACAAAAAGGAGGACCGAAAACAAAGATGCTTTATTAACAACAAAATGCCACACGGACACGCCGGGACGAAGACCGACGATTAAGACCAAGCAGCGTCTTTCTCCACAAATTGAAGTCCTTCTAATCTCAAATATGACATGAGCCGCACGCTGCGTTGTTGTTTTTGTCATATCGATCCTCCGTCAAACATCTGTTTGGCGCCGCAAGCGTTTCCCTCAAACAAGCAGCAATAGTTTCAGCCTGATATTGTTTTTGTGTCTTCCATCTCGGAGTTATGAAAAGTTGCTCTCAACTGCCGGCCGCCCGTGCCAATATTACTAAAAATAATTGTGGGAAAAATATTTTCTTTTGCGTTTTCAGGGGTTACGATTTCTCTCTTTCATAACATCCCACGGGAGGTTCCATGATTTCTTATGTGAGCGGTTGGATGACATGCTTCAATTACCTCGAAAGTTAAGCCACACGCAACCTATTTTGCTTTTTTTTTTTTTTAAGAATAGTGCTAGTCCCAATATAAAAGTTTGTTGTGGTTTAAATGTAAAGATTTAGAGTACAAACGCATGTTGAGAAGTAGACATGAAATGAAGCAGGATGGATTCTCTGATTTAAAGAAACAAAACCCTTCTGGACTACCCAGGAGTCGGTTTCCTTCTATAATTATTATTATTATTATTTGTGGGAGGGGTCAGAAAAGACTGCATTATGGGGACCGTTGGCAGATTTCCTTGTCCAAGTTTTACGCTTCTGGGAATACAGCGACATTCCTGGTCACTTAAAAGTCATGGCCAGGCCTCGTGTCATTTTTTGCAAGATCATGCCACTCTTATTTGTTTTCATTTTTCATTCATTGTGATGTTGTTTGATCAGGTTTGCAAGATCATTTGGGTTGGAAATCAATCTGCTTTTCAAACGGTCCCAAATGACGAGCGCCGATTTTGCGCCAAAATGGAATCGTCCGGTTTTGGAAGCACTTTCGGTGACGGCTCAATTCAAGTCTCCACTTGAAGTGCAGACGGTGGTGCGTCAACGGTATGTTACGGCGTACGGGTCCGACTTGAGGCAGAACCAGGTGTACTGGAACATCCGTACCAAATATGGACTGGAGGTCCCACAATCAAGATCGGAAGACAAGTGAGAAGAAGCAGGCCAAGATCCTGTGGGACTTCCAGATCCAGAATGCCAAACCCGCGATAGCTAAGCTGACGTAGCGAAGGGGAATAAACAAGACGGCGCTCGGGAGTTCTGACGGGCGAATGATAGCAACATCCGGATAAGAAAACGGGAAAAGCTGCAGAAATAGCAAGAACTCGAAGAGTGTGACTGGAACGAATGGACTCACCTCATCAACCTTCAATGGTCTGACATCCGCCTCAGTTGGGAGAGAAGCGGCCGCATCGTCACCGTCAACAATTTGAGTCGCACGCTTACGTACCCGTTCCGGCGGCAAGATCGTTTTCTTCCTGAAGGATGATCCGGTTGCATTCTTCTTGAGCCTTCATGTGCTGAAGCACGAGCGCGCAGTCCGGATGGATGGCCTCCGTCTGGGAAGAAGATCACACGAAAACAAGCATTTGCGATCATCCTGACGGTGACACAAACGTTGCTCGGAAATGGAACGCGGCCCAAGGGACCATCGGCACCGCCGTCCCAGGCCTGGATAATGGCAGAGGTTTGGCGTCCAGCATAAAACGTTCAACAAATGATTTGTGCTTACGATGGCAAAAGCAGTTTGTTTCCTTTGATCCTTCCTCTGGTCTCCTGAGATTTATAACCGGTTTCAGGTGAATTCAACAGCACAAACTCACACCCACGCATGCGCGCAAAAGCCAATGGACTATTTCTGTTCAGTATTTAAACGCCCACAAAGCAGTTTATAAAAAAATTGCATTTCAACCGTAGCATATTTTCGACTCTTGACTTTAATCATGTAAAGCACATTGAGTCTAAAATGCACTAAATAAATCAACGTAGACCATTTTTGTTTTTTTGCTGGGGCTATTTTTTTTTTTGCCACCAGCGACTCGTGTTTGGTCTTTTGTTAACGCCAAAGTTAGTTTAGGCTCCGTTGAATGCAATCGACACGGAGAGATTTGAAAGAATCACATTTGAATGTCCCAGTCGGGACGAACGCATCCGTCGAATACCACGATGAAAGATTCAAATGTTTTCTCTTTTGTTTTGCACTTTCTAACTTGGGCATTATTGGACGACATTCCTCCCGAACCCATTTCGGTGAAAAATATTTATATATATATATATTTCCTGCAAGGAGTTGGAAGAAAAACAAAAGCAGAGGCAAATGTTTGTGAAAATGCGAATCTTGTTTGGCCGCCTCAACGTGAAACGTGATGAAAAACAACACAACTGATGATGATGATGATGATGATGATGATGATGATGATGATGATGATGATGATGCATATTAAGCATGAAACTGAAAATGAAAATGATACGGCTGGCGCGTTTGTGTGGCTTTTCCTTCCAGCTCCATTTTCAAACGTGAAAGCCACTCAAATGAAATCACGGCCTTCAACAAGTCATTATTGAAGGGCACCAATTGCCTCCTGTCGAGCTGTCCGAGGTGCGATCGTTAACATCAGGGCATGTAATTGCCGGACCCCTCGGGTCATTTCAATGGCAGACCCCCCCCCCCCCCCTTTTTTTCTTGCCCTTTAAAGTGATTTCCAATTGTGATCTGGGATCAAATGTTTCAGCCTGTCTAGGGAGATTTCACACTTGCAAAAACATAAGCTACTGCTTTAAAAAAAAAAACTCATATTAATGTATTTTCAAAACCATCAAAGACTGGAACACTTTTTGTCATCAAGTGCAAAAAGCTTAGAAAGCAAGTCACGAAAGGCAAACGATAGGTTGGTAGTGTTCAATTCATATCTGGAAAAACAATGTTTTCCTTTCACCAATGTATGAGATGATCCCACCTCTTAATACAAATAGAAATAATAAATACATGCGAATGCTAATAATAAATTAAATAAAGGAGGCTCGAACTTGGATCCAAGTTATTTTGCCCTCCATCCATTTTCGCTTTTGCCAGATCATGAGAGTTCTACAGAACCATTTGGGAAGATGATCGCGTCTTCATTGCGCAGCCACGAAGTCCAGTTTGAACGTGACACGGACAAAGTCCTGCCGGAACTCACCGTCTCCAACGTCATCATCTGCAGCAGACTCAGCTCAAGTAACCAAGTCAGATGCAATTTCCAGAAAAAGCCTCCGCGGACCGACATGATGGGCCTTTCAAAAAAAGAAAAAAAAGAAAAAGAAAACGGGAACAAGTCCATCCGAGTCGAAGCCTTTTTGTCCTTCGTACGTGCGGTGTGTTCTCCGGTCCGGGCGCGTGCACGAGAATGAGGAGCCGAGGAGGTGGCGTGCATGCGCGAAAACACGCGCTCGTCAAAAAGGGAGGGCGAAGAAGCCTCACCAGAAAAAAAAGAAGACACAAGTCAAGAAAAAATATCAGCAACTCTCCACGCGCACAAACAAACATTCTTTGCAGCTCGTTCACTTTCAAATGGGCCGATTTTTGTTGGATGTCCCAAAAAGTATGCCGATAAAAAGGAGTTCATTTTACATTCAAATGGTTCCATTTGACCCTGGCTTTGTGCTCGGGATTCCAAAAGCATCACGAGAAACACGGTTCGAGCTCATGAACGGGTTTCCATTGCAAAAATGCACAAATACGATACGATATACTTTTATTTGGGGAACTTTTTCCTGGGGGGAATCAACCACTTCTACCTGGAAAACGAACATTTGCTGTTCTTTAACTTGGAAGTTGAAACAACATAACAGGAGAGTTAACTCTGCTGAGAGTGAGTTAACTCTGCTGAGAGTGAGTTACAAATGTACTCTCGCACCGTGTGAAATGTTTCACTATTTCAAGTGTTGATTGACCTCATAAAGTCTGGAAAAGTCTTCAATTTGGTCAAGCAAAGACGAGGAATTGCTCGTTTCCGAGCAAGGCAGCTTTCAGACGTGTGTGTTGCTGCTGCGGGGGTCAAATCCGGACGCCGACGGTTTGCAGCTGCGATCCTCGAGCATGTGACACAGACAGACAGAAGGTCAAAGTGCGGATAAAAAACATCAAAATGGCCGCCCAAAAACACAACTGCTCATTTAAAATAGCTTTGCAGAAGTCAAAACGTTGACGTGTGTGGATTGTTGCGGTGCGATTGCATTGTCACTGTTTTGCAAAGATACAAGATCCTTAAAAGCCTTCAAAGCTTTTGTTTCACGTTTATTGTCTGAGTTAAAGCAAAGACAAAAAGTAGCTTGCGAAAAGATCAACTAAGAAAAAAAAATGCTTTAAAAGAACTTAATGCATTTGGTGAAAGGAAAATCTATCACTTTTCATCTGGATTTCAAAATGGCTTACACTTTATCTTGGCATCTGAATCCATCGGAGTGCAGCATAACCGCGACATACTGCTTCACCATGTTTGCTTTGAACTCTGGGCTCCACTAATTGGGTTCATTTTCAATTTGCATTTCTTTCATGCGTTCGGGACAAACAATGCAATGAAAATAGTTCATCTGTTTCTTGGTATCCTTTTTTGGAACCACAGGAGGGTGAGTTGTTAGTCGAACCTCTGACCCAGAGGTTACAATCTGCAAGACTCAACCAATGGCGAGTTGTTGATTTGCACGCTATGAAGAATGCGAAGTGAATTTTGGGATCATGAGCCGACAAATGTCGTGTTTGCTGCTTGGGTTGGTTCACATCCGTTTTCACGACTCGATCGTTTTTGTTGTCGCGAAGCTGCAGATTTCGCGGGCCAAAAATTCACTGGTTTGTTCTTTACGGTTTGATTCGTAGCAAGCTGGCTTAAAATCCGCAAAGCAAAGCGATGCCTGCTTCCAGGCTTGTGTCGGTTGTTGCAGATGTGAAACTGGATGACAGCGTTTGCTGCGGACTTTCAAAAATCTCTTGTTAATCAGATGAAGCGCTGCGCATTTCCTCCTCGTCTGATGTCAGAACAATTAACACTTGAAACCTTGCATTCATCAACAGCATAATCGGCCTAATTGTATGCAGGAAAAAAAAAAAAAACAACCCTGCACAGTCTTCTATTTCTCTCCATAAAAAATGACTGTCGCTCATTTAGGCAATTCGTTGTTTAAGTTGCTGATTCACATTCAAGATGATGTCTAAAAATCTCATTTGCATAATAGTCCACAAATGCAATTGATTGATTTGCATTTTCAAAATCGGGACACGAGAGCATAATAATGATTAGAATGATGATGATAACAATTGCAATAATAATAATAATAATAATTGATGTTTTTTCAAAAAGAACTTTTCTCCGTTTTGGTTTCCTCATCCCGACATCACGAGCACTCAAACGATTCAAACCCAATACCAGAACAGCATCACATTTGTTGCCTTCCTATAATTGAACAATTTGTCAATTCTTGTCATTTTAGTACGCAGTGATGTCGAAATATGTTGCCTCACATTTAGAGATGTCTTTAATATTGTTGCTGACCTCACTTGGGTGTCGTCTGTGTGGCATTTCCTTCCATCCGTCCAATAAAATACGATTCGATACCGCCAGATACTTCCAAGTGCAATAATTCGATTCCACCAAAACCCATTTTCAGCTTGACATTATTGTTTGTTGCATATATTAAGAAGCAGGGAGAACATGCAAAGCCCGGATTCAAACCTCCAACCTGCGAGACATATATGCGAACCACTAGGCCACCGCGCTGCTGGAAACTTATCTTGCCCAATTTGCCAATTGGATTGATTAGAATCCGCTGATGAAGACGAATCGTCTTTTTTCTTTATGATTTCCTGACTTGCACGTTGAGGAGGAACGAAGACACGTCGAAAGCGGCTCAATTGTTTCAATCATTCAAACATAAAGTGAACGAAGGAATAATAAAGATTTATTATGTACCATTCGAAAGCTTTGAAGCATGTGAAATGTACGGCAAGTGTTTGCGAGTCCGTGTTTGTGGTGTTCCGACACAACAGTCAAGAATTAGCATCAGATTGTGGCTTGGTCTTCTGCGATTTATTATGAAAATCAAATCAGCGCCTCCGTGGAAAGGCAGCTTTGATACGCTTGATACGGCACATTTCAAACAAAAGGTGACGTTCGCGATAGCTTTTAAAAACAAAAGAACTTAAAACACCTTGAAAAACAAAGATCACTTTTACTTGTACTGTCAAAAATGAATGGAAACGTTGAACACGGAGAATAATGTGGCGAATATTCTTCTTGCCTGCCATGCATGAATGCAGGTGGGATGAAAACGGACTTTTTCATCCTAGCAAGCTAAACGATGTCATGTTGACTTTGAGGCGGGAAACGTGACAGCGGCTTCGGCAGTTGAACAAGCGCGCATCATTTCTCATCTTGCGACGCCTTGTAATGTGAAAAACACGGCGGCTCACTTGCCAAACTCAAATAAACACGCCCACATACAAGACGCACTCAAACCTGGGCTCACTTTCGAACCTGACCTGAAACATCAATCAAGAGGACATGGTTTTAGAATATCATTTTTTAAATTAGGGTGAGAAGCTCGGTCATCCGAGAGGGACTCAGCGTCGAGTCGCTGCTCCTCCACGTTGAGAGGAAGCAGTTGAGGTGGCTCGGGCATCTGGTTCGGATGCCTCCTGGACGCCTCCCTGGGGAGGTGTTCCGGGCATGTCCTACCGGCGGGAGGCCCCGGGGACGACCCAGGACACGCTGGAGAGACTATGTCTCTCGGCTGTCCTGGGAACGCCTTGGGGTCCCGTCGGATGAGCTGGCTGAAGTGGCTGGGGAGAGGGAAGTCTGGGCTTCCCTGCTAAAGCTGCTGCCCCCGCGACCCGACCCCGGATAAGCGGAAGAAGACGGACGGACGGACGAAATTGCATTATAATCTCAACTGAAGAAAACAAAATGAAATTCAGATTTCAGGGTCAAACGGATCATCTGCGATTGACATTGGAATAATCCACAAGAGACCTCATTGACATATTTACTGTCATTTCAGAACATCCCGAATCATAAAGCAAATGAATGAAAAAAGGTTTCAGCAGGAAAGCAAAGATGATTTCCAAGCGCTGGCCGGAAAGTCGCCATGTTTTTCTTCTTTGGTGAATTTCGCCACGACGACGCAAGACTGATTCACAACCACAAAATGATGCAAATGAACATTTAGAAGGACTTAAAACAGCAGGAAGAGACAAAATCGTATTTGCGATATTCTCCGTCGGTATTTGGAAGACAACGGGACCGAAACTTCATAAAACGATCGCGCATTAAAAAAAGAAAACCGAACGCGACGTGTGGCGCTCAGCAATAAAGGCACATGCTGCTGCTCTGGTACAAGTACATGTAGGCGTCGCAGAAGAGACGCTTGGCCACGCCTTTCATGTCCCGAGGGTTGTGATTGGCCAGTTCCGCCGGAGACATGTCCAGGTACACGCCCACCTCGGGACACGCCCGCACTTCCGGGATGTTGAAACCATCCGTCCCACCTACGGACGCACGGCACGCCACGGGGTCAAAACACAAACAAAAAGGACAGGAGAGGCGGCGCGCACGGCAATCGCTCGCCTTGTCTGTCGGCCATGCTGTCAAAGAAGATCCAGTCGTGGCTGTCGGGTCCGTATTTGATGAAGGAGACGTAGTGGCTGGTCTCGATGCAGAGGACGGCGAACAGCTCCAAGATGTCTCGGGTCCGAGTGCGAGCGTCGCCGTGCGCCGTGAAACCTTGGGGGATGTCCAGAGTCGTCGTATGATGGCTGCGCCGCTGAGGGTGCGAGTGAACCTGGAATGCATTTTGTTGACAATTTATTCATACGGGATCTTTTTTTTAAATTTTTATAATGACGGATCAATTCTTTTCAACGCTGAACTCGTTGCTAGCCTGCTTTGATTGCTTTTTCAATTTCTTCTGTTATGAACTCATTGACTGGCAGCAATTTTCACTGAAGCAACCCCCTTCACTCCGGGCTTCTTGACTGGATTTGGACTGATTTTGCAAGGCCAACACAATAATAATAATAATAATAATTCTATTGCTATCAAACATTTTTTTTATTAGAGTCTCTTCTTTCATCAAGAGAAAAAAGAAGATATTTCTATGTTTCTCAGAAGTTTTGCAGCAATTAGCATAGAATAGAGCTGAGTTTCATCCTTATTCACATTCCTGTTGAAAACACTGACAAAATGAGCTTGTTGCAACATGGCCCTGGTTGATCTCCTATACTCTGCTGCCACCCGCTGGCCGCTATTGTAAAAAATAGCATTGTTTCAAGCATTCTCTTCATTTCAGAGGCTGCATCAAAGCCTTCTGGATGCTCGAACATAAAAAACAAAAACATATAAATCCGTCTTTGGGAGCATGGTCATATTTAAAATAGCAGGTATTTGTACGTTTTTGGGAGCAAATGAGTTCAAGACACATTGAACATGGACATACAAAATCATCGTCTTCTGCATGGTGTTCAAATGCTGTTTACATAAAAACCAAACGTCTTCCAGCAAGCAGGTTTTGTGAAAACTTGGCACAAGTTGACTCCGAGATGACGAAAAACCTCAATCAATCCGTTTCAAAGAGAATTTTTTCCTAAGGGAAGCATGTAAAGACTAAAGAGTGCTGGCCCAAGTACGGACCCCTGCGGGACACCATGTTTAAGTTTGGTGGGCATCAAGTCTTTGCAGGTCACGTGCGTGTGCCTCCAAATCCCAGGGAGAAAAAAACTGGACATGCTTCCCAGCTCAGGATGGATGAATTGAGATCCGCAAAGTATTCTGGACCTGAACGAGGGCAGTTTTGGCGTTGAGCGGACGTCAAGTTGTGGAACCTGCTTGCCGGAATGCGGCCCCGGCGCGGGTGACGACGCAGACCTGAAGCGAGCACGTCTGGCAGAAGACTTTGCATCCCGTCTGGCTGAAAACGAGATCTTCAAAGCAGTCGCTGCACTCTTCCTGCGCCAGGTTTCCGCAAAGTATGCACTGCCGAGGACCTGAAAGACGCCGACGCCGCCTTTAGACCGCGATCGTGAGCCGGGTTCGCGCGCTGCCGCAGTATGCGCTCGCTTACCTTCCGAGAGGAGATGCGTGACGTCCAACTCCATGGATGGAATGATTTTGTCAAACATTTTGAATTTCTTTCCGAAGCGCGGCATCTGAAGAATGAGGCAGGAAGGAACCTGAAATCACAACAGAGCCCAAAAGACATTTAGCGTCTTTCGGAAAACTACACAGCAGCGCCATCTGCAGGACAAAGTGGGCAGCACGCTTGTTAGAATGCATTCACGTGGATTCATACAAGGCGAAGGTGGACTATTCAACTGGAAAAACAAAAAACAAAAATCTTTTGGTGGCTCTCACCTCTGCCAGTTTGAGTCTCGCACCGTGAAAGGAATGTTCCAGCAACTGCTGCACCGTCGGAAGCACCAGGCTGTGGTTCTGCTCCAGGAAGATCTGATAGCAAAAACTCTCCTGCACTTTGCCGGCAGCCGATCTAAATTCAGTCGGACCGACAAAAAATCCTTGTTGACGCGGCCAACATGAGTGACGTCGTCGACTCGCAACTTACAGTTTGAGTAAAGGATCGAGTGCGAGGATGTGGTGCATGATGATGGTCAGAAACTCCTCCGGGTCTGCAAAGAAAGAAAAAAAAGAAAGAGCTGCAAAGGCAAAGCCGGTGGGAATGCGCTTGAAATGAAACGCACCCTTTTCTTCGGTGGTGAAGGTGTGACAGTAGCCGTGTTTCTCCAGCTGCTGGCGGAGCTTCATGATGTGTTGACCTTCCACAAAGCCATCGCTGGAAAGCAGCCAAGCAAAACTCACAGCGACTTTGCAAGCACAAAACGTTCAACGTTGTGGAGGACGCGCACCTTCGAAGCGGGTTGACGATATCGTTGAGCAGCGTTCTCTGAATCGGGGCGTCTTGCGGCTGCGTTGATTTGAACAACATGGAGTCCAGCACGGAGGAGCAGGAAAACAAACTAGGAAACACACACACACAAAAAAGAAGAAGTCAATCCAGAGAATGAAAGTGTCACAATTTCATCAAAATGTAAAGAATGAAACGAAAATATATATTGAGGCGACGCATGCTTGCGTGACAATACGGACGCTGACCTGAAGAGGGCAGCGTCCATGTAGCAAGAGTTGCAGTGTCCCTGGATGCCCTTCATTCGGCCCACCAGAATCTGCTCAACGTGATCCGTGCTGACGGGAGCCACCGGATCCATTTTCTGATGGCTTTCGCGCTCTGAAGTCAAAAGAACAGTTTTCGGTTTCAAAGTCAACTTGCATCAGATCAATTGGAATCCACATTTGGAAGAGGCCGGATTGTGATTGGGCGATATTCACCTCCATGTTTTTTTTCCTTCCCCGTCCTCTGACATGCAACATTTCCAAATCGCAACACTTATCCAATCATGTCGGGAGCCATATTGGCAACGCAAGCGCCATCGTTTATCCGCGCTCGTCAAGCAAAATACGTCCGCCCATGCGCACGGTTCGAATGCGCTCTACAAAAATGGCCGTTTCTCTTTTCATTGCAGCCTCGCAGCAGAATTGCCATTGGAAATGTTTGGCATGCAAATAGAAACAAGACGGCGTCGCTGACCTGCGTCTTTGTGCTTCGGTGACACATTTTTGTCGCCATCGCTCAGGAAGCGCGCATCGGGGCGGCAGCAGCTGAACTTGACAAATAGCGCTCTCTTGGGAGGACAGTGGAAGAAAGACACATTTTTGAAGGTACCGTCACTCACACCCACGTCCTCCTCCTGCACAAAAGCACCAAAGTGGGAATCATGTCACAGGACACGATGCAATTCAAAGAAATGCGAAAGGAATCTGTTCAATTTCCACATTACAAGTTCGAGTCCCGCCATCATTTCCGCTCGTCCAGGAAGGGTCCCGATCCAGCGGATGATTCCATATGAAGTGCGAGCACCCAAGGACACCTCCACCAGTGAGTTCACACCCAAGTCACATTTCTCTTCCGCTGCCGGATCGTCAAGGGCAATCAGATCAGACGCTGTTTGGGGGCGGGGAGAAAAATGTTTTTTTTTTTAAATATCTTAGAAATACGCTGAAAAGTGTCAATCAGGTATGTTCCAACCGGCAGGATATTCCCCGACAACCACAAATTGAAGTGGGACTTCAACTTCGCCCGTCTTCCCGGTGGCGTCGACGTCCTGCAAACATGAAAAAAAGGTCCAAAAGGACATTTCATTTAAAAATGTGATCTTCTCTTTATAACTTAGAATCATGTCAACGAAAACTCTCGGGCAGAGAAGAATCAACTTGTCCTTTCCCCGCAAAACGTCCTCTTTGGGGCCATGTCGCAAAAGAGATGACAAAAAAAAAAACGGTCAACTCACTGTCGAGATCAACACAAAATGTTTGCCGTCCTTCTCCTGGACGTTGAGCACCATCCCGTAGCAGCAGAAATCTTCAATGAAGTAAGTGACTCGGTCGCCCGCCACCGGCATTTGCGTTTGCCAGCCGGAAGCGGACTCGGGGTCGGCGGAACGACGTGGCTGCACTTTGCTAAAAGGTGCGAATATGCCACAGTCTTGCGCACACGTGAAAAGCGTCTGGTTGTTGTAGCGGCCGTCTGTGTTGCCCTTGCCCTTGTCTTCTCCCTTCAACACAGAAAAACAGGCACACTTTCATCCACAAGCAGAAAGACGGAAATCACATTCACAAAAAATAAACAAACCATTTTGGAGTCTTAAGTTCAAATTTTAGTAGCAATCCTAGACATATTTTGGTCAACATTAAAATACATTGTATGATTTGAAGCAACCAGAAAATAAATTCATTTTACAGTATAATAATAATAAAAAAATTCCAACACATATTTACAAAAAAAAAAAAGTAAGTCGAAATTGAACTTTATTCATGTAAAAAAAATGCACATATGCCGATTATATGCTTTGAGTATTGCTATGTTACCTATCGTGTGTTTCGTTATTTGAAATAACAGAACTCAACGCTAACTTTCTATTAGCCTGTCAAGGGCATTTTACATTGACTTTAGCATTAGTGCTGGTAATGTTTGCAGAAGCGAGCTCATGACGACGTGCTTTTCTCCAAATACATCCTAAGAGCCCTTAAATGCACAAAGTTGGCTGTGACGTGTCGATATTTCCACCAAAGGCAGACCGCGCATACGTTTTGACCGTGACAAAAAAGAAAAGCCTTTTTCCTGGACCTGCACGATGAATACCCGAGGCGAGAGGAGCCATATTTGGAAGGTCATACCTGCAGTTCAATTCCAAAGAAAATTGCCTTCACGGGCTCTTCCAGCGCCGGTTTTGGCAAGTTCCCAATGTAGCGGATCAAACCCTTCAACTTCTCGCTTCCTTCTTTCACAACTACTTCAGTCCCCTCAGAAAGCGCCAGTGCTCGATGGAGAACATCTTTGTGCCGGAACCACTTGAGCCTTTCAGAGTTGTCAGTGAGGGCCAGCAGCAGACCGGCCTCGGCAGCGCTCAGTTCTTCCAAAAATGTCCTTTCCAGCTCGTAGTACAACGGCGAAAATGAGCCGAGAAATAAGACTTGCAATTTTTTCTGAGAGCCTAAACTTTGATGGCGCTCATGAATATAACAGATGCAGCCGGCGCTGTAGTGTCGAAGGGAGTCGGGTAATTGAGTGGCGATGAAGTACTGGATGCGTGCTGACGTCATGATCCCGAGGCCAAGTTGTGACGCAGGACACTGGCCGGGTACGCTGCACGGAAAAAGAAAGGACACGAAATAAGCACAAGAGAAAGTTGCACAAATGATCTGCGAAAGATGTTGCATTACTTTTCAGTACACAATAAACTAATGTTGTCGTGGTTAGGGTTAGCTAAGGGTTGGCAAGATGGAATGAAAACCGAAAGTACGCAAAACTGACCCGGTTGCATAATGTCGCTACTGTCCCTGAACAGCACAAAACGCAATGACAACTGGCAAACTTTGAAGGTTCCGTTCAAAATAAAGCACCAATCAAAGGTTTGTATATACTTCCTCATATGAGCTGCGAAGGCCTTTATGGAATCTGACTGATGCATAATAAGAGCAGCTTTTTCTACCCAACAAGCTTATCAATTAGTTTCGATTAAAATGTGTTTCCAAAAAATGAAAACGCAACAATAAAATAGTGACTCGTTAGGACACCCCCGGTTAGCCAAATTAAGTTGTAACTATGTAACTGACTAACTAACTAACTAACTAACTAACTAACTAACTAACATTCTGCGGTTTGTTCACTATGATGTTCGTGGAAAAGACAATTTGATCATTCACTCATTTCGATCGCCAAAATGTGTTACCTTAGCTCGCCCAAATTCTTTCTTATGTTGTCCCCATTCGATTGGTCTTGATCGCAAGACTCACGCGGCCGCTTTTCGGACAAGTTGTCAAACGAAACGCAAGATCTGTTCTGAATTGTGTGCTTGTCACTTGTAGTTATTTAGCAGCGCAGCGATACACAACTGCGTTGCTTTCGCTTGAAAAGACGGAGGCTACATCTCATTTCTTTAAAAGTTACCTCTTAGGTCCTCGCACCTCTATTTACTTGATAGCGCCTCCCATCCATTGAGCCACCCTGGAGCCATCAACGACACCAACAGAGGACCAAGGACACCGAAATGAGACGATGTAAAGTCCTCGTTTACGTCATATCAATGGGACGGCAATAAAGATGACGACACGCTATGAGGTATGGTTACGCCTTTCCAGTTTGTGCCTTATGTTTTCAATGGGATTCAATTAAACACAAATATGATTAATACCGTTACTCTGTCCAAGCAACTATGCAGATGCAGAGACGACCGTGAGGGGGCTTTTACAACACACCACTGTCCCCACATCACTTGATTCGTCCTTTCAACTTCCGGAACAGAAGGGGGCGCTGATACTTCGATAATGTGGTTGGCAACCACCGTAACACAGGAAGAAGAAGAAGAACCAAGCGAGATAGACATGGAGCAGCGTGAATCGTTGAAACGGCAAATTGATCTTCTACAAAGTATGTTTGTGGAAATAGACTTTATCTGTAACAGTCGGCATGGGAAATAGTTTCAGTTTCCAGTGGAGCTCACTTTATTTTCTTTCCTTCTTCCAGTTGTGATCAGGCTTTCCTGACTGAAATTCGTCAACAAATGTTAGCTGGTGATTTTATTGAGCGCTGTCAATGTCCGTCTTTCATAATTATCCTCATATTGTCAATATGATATTGAACGGCTGTTCTACAGCAGGAACGCGATTGAACGACCGCTAAAAAAAACAGTTACGTTTCGCTGTCTCTGGTTCTAACCAAAATGTCCTTAATGTGTGATTACTTTGGCATCCGTGACAATGTTCTAATCAACAGGACATTTTTGACAGTGTCAGAAGGAAAGCAAGAGTTTATTATGTTGACAGTTGGGAAGCTATGTGATTGAATATTTTGTTTTTGTATTTAAAACACATATTACAATGTTACAATACAAATATGTATTTAATATTTGGAAATAAATCAGCACAGATGTCAAGATGGGTTTCACATTTCCCGATGGATTGGAAATGACACACATACTGTTTAGTAGTCGGAGTCTTGCTGCTTTATTGGGAGCTGCTATGGAGAGAAGACAAAGTGAACGTTTTCTTCAAGTTTATGTGTTCTCATATCGATGTATTTTTGTTTTCTAAATTTTAGATCTCATCGATAAGCATAAGAGTGTCCATGGCAACGTGCCACGGCTTCCAGACGCGTCAACGACATCCAGAGGGAGGAGCCAAAGTGCATCTGCCATCAATCCGCACGGCTCGAATGCTCGCGCCAGCCACGGCAGCTGGAAGAAGACTTACTCGCTCAAAAATAAGAACCCCGTGTCCACAGTCTCAACCTCCTCCCCAGAACAAATTTCAAACATTGAAGCTTCATCTCACAGTGCGTCGCTACTCAGCCAGACGGGTGAAAAAAGCGGCCCATCCAAATCATCCAAGATTGAGCCACACAAGAAAAAAGGACAAAGCCAAACAGTAACCACAGGTGTTCAAAATGTTGCCACGGAAAGAACAGATAGCTGTGAAAAGGGGACGGCTGGACCTCAATCGGTCTTGTTGGTACAAAGTACTCGACAACAAAAGCATCAACGAGCGGTTGACGAAACGATTTTCCCGCCGGTTACAAAAACGAAAGCTTCTTCGCAAAGCCGCTCTCCAGCCAAAGCCAGCACGGTGACGGCTGCCATTTCACAGCTACACAGTCACGCTTTTGGAACGATCCGACGGGCCGACAAAACGGATCCCCGACACCCGGACCAGAAGAAACAGATGGGCCAAGGTGCGAGCTCAGCAACGCAAGCTTCACCTTCTAAGGTGACAAAACAACCTTTCAAAGGACATCAGCCGTCGTCTCGGGCCATTCAGGTCACGGGCGGCCAAACCAAGTCAAAGTTCACTTGGGTTAAGAGTCCGAGTTTTGAAACCCGAGCAAGTGGCTCACTTGATTCACAAGCAAATCCAGATGTGAAAGTCAACTCCTCAATTGGTGCCAAAGCGTTGGTTTCAAGCGCAAGCGCCTTCTCGTCTCCCGTCGGCAGGAGAACGCCTGGCAAAAAGTCACGCAAACTGAGTCCAGTGGTCACGGGCTCCAGGGCGTCCAAGTACAAATGGGTTTCCTCCTCTGCTGGGGTTCCAGGCAAGACCTTTCGAAAGTCGACACCTCCGAAAGCTCTGACCAATGAACAGAGAGCTGCGGAAAAGGGAGACGCGATGAAGAAGTTCAAATGGGGTTCTTTTACCGCCACCAAACTGAAAAGGGGATTTGCAGCTTCCGCCACAAGTTCTTCCTGCAGTCGATACCACTGGAAGGCTGCCGGTCCAAGGTCTCCTGGGACAGGACGGGAAGCGGCGGCCCTCCGGAGATCCGCCTTTGTCTGGGCGTCAGAAAAAAGCAACAGAGGAGCCAAAAAGGGCCTGCTTTGCTCAAGCGTACCTTCGGGTTACGCCGTCCACTCGTCTCCGAACGCGTTCAAGCTTCGCAGCAGGATGAAAATCATCAGGAAGTCGTCGGCCAGCAGGTAAATGCGGGGATGACACCGTAAAATATGTAAATGCGGGCATTACACCGTAAAAAATGTAAATGCGGGCATTACACCACTTGAAATGTTGCCACCTGCGTGATGCCGCCTATTTAAGGGCCCGGCTGATTCACGTATGATTTTTAATGGGCCGATCTGTTTCAAAGAAAGAACAAATTGCTCATTTCTGCTGATTGTGTGTGTGTGTTCATTTATTTGACAAAAAACGAGACCAAGACGAGTTGATCTGGGACCCCAAATCCGCCTTCCTCAACTCAACCTGAACTTGCGCTTCTAACGACGGAATTGACCTTGACTAGAACCGTCAACATCTTGACAAACAACCAGAATGTGTGACCTTGAATGTCGGTCTGACTTTTCACATGTGCGAGATCAAAAGTATCCAAATTGTTGTCAACTTGAATGTTAAAGTCTGCCGTAACGACCAGAAAGGCGTCCTCGTCCTCCGGGTTGATGAACTGTAATGTGATGAGCATCCTTTGAAACCAATTGACATTTTGTCCATCAAATTGTGCTTGTGTTTCCCTGCAAGTCCCACCGGAAGTGGGTCAGTGAAGGGAGGCTTCTCATTGGCCGGCAGACACTCTCCGAGAGGTCACGTTCACAGCCTGGCTCGACCTCCGGCGGGAGCTCGGAGGACGTCCAGCAAGGAACTCGTATCGTTTGGGAGACACAAGTTGAGACGACTTTCTCCGACTTCATCCAGAGCAAGTAAGTCACTCGGAGGATCCTCGTGTTTCTCCAATCCATGAATCTGACAATCTTTTTTTCTGGCTGGGAAGTTGTCGAGCGCTCACTGTGTGTTCTGGAATTTGTTCTCTTGTCACTTTGCTTTGGGTTGTTGTCCTTTGGTGATCTTCCAAATTCAATTCTTGGATTTTGATTTGATAGAAATGTTTGCAAATGATATGTTGCTGTAAATAATATCAAGCAGACCCACGTAGGTGTCCGTTTATGCCTTTGATTTTTCTCTTCCAAAATTGCTGGTCAAAAATGTGCAAACGCGTTAAATCGATCTGAAGTTCCGAATCCAAACGAGTTGAGTGAAAACGATCGCCAAGCGCGAGTGCTGTCGGCTGTTTGTCTGCAAGCTGTCCCGTCTTGGTTCCTCCAGTAGAGGGCAGCAGGCGTCGCGTTCTGTTGCCGGAAGCCTCCGGAGGAAGGAGGTTAATTGATTGGCCACTTGAGCCATGATGGGGAACAAGTGCAGATAGCAGATAATTTGCAGAGGCGCCGCCAGCGCTATCGTGTCTTGCCACCGCTCTCCCGCCCGCAGATAAAAAAAAGGAGCTCATGCATAATTATCATTTTGCAAATTGGATTGTTTTAACGAACTGGAGAATATAGGCTTCACCTAATTGAAAGCAATCATTGTTTTTACAATCCCATCCCCCACCCTCTCGCCCCCGCAACCCTGCGGTCAATCCCGTCGCGCCCCGCACGCCTCGCGCCGTCCGGCCAGGCGCCATTTTCCACACTCAGTGGAGTCCAAAGACATAAAAAAAAAAGAAAAAGAAAAAGCCATCACGATTAACATTAAGCTTTATTTGTCCCAGTGGCTCCGCGGGTCTTATCGGTTGCTCTTTCCGATTCTGGAATCCAACTTTATCCATCCTGTCAAGCCGCCTTCATACTTTTTCGTCATGTGTGGAATGTAATTAGCCGGCACCGGGACGACGTGCGTCTCCAATTAAAGATTGTGAATTCAAGACAGAGAAAAGGTGGCGCTGGGGTGAGCCCAGAGGAAGATGGAGTGCGCAAAGCTGCTTGTTGCTGTCTGTGTCTTTGATAAGAGCAGCTAATAAAGAGCAAATTGAATTACTAATGATGGCGAGCCCGGTCCATATGGATGGGCCCATTAAAAAACACAACCTTATGACCACTCGCACTCGCAAACAATGGCTCTTTATTTCTCGCCTCAATGACTGCCTTTAGCTTTTCTTCAATGCTTCTTGGAGAGCTTGTCTTTTTTTCCTCTTTCTTTTTTTAAGATGCTCCATTATCTCCTGCATTTAAGCTTATAAGGATACAGCAAGTATACAGTACGTAGACTCAAGTCAGCATTTAAAGTGCTAATAAGTCAAGGTGCGCCTGCGCTCCGAAATTGGCTGGAGCGAGCCATGCAGGCCAGATTAGCTACTAAAGCCATGGATGAAAACTGCTGAGCTGAGCATCATAAGACCCTTGTGACAGATTTGGGGGGCCATTAAATATTGCAATCTGACGGCGTCCGCTTTTGACAATCGCTCAAGTATTTATTCTTACTTTATGGCTTCCTCATTTGGTATTTACAGTGCCTTAAATCCAGGTTCCATAGTTTGGCTTTAGCCTCAAGTGCTAGTTAGCTAGCTAGCTTCCATAGTGCTTGTTTACCTGCTAGCGAGATTAGCTAGCTAGCTAGCTAGATAACTAGCACTTGAGGCTAAAGCCAAACCGTTTTTTTTTAGCACACCACTAAACAAGCACAGGGAAAAAAATCTTCTCTCCACACAGAAAGGTCAGAGTTGAGATTTGAACACAGAACTTTTGAGTGCGAGGCGTGCCGTCGTGAAGGCCCACAATGTGGTGCGTTACTGCAGTGTATGTTTGTCTGTCGTATCAACGTTTTAGCCCGTGAGATTTGAATGCCCCTCTTGGTCCTTGAAGGCGTTTTTGTGAAAGTGCTCGGACGTCTGCACCGAACAACGACACGTCTGCATCATTGTGGGAACGCGTCTTCCTCACTCCACTCTCGTTAAACTGTCACCGTTCCTTCAAGTTCCACGTGGACCTCGTTGGCCCTTCAAGTCTGTTCCTTCCCAAATTGTTGAATCGACTTCAGAATTGTAGATGCTGATGTACTAAAAGTTTATTGGCGGTGGCAGCATTTTTGAAATTGTGTGTTATCGTATCTTTTGGCTTTCCTGGGAGTGCTGTGGGCTCGTGCGGGACGCATGTGTTGAAAGTGATACTGCGAAACCGGAGCCGGAATTGACGGTCACTCCTTCCCCGTTTAGGAGGTCAATATTTTCTTGGGATCCAAAGACGCAACACATGTGATATGCTGTGTGAATAAATCAGAAACCCAACATGACAAGCTGTACTAATTATTTGAGAACACATGGCAGTCATGTCATGGGTGTCATGTTTGATAAACGGCGTGGAAAGAAAAGCGGCAGTCGTCTTTAGCCGTGAGAGCATACAGACGTAGATATACATTTTTTTTTAAATTAGGGATGAAAAAAAGTCCTTTGAAAAATGGCCAAATGACCAAGTACAATCTCACATGCTCAAATTGATGGACCTTTAGCATTTACACAAGTACACTTTGATACAGATTCATGGAATTTCAATGTTTTTGATTTGATATACGAATAAATGTATCTAAATGGAGTTATGAGCCCAGTCACAGTTTTTCAAGGCCCACCACAGAATATTGTGTTCTTTTGCTGGAAAACTTGGAACCTACCAAAAGAAAGATTCGAGTCTCTTCTTTCATCAGGAGAGAAAGATTTTTTTCTATCTGTTTTCGTTTTTCAGCAATTAGCATTAGAATATAGCGAAGTTTTATCATTATTCACAAATCTGTTTAAAACTGTGGGGAGCTTTTTTGCAACCTGGCCTGCTTGATCTCTTATACTCTGCTGCCACCTGCTGGCTGTTTTTTTGTAATAACTACTATTGCTTTAAGTGACCTTTTCAGGTCAGAGGCTGCATTAAAGCCTTCTGTATGCTGTAGAATTAAAAAAAAAAAAACGTATACAAACATCTTTGGGAACATGGTAATATTTAAAATAGAATGCATTTTGTGAGCAAATGAGTTAAGTTACATCAGCTTTTAATTTGTCAAATGAGTGCAACAAGTGTTGAGGTGAATGTTGTTATTGCCGAAGTGCTCTTGAACATAATCTACGATCTGATGAGCCTTTGAAGGACCTTGAAGGACGGCGCGCATATTGCGTCCCTCTGTGCGTTTGCAAGAAGCCTCTGCCATCGTCTGTGGGCCGGTGTCAGCTTCTAACAGATGCCCGGCTCTCCTGGTTGTGATCCGCGTATTCCTCAGCCGCTGCCAGCCGCTGCAGGGCCCAACGGGACCAATTAGAACCCGGCAGCTGCAGCTAGAATGACTGAAGGGTTGAAAACGATGCCTTAAAAGAAAGAAAATCAGGCCTGGCCATGTCAATGAAATGGACTGAATTGCGGATAGAAGACTCCAGAATTTGGACCAAACATTTAAACGTAACTTTTGTGAAATATCTGAGCTGGTGTTTGTTTGGATTTCTTCTTTTTCACGGTCCCTGTCGGTCTTGAACACGATCGGGAAAGGAATCGTAAAAAGTCCCTTGGCGCCCTGCCCTTTCCAAATTAGCACCGCTCCCAACAAGTGGGTTTGCTTCTCCTTCATCATGCTGTCATCCCCCCTTCTCCCTCCTAACCTTTAACCTTCTAGCCCTCACTTTCACCGCAACAAATGTGGCTCCATATTAAGACCCCCTGGCAACTTGTCGTTGAGCCTACCGTGACGTCAACGCTCACAAAAGTAGACCATACGCCAATCGGATTGGATCCGCCCCCATTTTGCATTTGATGCACATTCAGTCATCAGCTTTGATGTCCGTCTTGGCAGATGTGATGAATGACGCCATTGATGGGCTCAGTGACGCTGCAGTGTTTCCCACGTATACATTTACCTGTGGAGGGCTGTTACGAATGAAAACATTTTCAGAAAGTTCCGAAAAAGGCGAATATGAGGGAATTATTTTGTGTTCTCGTTCCTGATGGTTTCTGTTTGTATAGAGAAGTAAACTACAAAGTCACGCAATTGCATTTTGAAGTTGATAGCGATTCATTGAAAATATATTTTGTGCTGAGATAAGGTGCAAATAATCATAGCCCGCTAGCTAACACAAAGATGGACAACCCCCAAAAAAACAAATAGAGAAAAATAGGGATTGTCCGTCCGTCTGTCCGTCTTCTTCCGCTTATCCGAGGTCGGGTCTCGGGGGCAGCAGCTTTAGCAGGGAAACCCAGACTTCCCTCTCCCCAGCCACTTCAGCCAGCTCATCCGACGGGACCCCAAGGCGTTCCCAGGACAGCCGAGAGACATAGTCTCTCCAGCGTGTCCTGGGTCGTCCCCGGGGCCTCCTGCCGGTAGGACATGCCCGGAACACCTCCCCAGGGAGGCGTCCAGGAGGCATCCGAACCAGATGCCCGAGCCACCTCAACTGGTTCCTCTCAACGTGGAGGAGCAGCGACTCGACGCCAATAGGGATTGTTTTCACTTTTTTTTTAATGATACAAAATGGGAAGTCAAGTAAAAAGTAATTATTATTATTATTGTGGGAATTTTTTTCAACTTCCTTGATAAGCATTTAGTTTAGCATTTAGCTATTAGCATTCCCATGCAACTTGTGCCTGAAAGGTGTGTTAAGGGAAAGGTTTGAGCAGCTGACGGGCCTCCATCACTCACTGCCCTAAAAGAAATGAGCAGCATGATGAATGCAAGACCACAGTGCCATTCGCAACCACAACTTAACTCCTGATGTAAATCGAACCCGCACAGCCACATCTGTGCTTCACACTTTGCTTTTTTTATTTTCTTTTATTTTTTTTACTATATATAGGCTACAAACACTTTTCAAATCAACGGCTCACAAATGTTATTCTGTATACAGTATGCAGTTACGCACATCCATACTGTATAATGTGGTCACACATCTATTTTTTTAATTTATTTTTTAAATCTCATTTTCTGCTACTGCTGCACTGTGAACAAGTTTTGTTTATGGGAAAAAAAAAATGTAAATCCCTGCAATCTTGTTTGCCTTCAGGGATTCCCTCACTTAACCTTGACGTGCCCTTTTCACACTTGAAAAAGGTTCCTTCACACATCTTACGTTTTAGCTGCGCATAGTCTAACATCTGTAATAATGGCCCCCCTGAAGAGGACAAAGCCCCCCGGGCTGGACCTCTCGATGCTTCTAATGGCGTTTGCTGATTGACAGGCACAGTCATCCGTTTGACCGAACCTCAGTGAGCACTGAGTGACAAACGCATCCTTTGTGGCAAATCGCAAGCTGACGTGGTCCCAAGCTCTAGTTTTATCTGCTCTCAGAGTTGGCATGGGGGTCAAGGTTGGGTCCGAGGGAAGGACTCTTTTCCGTATGGCGTCTCTTCATGATTGATGCTTTGTATGCCTGCTGAAGTATACGTTTGCTTGGGCAACAACAACAACAACAACAAACAGTGGAAGAAAGTTGAGGACTTTTACATCAATTGTAGTCTCAACCTTTGAAAGTCTCAGGTGTCAAACTCAAAACCTGAAGGCCAGGACTAGCACAAGAGGACATTTTGTGTAGCCCAGCGAGGTTTGGAGTCATGTGCGTTGTGTTCCGTTCAAAAAGATTCAAAATGCTGAAACTACATTTTAAACGTCGTTGAATCTGAATGCGAATTGACACAAATTGCAATCCGTTTTTCCTTTTGTTCCCTCACAGACCCAAATGTTGACCAAACTGTGAATGGACGGTCAAAGCAAGCTTACATACTGAGCTGTTATTTTTGGTGTAGCATAATCTTGACATGGTTTTGCCGTTTTAAGTGGCCCCCGAGGGCCACCGTAACTATGTGGCACAGGATGAAAACGAGTTTGACACGCCTGCCACAGGTCAACTGCTTTACGTTACAGTTGATGGCTCCACTGTGACGATAGATGAAGCCACAAGCCAGTAGCCAGGAAAACACCCGCAACCCCCCCCCACCCCACCTCGATCCTCCCTGCAATGACATCATTGCCCTGCATGCTTGCAACATCTGATAGCTCTTGTTTTGACACCAGCCATTAGCTGTTTGTGTGTTGGCATATCATCGTGAATATCATGCTTTGAAATTGTATTGGGCCTTGCAGGAGAGCGAGCGAGGGCGTGCGAGCGTTAGCTAGCGTCACAGTGTGCGCCCAACTCATTGATTGCTCGCATACAACATAAACGGGCGGTCAATGGAGAAGACCACAAACGGTCTGTCCACTCATTCGGCATGCACGTATTCTTGACGTCATCACTCAAGTAGCAGACGACGTCCCTGCAGTTGGGAACTTTGACTAGGGATTGGCTCAATTGGTTGCTTTTACTTTGGGCCCCCAATGACTCGCTACGGCTCTGCGCTGAGCCAGTCAATTGAACGTTGACGCTTTATTTGGACGCTGCAAAAATGTGCTTCCGATCCACGTAAAGACAAATTGGCAAAATGCATCATCCGTCCGTCCGTCCGTCTTCTTCCGCTTATCCGGGGTCGGGTCGCGGGGGCAGCAGCTTTAGCGGGGAAGCCCAGACTTCCCTCTCCCCAGCCACTTCAGCCAGCTCATCCGACGGGACCCCAAGGCGTTCCCAGGACAGCCGAGAGACATAGTCTCTCCAGCGTGTCCTGGGTCGTCCCCCGGGGCCTCCTGCCGGTAGGACATGCCCCCAGGGAGGCGTCCAGGAGGCATCCGAACCAGATGCCCGAGCCACCTCAACTGGTTCCTCTCAACGTGGAGTTGAATGCATCAAATGATCCAAATGACGATTTTTTTTTTCTTGGGTTTTTTAAATATGATTTATTTCATTGTCCTTGCCTTGGTTTCCTCATTTTAGCTTTTCGGTTTCAGCCAAGATAAAAGACAAAAGAAGTAACCTCAGAGAAGTATCACAAAAACTTAGATCATGAAATACGTAGCACTTTTTACAAGACTGCCACTAAAAAAAGGCTTATTGTCGAACCCTGTAACATCTGGTTGAGGCTCGGTCAGAATTAATTCATCTTTAAATGTCTCACTATTTTTAATAGGTGACATTAAAAAAGAATCCATCCTTCACCACTTTATGATGTCTTTGAGACAAATCCGGTTGTTGGTGGAGGGAGTTTAATAAATCTGTTGCGCAATCTATATCATTTATATAAATATATATTTCATTCCATCTGTGTTGAGTTACAAAATGCAAATGTTAGTCCTATTTGAGATGCAGCATCAAACTTTGGCGACATCTTGAGATAGTCTGTGAGAAAGTTGTGTGTCAAACATACGTGGATCATGTTAAGAGCTTTCCTGGCTTACACCCAGTTATTAAATTGTCAAATCTGATGTTAGCCTGGCATCGCTGTCTTGTAGAAGTGCACGAGAGCTGTGGGAGTCAGAAGATGAACCCCAGGGAACAGGAATATGGGATGGCAGCAGGAACAGGCCCTGTCAATAATAAGATTTATTATCCATTAGGTCGACCCAGGGAATGAGCCGCCTGAGACGGATGTAGCCTGGAATTTGTAGGCAGGTATGGCAGGGACTGCTGGGGGGGGGATTGGAAACATCACGGAGGATGGGAAGAGCCGTAGTGTGGCCTGTCACTAACGGATCCGTCTCATACAGAGCGTCTTACTCTGGAAAGTCAGTCGCGTTTATTCGCGCATCTGAGCTGTTTGCCACCGATTAGGCTCAGGTCATGTCCCCTGCAAATGAGACATGCCCTTAATTCCAATTACCGGGAATATCAAATTGGAACCACAACAAAAATGCTTTATTTATTCCCCAACCTCTTCTAAATGTTCTTCAAGAGATGTATTGCATGGACGTGGTGGTGATCCATAGTTTGTCTTTTAGGTTAGTTTATTCTAGATATCCGATAACAGATGTTCTTCATTTACATGTACAGGGAAATGTGTTCTCCGCATTTGAACTCCTCTATGAGGAACGCTGGGTGGAAACTGTCAGGCCTGGGGAGCAAAAGTAGTGCTGAAATGAACCTAAACCGTTTTTAGTCGTGGGAGGGAACTGGAGATCTTGAACAAGACGGAGGTGGGCAATTGGAAATGCTGCATTCCAGAAAAGTGGAATTGATTCCATTTGGAATGTACCAGTTGCGACCTCAAAGCGTTCCAGGCAAACAGAAACAACAAAGATGGTTGCTTGCGGTCAATAGTTTTTTGTATTTTCACCTTGAGCCTATATAATACCATCATTTGTTTTGTTTTTTATACAAATAAAGCAATATCTTATCATCTAAACATTTCATACATTTTACTATACAACTTGACGCAGGGAGTCTGGCTGCCAATGTTGAGTGACGTCAGCAGGCCCAGGTAGATACGTTGTTTTTTTTTCTCCCACTTTGCGACTCGCACCTCCCAGTTTGAGTGGCAGGCAGGAAAGCTGTTGACTTCTCATTTTTCTGGAACGCTGCATAAGAGTAGCCCGAGTTGAAAGCAAACCAGGGACTTTATTGTTGCACGTTCCACACGGGACAAAAGACTCCATTTCTAACCTTTAATACTTGCATCCCTTCAATGTGGGCATCTTTGCAATTCAAATGTTGTTTTATGTTGCGCTTCATCAGTTGTTCTGAGCATGCATCCATTTGATTTGTTCTCTGGCGAATGTTTAGCGACAAGGTAGCATTTCAATCAAGAGCCGCATCCCAGCTGTTAATGAATTGCTGGATTTTGTAGAAGTGAAAATCGTATTTTATTGTTTGCAACTTTGTGCCTAATGAACACGCTTTGATATAAGAGGTTAATTAGATTTGCAACCATCCTTACTAATGGCAATTGAGACTTGAGAAAAGGAGCAGTAGAAAATGAGCTCCTTACAGGATGCATAAACCTCTTTATGATCCCCAGCGCTTGCCTTTCCACTCAATTGACTGCCACACCAAAGTTGGCACAAGTGGAAGTGCTTGTATTGAACATTTTGCAAGCATGTCCTGAATTGTTTTGGAGTATGGTAAAGCATTTTACAAATCCACCCATACACACACGCGCATTCAGGAGTCTGATGACATGCATGTCCACTGGCAGTAGGGTTGCAACATTGCAGGAATTGTAAGCTTTCAATGGGGATGTCAAAGAAAAAGAGAGAAAAAAGAAATTCACAAAATTGAAGTTTGGCCCTCAACAGGAAAGCAACCAGTTTGAATGCACGGAAACTCTTCAATCTCATGGACAAACGAACGTTTGCTAGTGTTTGTGAAGGCAGCAAATGTTGATTTCTCATCAGGGCTTGTTTAAGGTCGCAAACGTTCACCGAGTGTTTGCCAACAGTTTTAATGGTTTTCCTTTTGCGACATGAAAAACTGTTGGCGATCATTAAAACATTTCACGACTATCTGGTAAACGTATTTGCAACCTTGAACGAACCCTGACAAATAAATCCATATCCCCTACCCTCAAAAACACAAACCATCACCGCTCAGTGGGATACGGGCCTAATATGTCATTAAATTCCACACAGTGAATGTTGGTTTTTCGTCAGGATTCCTAAAAGGGTGCAAACTGTTTTTCTTGTTGCACAGAATTTTTTAACATTTGCAGAGAAATTTCGAACATGTTCAAAAGACAAGAAAAACTGGTTGCCACAAGTAAAAACTGTTGGGAAAGATCTTTGAAACATTTTGCAACCTAAAGCATTACAATTTTAACCTGTTCTAGCAAGAAAAAAACTGTTTAGAATATTTACAAAATTCCCCATCTTAACTTGCCATGAAAATGTACTGCCCCTTTGAAGCTCCATTTGTGGTGTCTTGCTCAAGGACACTTCAACATGGTCACAAGGGTTGAGGATCAAACCCTCAACCCTCGGATTGGGAAACGGCCACTCTACCACTGAGCCATGCCGCCCCGACTATATTTGTGCTATTTATGGTCAGACTGCAAGGATAACAAATCGGATTCATTAGGCTCCAAAAGTCATCTAGCTTTTTGAAAAGCTTGCCTGAAGTCCTCTGACAAACGTGCGCCGGCCTGTTTGTGTGCATAGAATGAAATGACTGAAACGATGGAATCTTGCTTGTGTGAACATCATCGGCATGTAACTTTTCTGTCCTCAGGTGCAGCCTTCTCCTTTCATCGTTTTCCGGCCTCGCAGAGGATTTGTCGATCCCAGTACAAGATGGTTAGCCAGCCGGCCTGCAGTGTTGCGTACGCGCTTCCCTACCACTCAACCCTCTCCTGGAGAGCCAAGAAAATACAGTCGGCTCGGTAAGCCATTCACACGCATGCATGTGCGCATGTCTGCTTGCCACACACGCGCGCACGCACACGCACACACACACACACACGCACACACACACACACACACACACACGCCAGCTGCAGGTCTTGATATAATGTGTCACCGAGTCCAATATCTTTCAGCTCATCTCGGAGCCCCTTCTTTTACATTTCGGTCAAACGTCGCATGTGTCGAGGCGGTCAGCAATTTATAGTGCTCATTTTTATACGGTAGAGAATAAACCGTTGGCAGCACTCCTCACATCAATTTACTCCGGAAGACTCGCTGATGAAAGAGACACGGAGCGACAGACTGTTGTTCTTTTAATTCCTTGTTTTGCCATCTGGTCTTTTTTCATGTCTCTATCATCTTGGGTTTTGTAATGCTTTGGTTCATTTGTAGAATCCAGATTTGGTTTGACACTAGAACCAAAATTGTGGCTAGATTTCGGTGACTTACTGCTACGGTATTCATTTGGCCGCAGCAGTAAATATTGATTCATCAAGGGATTTTCAATTCGAGCCCCTTGACAACCCTGTGAAATATTACGACGTGCAGAAGTGCGGAGTGAGATAGTGAAGGAGACCACAGTCCCTTTGGGAGCTGGTAGCGCTCGCATAACCAACCCAGTCATTTATGAATATATGTACATCAAATGTATTTCATTTTCCAAGACCTCTCTGCTTGTAAGTGTTCACCTATTGAATAGAGCACGAATAAATGACACTGCATGCACGATTATAAGGCTGTTGTATTTTTGAGGTTCTCGGCCAATCCAAAATGTTAATGAGGCTTCGGCCTGAATATTTAAGAACGTACACAATAGGGACAATATCTGTGTGCACAATCATTATGCAACCAAGGGAGGAATAAGTATAAGATGTTGCCATCTCTGTTGTTTATGTTCATGTCAGGTGAGGGGGTCGGGGGGGGGGCAGCCATGTCGTTATTCTTTATCTTTAAGACCTTTACTGGCCAGCACCACAATTAAGCACCCAACTTGGATGCATGCGATGGAGTATCGTGTCCCAAATAAAAATCTTTTTTTTAAAAGCGTACATTTTTTCTGTACCTCCGCTTGAAGAAATTGTCTTTAGGAGTTTATTTTCAGTCCATTTTTAACCCGGAATGGTTGAACTGTAACGCGCTCTTTTGTGATCATCAGCTCATACGCTGCCAGTATTCAACTCCGTCTCGCTGGCTTCTGATTTAATGTGCACCCCACAACCTGTTACTGATCCACACATGGGCCCGCCGTCACTCGTACCTTTTTGAAAGAAAAAAAAAAGGTTCAATTTGTATTGAGAATAGATACAAATCTCAACAGTTGAACTTGTGTGTCTTGGGTGGCAAAGACTTAAGTCTCCAGATTTTGAGGGTTTTTGTCTCCACGCACCGTCCAGCCGCTCATCTCCTTTAGTGCTCGAGTATCGATCAGTTCAGGATATAAGAGACTGGACTATAAAGCGAGAAAGCTTTCCCTTGTCTTCACTTCACTCTTCATTTTCCCGCAGTCACTATCCTATTTATCCCGTGCCGTGCAACAGCATCTTCATTCACTCGTTACTTATAATATTAGTCATTTACACGTCAACATCCACCTAACGAGGATGATTTTGTCAACTATGCTGTAGTTATGCAAGTTTGATTTGTCAGGACGAAATCTTAATAATGCTTTTTTTTGGTGTCCAGAGTGACAATGAAGAGCAACATTTGTTTTTGTTGCAAGAAGCCACAAGCCATTTTTATTGAATGTATTCAGACTTCGGCCAACCCCGCATTTTAGCTGCCATTGAGATCTCAACAATGCTTTTACATTTTTTTTCTTCTTCTTACTTTGCTATTTATGGTCTGGAACGGCCTCGACTCATCAGACCGCATTACTTTTTTTTTTTACTGTTTCCTAACCGAAGACTACACAGTTGGTTGAATGTCAAATATAATAATGAGTTGAGTTGTTTTTGAGTTTCCTTTCAGAATCAATATTTTCTATTGCATACTATCAAAGGCTTATTTTCAAGGGGGGTTGCGCTTTTGTATTTTGAGCCGTATATTTGTTTTTGTCAAGAAACAAAAACACTTGTTAGCATGTGATACTAGATTTTATTATCAGTTTCTATTCATTTGTCCTTCTCGGAAGTAGGCAGCGACAGTAATATAGATCCACATTTTGTACTAAAAGATCGTCCCCTTAAAACAACTTAGCTGTCCAGCTCGAGAGGATTTGCACACCACACAAGCCTGGACGGTTCCTGATAACAGATATTCCCTTTGAAGGTCAAGGACATGGCAAGAAACAGGCCAAGGAGAAATTACCTCTGGGATGAGGTTTTGCCATTTGATGATCTAAACCTTCGTCTGGTCAAGTCCATTTTAGAGTATAGTGTCCAGTAAGGTCAATTTTACTTGTATACTGTAGTGCCAATAGCAATGGAATTGCAGGAAAATTGTACATCCTGATTATGATGATGTCACAATATTACCAAAAAATGAAAAGAAAATCAACCCCAAGTATACTAAGATGGCCTTTAATGTAATAGAGTTAATAAAGTTGGGATGCTGTCAAAACTTTAGTCTAATCAAGTACAGGCTTTGATTGAAGGAATCTCATCTCAATCAAATAACAAATATTTTACATACGAAACAACACTTTTCATTTCAAATGAGCTTCGGTCATGACCGAAAGAACAAGACTTTGGATGCCAAAATGGGTTTCCTCCGCAAGGTATCCAGGCTGAGACGTTTGCTCATCCGGGAGGCGCTCAGAGTAGAATCTCTACTGCGTAGAATGGAAAGGAGCCGGATGAGGTGGCGCAGACATCCGGTTAATAAGAAGACAAGTTGAATCTCACATAAGAATGGAAGAAAATGTAAGCAAACTGAAATGTGAAATAGCGCCTGCATTTCCTCAGACTTATCAGTAGGATTTGAGCCGGTAGTGAACACATCCTAACAAACTGAAACCTGTGACTGCACCACAGTGTGGAGGTTAACAGCCATCTGTGTTAACCGATCATGTCATAGCGCCATTAACCCGGCTTGCGGCCGCCCGCTCCTTGTTCAAGCGTCCCCGGTTGGCAGTCAGCGCTCCAACATTAGCCTCCATTACAGCTCCCCTGGCTGCAGTTGGCCTGTGCAGGGCGGCCACTGATCTTATCAGTGAGTGCGCCGCGGAGTTACGCTTCACAGTCCGACTCAGTGAGCCCCCCCAATCCTGATTTCTTGACTCCATTCGTCCTTCGATGCAGCATCGAAGTGACATTCTGTTGTCGAGTTGTGCGCGGTGCATGTTCAGCGCAACCCTCCGGTTTCTCTGTAATGGGAGGCGTGAACTCTTGCTCTAAACCCATTTCCCAGCCATCTGAAATACGGCAGCAAATTACCTCCAACTGTACAACGGCGGCGGCCCGCCCCAAAGAGAAGTGGCAGGCCAGTGCAATTTATCGCCATAACCCTTGCACCGCCCCACCTCCACCACCTCGCATCCTTGGACGCGCTGCAGGCTTACACACAGAACACACTGAGTGACTCGGGATGCGAGTGTGTTTTGAGGCCTGTTGCGCAATATCCTACCTGGGTGACGTGAGCGTGTGTGTGTGCATGTGCGCGCGTGCTCGGGTGGTCGGTCCTCATGCCACACAGTGTTAGGCCAACCTCAGCGCTCTGGCCCCCTGCCCTGCCTATTATCTCATTGATTTCCTCCTCCCCTCTTTTCAATTCTCTCCATTTCCACACTGCCATCCTTTCCATTAGAGGAGCAATTCAACAGAGTGCTGTGACATGGTGGAGAGTCTTGTCGGGGGTGGTGTGGGGGGGGGGGGGGGGCTAGTGCTGTGCTGGTGGCGAGCCTACAGCACAGGAGACATAAAAAGAGAGTGAACCGACCGCTTTTAACAAAAGTACCTGAGAAATGGAGGAGCAGATAAGTCCATCCAAACTCAAAGTATACTGTAGCTTGTGGGGGCATTCACCCCCTCCCCTCTAAATATTCAAACATATAATACAATAAATGAGTCACCGAAATCATGTAACACATATAAACTGAAATCATGTTGCTATGGGACAAAGTGACTCCAGCCGCCAATCAAATTTGGAGAGATTCGCGGACGAAGGCGATCAGCAAAGTAGTCAAAGAACTGAATACAAATTGAAAACGATTTGTTAATCATGCTATTCTGCTTTACGTTTTCCACAACACGCCGACTTTGTTGCAATCAGGGGGTGTTCATGCGAGAACATTTAAACGTGAGTGGGTTTTGTTTCCCTTTTTTGGCCAGCAGGACTTTCCTCCAGAGTCGTCAGCGATCGTCTCTCAACAGATACCCGGCAAGCGCTCACCACTGGAAGCAACCCGGCATGTGTTGGATTCGGGGAAATCTATACCAAGTCTCAGCCAATAAGCTCTCCCGTACCGTCTCTCACAACATGCCCATCAACCCAACAGGTAAGCTAACTGCTATTTCCAATCATCAACCGCATGTTCCTTGTGTGGTTTGGCTGCACATTATTCAATTGAGTTCCGTTTTCAGGATAATGGATGGCAAGGGTTTGAGGTGCATGGGGTCGAGAGAATGAATGGGAGAGAGAGAGTTTGCTTTTTTGCTTATAAACTAAAGGTTGACTTGGAGCAGTAAGTCACCTGGAGCCTGAATTGGAGTCCACTCGATGCTGATTATTTATATTTGGTGTATTTGTTAGTTCGCATATTCTTTCCTCTAAACCGAGCGCCGACAGAAAATGTGTGCGAACCAGCCTGAGCCTCTTTCACATTCTTCAAACCTCCAGAACACGTCTTGAGGTGTTTTCTCATCGAGGTTTTACTTGACGACTTGAAACCTTCTCAGAAAGTCTCACATTTGTTGGCCAACCTTCGTCGCCACCCAAAAAAATCCCGTCAAACTGCGCACTTGATCTATCGAACAAACGTCACAAATGTTTCAGAATTACAAAATAAGATTTAGCTCCGCCTATTTGGGTTCTCCGGCTGTCATCCAATGTCCCCTGGAAACCTTTCACAGATTTTTTTTTTGGGGGGGGGGGGGGGGTCCAAGGTTAGTTGAGTCCAGTGAGTGTAAAGTGTTTATTATGATCCCAGACAGAGCTGCCTGTCACGTTCGGTGTTTGCACCAAAATGTCAACCCCCGTGACAAAAATAGTTTTGCAATGCCAAGGTACTGCATTTGGCTGCACTGACAACATTTTTAGGTGATACTTTTGTAGTTGTATTATTTTGTTTATCAGTAAAAGCAATTAAAATAGTAAAAAAAAAAACATTTGGTTTGTGTGGAGGTGGTCACTATTTTTTAGCATGAAAAAAAAAAAATCAACAAAGTGGACGGTATGTGCTCCTTTGAAGAACCCCTTTTTCTTTAATCCCTCAGTTCTTAGACCCCAATGTTAGATTTGGCAGAGGCATCTTTTACTGAATTACAGTTATAATTTAATTTAAATAAGTCTCTTCCTGTAAACATCATTAAGCATATAGTTTATACATGTTTTTAAGGCAAGTTGTAAGATGTCTGAAGCCCTCTTTTTTTATGTTAAACCATTTTAAAACATCATAAATCATGCTGTCTCTGTCTCTGTAAATGTACCGGATCGTATGGCGAGAAACGCTTCTTGGGGAGGAACAATATGGCGGCCTAATTGGTATGAAAGGGGGCTGCTGCGGGAGGGGATGAGATGGGAATCGGTTATTTACTGTAGCTTCATCCAATATGTTGGTAGAGTGAAAAAAAAAAATACTAGTATTTATTTTAGGATATAAGTGAGTGTTTGTGTATTTTTTTGTTGGTCCGTCCAATTCTCATGAATATATAATCTTTTCAATACGTTTTCTTTGCCATAACCTCTTTGATTCATTCGTAAACAGATTGGATTGTTGTGTTTAAGCATCGATAAATGCAACTTAAAACGGACTTTTTCCCTCCCAAATCAGGAAGGAGCTTTTCCCAAGTCTCTTCTGTCAATTCTGCTCCCAGCCACCCCTACAGTCCTCGTCATCTTGCCAGGTAAGCACATATGTGATTAGTTTCTTCTCCAAGCCACATTTCAGCTTATTGTCAGTCAAAGGAAGAGCCTGTAGTTATTTCTTTTTTTAAATTCATGTTAGTGAAACCAGCACCAGCAGCTTTTTCTGAGCTCTTCTGGCTTTTTTGTGTTTTGCGAACCAGCCGTGCAGTCCAGCGCAGTCTTGCCATCATCAGACAAGCCCGGCAAAAGAAGCAGAGGCAGTACTGCATGTACTACAACCGCTTTGGCAAATGCAATCGTGGCAGCAGCTGTCCTTTCATTCATGACCCGGACAAAGTCGCCGTTTGCACAAGGTAACATTTTGGCAGAAGAAATGGATTTTACATCCAAGTGAATTGAGTGGCGAGTTTGGTCGAAGGAAACACACAAAGTTCCCACTGAACCGCAACAAAGTTGTGAGAGAACTTTAGTTTCCTTTTAGAATCCAAATCTATTTCAATCTGTCCTGAACAATTTGTCAGTGTGCACACAAAACATTTTATATTTATAATAATATAATATAATTCATAATATAATTCATAATATATATATATATATATTTTTTTTTTTTTAATGTAATTATATTTGTATTTATTTATATAATTTACATTTCCAACACATTCAATATAATGTTGCAAAATCCACATCAATGATCGTCTACTGATTTTGAATTTATTCAGTCGTCATCACAATTCTGATAATTGTACTTTTAAGGTGTCCTTATTTATTTTGAGCACTGCACAACAAACAGCCAGCGATATGAAAACAAAATCTAATTTTGAGTTGTTAAATGATATTTCTCCCTTACCATAGGCCAGTAAATTAATCTTTTGGAACTTCGTGTCAACTTTTACACTGGAGCATTTTGACCTTTTGTTTGTGGCCAAATGCTTACACAAACGTTATGTAAACAGAAGAATTACGCTTCAAACGTCTTTATTGCCTGGACTCATGTCAGAAAATATTGCTGTGCACCTGAACACCAACGGTTGCAGGACTAAAAGGAAATGCCAGGCGCATAATCATGTATGATTTTCCTCTTGTCCAGATTTCTACGTGGGACGTGCAAACGGGCCGATGGAGCGTGTCCGTTTTCACATAAGGTTGCCAAGGAGAAGGTAAAAGCACTGCTGGGCCCATGTCCTGTTCGTTCATAATGTCTTTTGACTTTTGCGGTATGCAGCTAACATCGTTGGGTACAGTTCTCATGGATCGGGTTCAAGTTCTTGGCTTGTCTGGCGTTTTTATGCTGAGCTCTTAGGAGAGTTTTTGACGGCCTGCTCACCTCTTATAAAGCAAGATCCCGCACTTCAAAATGGTGCATTTGCATAAGTGAAGCCTCAAAACTATAAATGCTATCAAATGTTTGTCTTTATGTGGCCAGCCCAGGATGTACCTCACTCTCACCCTAAGTCAGCTGGGCTGGGCTCCATCTATACAAGCCGTCCGTCTAATATGTTCTGTTGGATGTGGGAGGTGTCAGGTGGGTTCATTTTTGCCTTCATTTTTTAAATGTTTTTTTTTTTTAGACAAACAACACGACGACAGTAAAATAAATAATTGACTAAAACTGAAAATAAAAATGTATAATATATATATATATATATACACACGTTTTTATTTTCACTTTTAGTCATTTATTTATTTATTTCTGTTTTATTTTGGCCGTTTTTGTCCTCCATACGACAGATGCCCAGTTGCCTCCCTCGCTCGCACTTTCACAATGGCCTGCACCTGTGTTGGTTGTCACGCTCCTCCCCAAAAATGCTGAGGCCAGCTGTCAGTCTCGCAAAGGCCACACCTGCCTTGTTTAGCCCCAGAGAATTTTCCGTCTTAATTCTTCAGGAGAAGGAGTCGATATGTGAGAGGGTGTTCAGAGTTATGCACACGGTGCCCGTCCAAACCTGATCTGGGTTGCCGGTGTGGACGGATAGCGTGAATCCTGTACCCTGGTCCCTCCCTCCTCTCTACCCACTTCCACAAATACGTCAGACGTGCCCTCGCAAACCGGCACAACCCACAACCGCGCTCGCTAACTCCGCCCCCTCCACCACTGAACAAGCATCCAGTGTATGTCAAAACATGGAGGTGCTGCATATATAAATATTTCTGGAGCAGTTAATTACCCATCCTATCCTCCTGCGCCACTCACTCTGCGGTCAGGCGTGGGTGTCCCCTGACCACCCTGACCGCAACCCCCCTGAGAGATATATTTAGATGGACTCACCCCTGCACGCCACACACACACACACACACACACACACACACACACACACACACACACACACAAACAAGACGCACACTCACTTGTGTCGGCTGCAATTAAGGTTATTCAGCTGCTCAGCAGAGCAAACCGGCAACTTGTGGGATTCATCTGATCTGGACTTGACACTTTTGTGTGCTTTCAAAGCACACACCTGTTGACAAACTCATGTAATGGCTTGTAATGGCAATCCTCATCACCTCATTCTTTTCCCATTACTCCCCTTCTCCTATTTCCTGCTTACAGTTTTAAACTTAAGTGGTCGCCCTCACTCACATACGACAATAGTGAATTATGGATCAAAACATAACAATTGGTTTTCTTTTCTTTTCCACCTGCAGATGCCGGTTTGCTCATATTTCCTGAAGGGGATCTGCAACAACAGCAACTGTCCTTACAGTCATGTCTATGTTTCCCGGAAGGCAAAAGTTTGTGAAGACTTTGTCAAAGGATACTGCCCTGAAGGAGAAAAGGTACATACAAACACACGCTGTGCACATAAACATTGTGCCCTCGTTCGATTGTATTTCATCCAACCACACTTAGTCTTGAATGTGGTCAGATTTTAGTATTTCATCATACCAAATAAAATGCACGAAAACCAAACCAGAAGATGGCACACATCAAGTCCAACAACAAAAAAGCACAAACAAATTAACCTTCATTAAAAAAAAATATATATATATATATATATATACGGCACAATTTTTTTTAAGGCTTAATTAACGACCGGCCTTTATTTGGAAAGCCTCTACTGAAGGGAATTCCACTCGCGACGCAGCAGAAACGTTACATGTCAAAATGCAATAGCAGTGCACTACACTGAAGCTAAAACACACAACGTCAAAGGGGCAGGATGTTAGCGTGTTAGCGTGGAGGCGCTATTTGGACTGTGTAGCGCTTCCACCGCTTCCCCGCTTTGACGAACGCGCTCGGTTAGCCGTTAGCAACGAGCGAGGTTGCTCCAGCTCTCCCAAGACTTTATTTATTTATTTATTTTGTCTTTATTTGCTAATATTATGTGACGTGTGAATGAAGTGTTCCTGTTTGACGCTGTAGTGGTTTCTACCAGTTTGCCGGGCAGTCTCGTAACACTTCGTTTCTGTCACATTATTTGCCGTTGCTGTGCAAAAGTGACCAATTGACGCGTTGCTTGTATTATGCGTAACTTTTTGTCGTTGTCGTGCATGCAGACTCCTATTGCTTGTTTATTGTTATCACCATTACACAACCTCCATTTTCTTATGTCCAAAGCATCCAACTCCCAATTTGTAAAGCAAAATTAAAAGAAAAGAAAATGTCAGGAA